>NC_090380.1:31007079-31324601 GCF_036365525.1 Heterodontus francisci | reverse complement strand
ATTCACACAGTTGGACTACAATTACATTTGGAAGAGAATTGCTTTGGGTATAGAAAGACATGTGAAGCAAATTTCTGAAAAGATAACTTTGGCCAAAATTTAATTTTCAGGAAAATCTTGAAGCATGTTCCAATTCAGAATGGCGTACTTTTATTCCGTAAGCAAAGGAAATGAATCTGGCATACACTGCTCTATTTGCCTCTTTCACATTTTTGAAATTATACTACATCTTTAGCAGCAGATGGGAAGGTTTTCAAACAGCTGTGTATGGAGTTTGCGAGGTGGGTAGAATGTTCTATGCAGCGCGTGGAGTGTGTTTTTGAGGGGTGGATGATATTTTACAATAAGATATATGCACACTGATGTTCCTTTTCATCGATCAAAGAGCAGTGGTTATATTTCTAGATGACTCAAGAAAGGACTTGGAATTAACTTATCTGAAAGATGACAGGCTCTGGGCAACAAAGCATTTTTGTCTGCTAGATTATTAGCTGGTTTCTATATTGCTGGCTATAATGGACAAGGGTTCATTTTGGTTTCGGCTAAATATTTCTGCAAGCATCCAAGTCAAACCTTTTACTCCGAAGGTTTTGAACGACAGTATCCTTGGCTTGCTCGCCAAACAAGTGTTTGAATGCTGCAAAACGGTAGCCAATAATGTAATCAAAGAGGCCAGTTTGGTAATGTATCTTGTTCTGACATGTCTTCAGTAGGTCCTAAAATACATCAGTGAAGCCCTCAAACACAGAAGGAAGCATCAACCCTCCTGTGGGAAGGAGTTGCCTGTAATCCTTTGATGGATAGCCAAATGGCCAGGAGCCTCTAACAGGGGTGGCGGTGGGGGGCATTTGGCTTTCCGTCGTTGCCAAAGCCCAGCTGGTCAATGTAAAGCTAACACAGGGTCTGCACCAGCGTAATTCGATGGTAGTGTTGTGCAGTGTATAAAATGAGCAATTGTTTTTCAGGGATTTATGCTGAAACATTAATCATGAACAAAGTTTGTAAATTAATATAAATACATTACAAACATATGAATTAGGAGTAGGCCACTTGGCCCTTCGAGTCTGCGCTGCCATTCAATAAGTTCATGGCTGAACTGATTACTCCACATTTCCACCTACCCCCGATAAGCTTCTACCCCCTTGCTTATCAAGAATCCATCTACCTCTGTCTTGAAAATATTCAAAGACTCTGCTCCCACCGCCTTTTGAGGAAGAGAATTCCAAAGACTCATGACCCTCAGAGAAAATTCTCCTTACCTCAGTCTTAAATGGGCGACCACTTATTTTTAAACAGTGACCCCTAGTTCGAGATTCTTCCACAAGGGGAAACACCCTTTCCACATCCACCCTGTCAAGGCCCCTCAGGATCTTGTATGTTTCAATCAAGACACTTCATACATTTCTAAATTCCAGCAGATACAAGGCTAAAAGGGCTAATCTTTCCTCATAAGACCGCCTGCCCATTCCAGGTATTAGTCTAGTAAAGCTACTCTGTACTACCTCCAACATCCTTCCTTAAATAAGGAAACCAGTACTGTACACAGTACTCCAGAAGATGTCTCACCAATGCCCTGTAGAGCTGAAGCATAACCTCCCTCCTTTTGAATTCAATTCCCCCTTGCAATAAAACATAACATTCTATTAGCTTTCCTAATTACATGCTGTATCTGCATACTAACCTTTTGCGATTCATGCACTAGGACACCCAGATCCCTCTGCATTTCAGAGCTCTGCAATCTCTCATCATTTTGATAATATGCTTTTTTTTATTCTTCCTGCCAAAGTGGACAATTTCACACTTTCCAACATTGCACTTCATTTGCCAGGTTTTGTCCACTCACTTAACCTATCTATATCCCTTTGTAGCTCCCTTATGTCCTCTCCACAAGTTAGTTCCTACCTATCTTTGTGTCATCAGCAAATTTAGCAACCATACCTTCGGTCCCTTCGTCCAAGTCATTTATATATAAATTGTAAAAAGTCGAGGCCCCAGCACAAATCCCTGTGGCACACCACCCGTTACATCTTGCCAACCAGAAAATGACCCATTTATGCCTACTTTATGTTTCCTGTTAGCAAGCCAATCTTCTATCCATGCCAATGTGTAGCTTTTATTTTCTGCAATAACCTTTGATGTGGCACCTTATCAAAAGCCTTCTGGAAATTTAAGTACAATACATCCACCAGTTCCCCTTTATCCACAGCACATATAACTCCCTCAAAGAACTCCAATAAATTGGTTAAACATGATTTCCCTTTCATAAAACCATGTTGACTCTGCCTGATTAACATGAATTTTTCAAAATGCCCTGCTATAATGTCTTTAATAGCTTCTGACATTTATCCCAAGACAGATGTTAAGCTAACTGGCCTGTAGTTTGCTGCTTTCTGTCTCCCTACCTTTTTGAATAAAGGAGTTACATTCCTCATTTTCCAATCTAACAGAACCTTCCCCAAATCTAGGGAATTTTGGAAATTTAAAGCTAACGCATCAACTCTCACTAGCCACTTTTTTTTTTTTAACACCCTAGGATGAAGTCCATCAGGACCCAGGGACTTGTTAGCCCGCAGCTCCAACAATTTGTTCAGGACCACTTCCCCGGTGATTGTAATTTTCTTGAGTTCCTCCCTGCCTTCCATTTCCTGACTTGCAGCTAATACTGGGATGTTACTTGTATCCTCAATAGTGAAGACCGATGCAAAATATCTGTTCAATTCATTTGCCATCTCCTTATTATCCATTATTAATTCCCCAGACTCACTTGTTATAGGACTAATGCTCATTTTGTTAACTCTTCATTTTTAAATATCTGTAGAAACTCTTATCTGTCTTTATATTTCTAGCTAGCTTTCTCTCATACTTTAATTTGACCTTCCTCATCAATCTTTTCGTCATTCTTTGCTTTTTTTTTTAAATATTCTGTCCAATCTTCTGACCTGCCTCCTATCTTTGCGCAATTATAGGCTTTTTCTTTGTAACTGTTTTAGTTAATCATGGATGGCAGGTCACATCCTTGGAATTTTTCTTTCTCGCTGAAATGTATCTATTCTGTGTATTCTGAAATATCCCCTTAAATGTCTGTCACTGCATCTCTATTGACCTATCCCTTAAGCTAATTTGCCATTTCACTTTAGCTAGCTCTGCTTTCATAATTGCCCTTACTTAAGTTTAAAATACTAGTCTTGGACCCACTCTTCTCTCCCTCAAACTGAATGTAAATTTCAAACATATTATGATCGCTGCTACCTTGGGACACCTTAAACTATGAGGTCATTAAGTAATACTATCTCGTTGTACAATACCAGGTCTAGTATAGCCTGATCTCTGGTTGCCTCCAGAACATATTGTTCCAAGAAATTACCCCAAAACCATTCTATGTACACATCTAGGCTACTTCTGCCCATCTGATTTTTCCAGTCTATATGTAGATTAAAATCCACCATAATTATCGCTGTACCTTTCTGACCATTGTTTTGCAAAAAGTATTGTTAATTTCCACATTAAGTAAATTGTTCACCCATTTAATGACTGACATGTAGCACATTCCAATAAACTAGCAAAGATAAAGATAATACAATGAAGGCTGAAAATCTGAAAACAGAAAATGCTGGAAATACCCAACATGTCTGGCAGCATCTGTGGAGAGAGAAATAGAGTTAACATTTCAGGTTGATGACCTATCTTCAGAACGGACCAAAGGTCCTCCAAAGAAGCATGGATTCCTGAGCCTTGCTACAGGTTGCCTAGATAGTGGGCATGTAAAGAGAATACAAGGTCTTCTTATAAGCACAGGCAGTGATGCTGAACCCAGATAGAATTTCTAGCATAAGACTGAAATATTTAGCAGAAATATCCTGCTCAAGTTTCAACTGTTTTGGATTTTTTTTAAATATTCATTCATGGATGTAGGTGTCGCCAGCAATGCCAGTTTTTATTGCTCATTCCTAACTGCCCTCGAGGTGATGGTGGTGAGTTGCCTTCTTGATCACTGTAGTCTGTGGTGCAGGTGCACACACAGCACAGTTAGGGCAGGAGTTCCAGGATTTTGACCCAGTGACGCTATATTTCCAAGGGTACTGTGCGATTTGGAGGGGAACTTGCAGATGGCAGTCTTCCTACGCATCTGCTGCCTTTGCCCTAAGTGGTAGAGGTTTAGGATTTGGGAGGTGCTCTCAAAGAGACCTTGGCTAGTTGCTGCAGTGCATCTTGTATATGGTCGACACTGTAGCTACAGTGTGCCAGTGGTGCAGTAAATGAATGTCTAAGGTGGTGGATGGGTGCCAATCAAGCAGCCTGCTTTGGATGGTGTCGAGCCCGAATATTGTTGGAGAGGCACTCATCTGGGCAAGTCGAGAGTATTCCATCACATTCCTGACTTGTGGCTTGTAGATGGTGGAGAACCTCTGGGGAGTCATCAGGTGAGTTACCTGCTACAGAATACCCAGCCTCCGACCTCCTCCTGTAGCCACAGTATGCGTGTCGCTGGTCCAGTTCAGTTTCTAGTTAATAGTAACACCCAGGGTGTTGCTAGTGGTGGAATTCAGCAATAGTAATGCTGTTGAATGTCAAGGGAAGATAGTTAGATCCTCTCTTTTTGGAGATGGTCACTGTCTAGCATGTGTGTGGCACAAATGCTACTTATCAGCCCAAGCCTGAATATTGCCCAGGTCTTGCTGCATGTGGGCACGGACTGCTTCAGTATGTCACCCACCAACAAATTAACAGTTGAGAATAAGCTATCACTACCTATCGAAGCATCATTGTGCTGATATACATAACTAATTTTTAATCTTTGTTGTACAGTGAAGGTGTCTGTATATCATTTACACAATCTTGCCCTTCCGCAGAATAAACAAGGATGTAACTACCCAGTTTTCAAATTCTAGGATAGATAAAAGGTAAAATAAATAGAATTGAACATTGAAAATCAAAGATACAGAACAGAAAGTACTGGAACTACTCAGCAGATCTGGCAGCATCTGTGGAGAAACAGTTAACGTTTCAGGTCGATGAACTTTCATCACTTCTAAATGAAGGGTCATAAACTTGAAACGTTAACTCAGTTTCTTTTTCCAAAGATGCCACCAGACCAGAGTACTTCCAGCATTTTCTGTTTTCATTTCAGATTTCCAGCATCTGCAGTATTTTGCTTTTGTATTAAAATATAAGCACTCGGAATGTTTGATGGAAAGAAAAACCTTTAGAGTTTGTTATTACATAAGGCCAAGATTTACAGGATAGGTATAGAAAATATTTTTAAATCCTCGTGCAACTCACATTCAGGTCATTTCCAGGACAGAAAAATAAATATTTGAACATTGTTGTTAACATCAAATGCATTAAGCCGATACACTATATTCAAAGTTGGTCATGCTCTGATGCATTTCAGTTGAAGTATAGGCTGACAAGTTTGCACTTACATGAAGTCTTCGTGTTCTCACAATGTGCCAAAGTTCTCCCTCATATCTCATGAAAAATCTTGCATATGCATACACTTCCTGTCCACAAACTTTACTTCCTGTTGTCTCAAATTTTTTGATCAATATTTAACATTGAAATCCCCAGCTTAAGTAAGCTGCTGTCTATACCCCCAACCCATTCCAACACTTCTGGCAGAACCTTCAGCTACCTAAGCCCTAATCTTTGGAATCCCTTCTCCAAATCTTTCATCTCTTTCAACTTCTCGAGCAACTAAACTACCACTCAGCTATCCTAAGCCTTCTGCAAAGGGTGGACACTTGCTCCTCCTCTTTTTGCCTCTGTGAAGCACTTTGAACATTTTCCTACATTATAGTAAATAAATTTAAACAATAGCATCCTCATTTCCAAATCAGAATGCTGAGGGTTCAAGCACAAGAACACACGAAATAGGAGAAGTAGACCATGTGGTCCATCGAGCCTGATCCACCATTCAATACAATCATGGCTTCAATTCCACTTTCTGCCCACTCCCCATACCCCTTGAATCACTGCGCGACCAAAAATCTATCTATCCCAGCCTTAAAGGTATTCAATGATGGAGAATCCACAAACCTCTGGGATAGAGAATTCCAAAGATTCACAACCCTTTGAGTGAAGTAATTTCTCCTCATCTCAGTCATGAATGATTGGCCCCTTATCCTGAGACTGTGCCCCCATGTTCTAGATTCCCTGACCAGTGGGAACAATCTCAGCTTCTACCCTATCCAGGCTTTTCAGAATCTTGTATGTCTCAATTAGATTGCTACTCATTCTTCTAAACTCCAGAGAATATAGGCCCAATTTACTCAGCCGCTCATCACTGGACAACCCCCTCATCCCATTTACCATTCTAGTAAATCTTCACTGCACTGCCTCCAGCACAAGTATATCCTTTCTCAAATGTGGGGACCAAAACTGCACACAGTATTCCAGGTGCGGTCTTATGAAAGCCCAGTACAATTTTATTAAGACTTCTTTATTCCTGTACTCCAATTCCCTTGCAATGAAGGTCAACATGCCATTTGCCTTCCAAATAGCCTGCTGCACCTGCATGTTAACTTTGTGCGTTCCTTGTTCGAGTACCCCCAAGTCTCTCTGATCAACACTTACAAGTTGCACACCTTTTAGAAAATATTCTGCTTTTCTATTTTTACGACCAAAGTGAACAACTTCACACTTCCCTACATTATACTCCATTTGACATCTTGTTGCCCACTCACTTAACCTGTCTACATCTCTTTGCAGCCTCTCTACATCCTCTCGGCAGCTCACCTTTCCACCGAGCTTTGTATCATCAGCAAACTTAGATATATTACTCTCTATCCTTTCATCCGTCATTAATATAGAGTGTAAACAGCTGAGACCCTAGCACTGATCCTTGCAGCACCCCACTATTCACTGCCTGCCAACTTGAAAATGCCCCATTTAAGCCTACTCTGCTTCCTGTCTGTTAACCCTTATCCTCCAACCACACTAATATATTACCCCCAACAACATGCGCCCTGATCTTGCTTATTAATCTTTTACGTGGCACCTTATCAAATGCCTTTTGGAAATCCAGGTATACTAAAGGTTCCCCTTTATCTACCCTTACTAGTTACATCCTCAAAAAAACTATTAAATTTGTCAAGTGCACTAGAAAAGCATAGTATGATCAGAACAAGTCAGCATGGTTTTACTAAAGGGAGATCCTGTTTGACAAATTTATTAGAGTTTTAATTTAAAGCAATTTAGGACTTCAGCACAACCTATGCTGATGTTTCTGTGCAGGACTAACCAGTACTGTATTGATAGGGATGCTGCCTTTCAAATGAAGCGTATCAATGTCCCATTTGCCAGTTCAGGTGGACAAAAAACTTTTGTGAATTATTCAAAGAGCATGTAGCTCTCCTAGTGCCGTGGAAAATGACCCTTCTTTAAATATACTAACAGATTATCTGATTATTTACTTCACTGGATGTTTTCTAAAACATTAGTGTGAAAATTGGTGCTGCACTTGCCTACAAAACAATACTGACTGCACGTCAAAAGTAATTCAGTAGCTGTGAAACATGTGGTGATTTGAAGTGAAAGGTCCAGTGTTCGCTGACCTACATTGGCTCCTAGTCCAGCAATGCCTCAATTTTAAAATTCCCATCTTTGACTTCAAATCTCTCCATGGCCACGCTGTTTCCTATCTTTTTAACCTCCTCCAGCTTTACAACCCTCAAACATCTGTGCTCCTCCAATTCTCGCACTTGCGCATCCCCAATTATCACTGCTAATCTGGTGGGCGTGCCTTCAATTGCCTAAACCCTAAATCCTGGAATTCCCTCTCAAAACCTCTCAACCTCTTTAGCCTCCTTTACAGGTACTCTTTAAAACCTCTCTTTAACCAAGCTTTTGGTCATCTACACTAATATTCCCAATGTCGCCATGTCAAATTTTGTTTGATAACACTTAAGTGAAGCACCTTGGATATTTTACTATGTTAAAGACACTATATCAATGCAAGTTGCTAAGTAGTCCTTGTATGACCTTTTGAAATATTTTCATAAAAGGGCATCATACTTTTGATTTAAAACATTTGGTTATGGCGATCGCATTTAATACAAGATAGGCATAAGTGTCAGACCATTTACTTCAATTCAAAGTCTGTTGGGATAGCTGATTAGGAGCCTAATGCACAGAGGATGCCTCAAAGAATTATGATTCTCTAATATTGATCAACTTTCTTCAGTTGGCACCATTCGCAGAACACCAGAGCTTGATCACAGAGCTCAGTATGAGGAGGCATTGCCTTTCCAGGGCACCACCACATTCAGAGCAGAGGCTTATGTCTACTTCCATGATTAAGCTAACAGTCACCAGTAAGAAGTCAGTGATTTCATGAACCCCTGAGTATGAGATGAAGATGGCTGTAGCAGATCAAAACTGCAAACGATAGATCGCCTGCCATTCAAATAATATATATTCAACTTCTCATGTGTGAAAACAATAGATAAGAATGGAAAAGTAGTATTACCTTTTTGAAGAACAAAGCCAATTTGAGTAGGAATTCAGGCTAAAAGCAGAACAATTCAGACTATAAAAAAAAAAATCAGAATTTGGCTCCTTGAACACTAGCGACTGGAGTTGCTAATCTCAGTCAGGGAGGCAGTGGAAGCCAGTGGCATGCCCAATAGGAGACGGAGAGCATCACTGTAAATTGGTTCATGTGCATCTGCTGACAGTGCAATTGGCAGAGGCCTCAATGTACTCAATTAGTGCCAATCCGTCTAGTGCTTTTGAAGACTACAAAAAGGAACAGGGTGGAATTCTGTTTCCCTAGCCTTTAGTCATGACAGGAAGATGCTCGCCTAGAAGATTTTATCTTTGATATCCTTAGTCTTCTGTAAAACTTTTGATTTTTTAAAAACTTATAAATCAAGAGAAAGACAAAAGTAGTCACATGCATGCCACCCAGCTTTGAAAGCTTTTAGACTTGCACAGCACGAGCCAAGTGGGAAATTTTATTTGGGTAGCCTGCCCTTTGCTTGCGTCCATTATGTTCAACAGTCTCCAAACAAATCCATCCCCAAAAAATCCATACAGGTAGGGCTTCACTCTGCCCAAAACAAAGTGCACACACACTCTGTATATCGACTTATCAAAGTCTAAAAAGCTTATTCACAGGTTACAGACTCCCTTAAGTGTGTACAGGGATAATGTTTAACCAGTCAAATCCTTGCAGCTTAGTGGCAAAGAGAAATTACACACTTTACAATGCTTATCCAGCTAGCATCACCTACCCATTAGGGCATTGACTTGCAGCATTTTCTGGAAAGGAGAAAGCCTGCAGTGATAAAGCTACACTTGAGGTCCCGCTAATGAGCTGGGCAGGCTAGCTGGTCAATTGTGAATGGTCCGCTGGCACAGGAATTGCATTACCTAGCCCACTACATAGAATTGACCCAGTGCCAGGCTTCCATAATTAAATAACTTACTGCCTCTTTCCCTCCCCACCCCACTCAGTGCTCCCTCCCTAAGGAAAACAGTCATTAGACCACTGCCAACTAAGGTATTAAGAATTCCTCACAACCACACTGGCTGGGCTAAGTATGAATTGCTACCATGACCCCACACCATATTCCACTAAATAGCAATTCCAACATTTGGGGCCAAGAGTTTCAGTTGCAACTGCTTGCTTCTCTGCAAGCCAATCACAGTGAGCAAGAAAATAAGTGCAGTCTTACACAGCCTCCAGGTAAAACATTCCAACAGTTGTCAAAGCAAGCCTGAGTTTTATCAAGAGCTTTACGATAGACATAATAAACATGCCGACTGAGAGACTGGCTTCCTTCCAGTACTGAGCAACATATCAGTTTAGGTTGGGGCCCACCCTTATTCTATCCAACAGTTTCCTCTTTTTGCCATAAATACACCTCAGGTTGGTATTGGTTCTCAAATGAGCTGAAGGAAGTCATGCACCCCTTCTGCCATCCTCACTTCTGCCTAGCAGCTTTGAATCACAAAGGGAAACTATTTGGACATACAGTATGCAAAATTTTATTAGCATAACTTGCATTAGAGGTTTCCAGTTCTTCAATGAGAAGGAAGTGGATAATGCTGGACAAAGCATTTTACTTAACTTGCACCAAAAATATAAAAAATTTCTACAATTTAAAACATGGCACACAAACTTGAACAGTCCCATAACTTGCAAACAAACTGAAAATACCAAAAGCTTTCTCTTTTACAGTCGGAGAACATGACTACTTAAAGACATCTTAGAATAGGCATCCGAGTGATAATTCCCAGTTACACTAGTAGGGAAGGGGCTAAACATTTATAGGCCATCTTTTAGGCATTGCCAGAACAGTAACTCTTCATAATGATGGCGGCTGCGGAGAATTGAGTTTCTCAAACAAAATATGATTTCTTAACTGTAAATTGACTGAAGTGCAACCTTCACTTTCATTTGGGAATAGTGACATCCCTATATTGATGGAAGTAATGTAATGCGCTAGGATGTCATGGTCACACAGCCAAAGGTTGCAGAACTATAATCAATGCCGACTGAGGTTACATGGCACATGCAGGCCCTGCTGACACAAATCATGGTTGTCCAGTGCATCCTCATAGGGACAAACCTAAAAACGGCCCCTGCTCACAATTTCTCTCATCTGGGGGTAGAAGGCTGCTTTGTTCAACCAGATCTCGAGATTGTCCTGTGCCACTAAACTAAACTTGGCTCTGACGATGGGCCAGATTCTCTTGCATTGATTGGATCAATTGTAGAGTTTGAAAAATACCCTCTATAAAATAACGATGGGCATATATTGTTGCTAACAATCCACAGTAATCAATGCAGCTTTGACATCAATCAAGAGTTAAAAGTATTGTTCTCCTCAACACAAGCTTGAATATGTTGTGATCCAAGATGAAATCCAGGATCCAATGTTTCTAAAAGGGGTATGGTAATATTCCCGTGGGCTGACTGCAAACCCCATTTATGAGTAGGTTCTAAAAAAATATATAGGACGGTGCTTTTTGATTTCTGCAATCAAACAAGTAACCACCAAAAATAATGATGAAAGGACTTGTACTAGCTTCTGAAATTGCAATATCCACAACAAATAGTCGGATGAAATACTCAAATTTTTAAAAATGCAACAAGAAAGTAAAGGCAGAACCTTTGCAAATTTTTTGTAACATGCCACAGGTCTTCAGATGTTTCATTTGAAACAACTAGCATACATTACTGATCTGCACCAATTCCTGGTGCAGACTATAATCTCAGCTACAAAATCTATTGACCTCTGAATAGATCTGTGGTTCATTTGTGAATTTGGATAAACGTCACTTGTGTTCATGAGTACCACATCAAATATTACTTGTGTCTGCAGTCAGAATTTATTGTAGCAATTAGCCCTTTTAGGAACTTCAGGTATTATACATTTTGTCCCAAATTAATTCAACTCAGAGTGAAGATTTATTCACTTCTGCAAAATCACAAGTCTGAATTGCCTGCAAATGTTTTCTAAAGCACATAGCACCACCAGCTTCATAATTTGAAAAATATTCCTTTGAAAGTTGAACACGTTCTGTCTAAACATAACATCTCATTCATTAGTCAAAATCAAAAATGTCCAACCTTGCAGAAGGAATCACACAAATTACACAATGTTTGATTCTCTGAAATTGAGATATGTGGAGACCATCACATTAAAAAAAATTCATGGCTAGATGACAAAAAAAATCTTGTGTACGTACAGCTCAAAATGACAAGCCACAACAAGTATAAAAGCTGTTCAGACCAAGGCCGCTGCTTTTACATCACCAGACACTTATGAAAGCTGCAACGGTAGCAACAAAGCAATCAATTTAGAACTACCTTGAGGGTTTTTCAATATGATTCTGAAGATTTTATTTGATACAACTACAACATACAAGACAAGTGTGAAGTATATAGAATGAACTGCAGGTTTAAATACTCCACTGATCCTTGATTTAAAATTGCTTTCCACTTCTCAGTGGTATAGCAGTAAAAGCACCTGGTCTTTCATTAGCTTGAGAAAGTTCTGCACCAGCAGTAAGTTAGCAGACAGCAGGGTAGTGCTGCAACTGCTACAGTTGTCCTAGACATACAAAATTAGTGCACATATAAGAGATGGGTGTTACAGGAAAGCACATTATCAAGAACATTTGTTATCAAGGATTACTGACCAGATTACTGATGTTTTAACAGGATTGGCTCAGCTGCAAAAGCTCCCACATCAGTGCTGATACACTAACCTTTGCAGGGAATCTTAAAACAAACCTGTATCTCAGAAAATCAAGAGCATCAGAAAACAGAAGCGTCATGATCCTTAAAAAAAAAATGCAACTGGCAATGGGCTTCTCAGCTCAAACACACTTATAAAACAAAAATCTTCCAGCATACCTTAAAAAAAAAAGGGCCACCAATTTAACAAAATGAAAATATTCCCAAATGGGTAGCCCCTACTAGAAATGGCAAAATAGCCCAGAACACAGATGAAAGTGATGGAGGATACAGATACAAACTACAGCTGAGGCTTCTCATATGAACAGGCCTCCAAACAAAAATGTAAAAGAAAATATAATTTTTTTAAAAAGACAATTTATAGTAAGTCCAATTATGTTGCAAAATATGTAACTTTGGTAAAAATCTTTAACTGAAGTATATAATACTGAAATTAAAGAATTTAAAAAAAAATGATCCTGTCCTACATTGGTAAAATTTGCTGACTGTTCATGCTTAATTTGATTTTACACGTTTAGTGCATAGTACTTTTTCCAAGATGATAGATACCAGTATTTTTGAACTTCACGAACAAACGAGACACATTTCCACTCCCCAGCATTGTGAATTATATGTAAAACTACATTTTGCTTAATTTTCAGTTAATTGATTGTGTGCCTGTTTGTTTTCCAATTGACAGTGTATATCTGAGCCAACCTGGATTGCAATTTCACAAAATTAATAAAGTTGTTGGCCTTTAGTTATTAGCACCATGATACATGATGTCCCCAGACACAATTTATGAAAAGCTCAATACAATTGCTTAAAAGTTAGAAGAAATGGCATGGAAAATGCATTAGCTTCAGTTATTAAAAATACTAACACCTGTGTTGCTCTATTGCCATCATAAATTAAGGTTTGCTTTGGCATAATTATAGAGTTGAAAACTAGAGATATGGCCACCCCATGAAGACTGGGATTTCCCAACAGTCAATCTAGTGATCAACACCCTTGAGATGCATTCAAGAATTGCTAGTTTTAGTTTTTTTGGTTTATACACTAAATGCTGGTGACACAGGAACTGACCATCTTGATTACAGAGATCTGCCTCAATCAATAGAAGGGGATTTCAAGTTAATGTTAAGACTTGTTCAAATTTATTTTTAATTTGTTGATTCAACACATTTTATTTTCTAATGATGAGGTACCCTTGTGGTTCCTTCTGCATTCTCTCATCAGAGGGAAGTTATCTTATTAAAATAAAAGCAAAATATTGCAGATGCTGGAAATCTGAAATAAAAGCAGAAAGTGCTGGAAATACACAGCAAGTCTGGCAGGATCTGTAGTGAGAGAAACACAGTTAATGCTCCAGATCTGTGACTTTCCCTCCGAACTGAGGAAAGGTCACGGACTTGAAACATTAACTCTGTTTCTCTCTCCACAGATGCTATATCCAGCCTGTTCTGCTTTTATTATCCTTTTATTAACATGTTTTCACTTTTGCGCTAGTGCTATTCAACCAGAGTTTGAGAAATAATTATTTCAGGTTTGTAAAATTTACTGTGAATTACAGGCAGGTACAGCAGAATGTGTTAAATATACAACCTAATATGATAAATCTTAAGTACTGTAATTATACTCAATTACTGTACTATGAAGGGTTTGCTTGAGACTTATGATATGCACCTTTCTCTCAAGATGTCATCTCTTGGTAAAGTCTTTTTCTGCCACCCTCTCCAAACATGGCTACCTGTTCTTGGGATTTGGTTATGTGTATATATGGCACACAGTAAAAGAGGGCCTGCTTACTGGAGTTAAAGTACTGCTTGAGAGATGGCAGCAACATGCACAGTAAGCTAGCACAGAGTAAGCCGACAACAGTGTGTTCAGGTGGAAATTCAGTACAGGTGCCAGGGAAAAGAGGTGCTGCTTTTTATATCTTTTTGTTCAACCTAAAGTAGCTGACAAGTGTTCTTTTGTCTGCCAGCTAGGGGTTCTAACTTTTACTTTAGCAGAGTAAATTCATAATTGACTAATTAAATAAATAAATAGTTAAATAAATAAGGTTAGACAGACATGGCAGGGATAGTGATATGCCATGACTGCAGCATGCAGGAATCTGTGGAATGCACTGCAGTCACAGACAACCATATTTGCAGTAAATGTCAGCAGTCAGAGCAACTTCGGCACTCAATTGTTGAAGGTGAGTCTGAGTTGCAAATATTGCAGAGGATCAGGGAGGGGAAAGTGTTATCTGAACACTTTATTCCAGGAGGCAGTCACACTCCCTTAGGTTAAGTAGAACTTGAGTTGGTCAATGGTCAGCAACAGGTGTGGGGATCCAGCAAGTAGTGATGCAGGAGCCTCAGCACTTGACTTTGACCAACAGGTATGAGGTGCTTGCTCCCTGTGCGGATGAGAACAAGGATTGTATGGTGGATGAGCGAAACTGACCGTGGCACCGTGGTGCAGGATGCCATTCAAGTGGGGGAGCAAAAAGGAATGTGGTTGTGACAGGAGACAGTATAGGCAGGGGGGATAGATCATTTTCTCTGCAGTCGCAACCGGAAGCTCCAAAGGTTGTGTTGCCTAGCCGGTGCCAGGGTTATGGACATATCCTTGTGGCTGGAGACGAACATGGGAGTGGGAAGGGGAGGATCTAGTTGTCGTGGTCCACATAGGAACCAACGACATAGATAGAACAAGGAATGCTGTTCTGTTGAGAGTTTGAGAAGTTAAGGTCCAAATTAGAACACAGATCAAAGATAATCATCTCCAGGTTGTTACCTGAGCCACATGTCAATTGGCAGAAGATCAAGCAGATTACAGAATTAAATGCCTATCTCAAAGATTGGTGTGGGAAGAGGAGGTTCTGATTAATGGGGCACTGGCACCAGTATTCAGGAAAGAGAAAGCTGTTCCACTGGGATGGGCTCCTCTTAAACTGGGCTGGGAACCAGTGTCCTGGCAAATCTTGTAACTAGGGCTGTGGATAGGGCTTTAAACTAATGGGGTGGGGTGGGGTGGGGGTGGAGGGGAGAAAAGGGTCAGGTGAAGGGAGATTTAGAAATCCAAAGAAAAAAAAGTCAAGGCAATAGAACAGTCGAGCAATATGGGTAAAGACAAGCAGAGAAGCAGAGTGAGACAGGAAGGGACAGAGTTTGATAGTAATTGTGCATCAGCAAGTAAGGTCGAAGCAAGGAATAACAGTAAAAAAAAATTAAAGGTTCTTTATCTGAATGGCACAAAACATCTGCAATAAGGTAGATGAACTAGAGTCACAAATATAAATAAATGGTGTGTATCTAATTACAGAGACATGTTTACAAGGTGACCAAGGTTGGAAATAAATATTTCAGGGTACACAACATCTTGAAAAGATTGACAGAATGGCAAAGGAGAAGGGGTAGCCCTAATAGTAAAGGATGACATTAGGGCATTAGTGAAAAAAGGCCTGGCTGAGAAGATCATGAAGCAGAATCAGTACGAGTGGAGATTAGGAATAGCAGGAGTCAGAAAACACTGGTGGAAGTAGTTTATAGACCCCCCCTAGCAGTAGATATATTGTTGGACAGAGCAAACAAAATTATTGGAGATTCTAACAAAGGCAATGCAATAATTGCGGGGAACTTGAATCTTCATATAGACTGGACTAATCAAATTGGCAAGGGTGGTCTAGAGTTTGTGGAATGTTTTTAAGACAGTTTCCTGGAACAATATGTCGTGGTCCCAACTAGGGATAAAGCTATTTTAAATCTAGTATTGTGTAATCAAGCAGGGTTAATTACTAATATCAAAGTAAAAGATCCACTGATAAATAGTGATAATGCAATTGAATTCCATGTTAAGCTTGAAAGCAACATACTCCAGTTGCAAGTAAGAATCTTAAACCAAACCAATTACATAGGTATAAGAGAGCTGGCTGAGGTTATACTAAATAAACTAAAAGGTATGGCAGTAAATAAACATTGGGAAACATTTAAAGAAACAATTTAAAATGTTCAACAAAAAAAGCATTCCATTGAAAAAAAACTCAGCAAGAAACATCCATCCATGGCTTACTCGGGAAGTTACGGATAGTATTAGATTAAAAAGAGGTTTTTGACGTTACGAAGAATAGTAGGAAGTCTGAGGACAGAGTGTTTTAGAAACAGGCAAAGGATCACATAAAAGTTGATAAAAAGGGAAAAAATAGAATACGAAAGTGAACTAGCTAAGAATATTAAAACAGATTGCAAGAGCTTTTACAAGTATTAAAAAAAAGTGGCTAAAGTAAACGTTGGTTCCATGGAAACAGGAGAAATTATTGTGGAGAATGTGGAAATGGCAGAGGCATTGAACAGATATTTTGTATTGGTCTTCACAATAGAAGGGACAAGGTGCATACCAGAAATAAAGGGCAACCTAGGGGCTAAAAAATGAGGAAATTAAGGTAATTAATATCAGTAGAGAAAAAGTTTTGGAGAAACTTGAAGGGACTAAAATCAGAGAAATCCCCAGGACCTGATGGCCTACATCCTACAGTTCTAAAAGAGATAGCTGCAGAGATAGTGGATGCGCTGGCTATGATTTTCCAAAATTCCCTAGATTCTGGAATGGTCCCAGCTGATTGGAAGTTAACAAACATAACACCGCTATTCAAGAAAGGAGGGAGAGAAAACAAGGAACTTGAGGCCAGTTAGCCTGACATCAGTCATTGGGATAGTGCTGGAATCTATTAAGGAAGTCTCAACAATGCACTTAGAAAATCATAGATCAGGAAAAGTCAACATGGCTTTACGAAAGGAAAATCATGTTTGACAAATTTATTAGCGTTTTCGAGGATGTAACTAATATGATAAAGGGAAACCACTAGATGTAGTATACCTGAATTTCAAAAAGGCATTTGATAACGTATCACACAAAAGGTCAATCGGCAAGAGAAGGGGGCATGGATTTGGAGATAATATATTAGCATGGATAGAAGATTGGTTAACCGACAGGATAGGCATAAGTGGGACATTTTCAAGTTGGCAGGTTATGGAGTGCCGTAATGATCAGTGCTGGGGCCCAAGTTATTTAAATCTATATTAATGACTTGGACAAAGAGAGCGAGTGTAATGTATCCAAGCTTGCTGATGATATAAACGTAGGTAGAAATGCAAGCTGTGATGAGGACACAGAGGTTGCAAAGAGATATAGACAGGTTAAGCGAGTGAGCAACAAAGTGGCAGATGGCGTATAATGTGAGGAAGTGTGAGGTTATTCACTTTGGTTGTAAGAATAGAAGACTTTTTTTTTTAAAAAGGCGCGGAATGTATAACGGTTGGATGTTCAGAGAGACTTGGGTGTGCTCATACAAAGAACAAAGTTAGCATGCAGGTACAGCAAGCAATTAGGAAGACCTTTACTGCAAGGGGATTGGAGTACAAGAATAAACAAGTCTTGCTACAATTGCATAGGGCTTTGGTGACACCACACCTGGAATACAGTGTGCAGTTTGAGAATCAGAGTTTTACAGCAGAGAAACAGGCCCGTCGGCCCAATGTGCCTGCGCCGACCATCAAGCACCCATCCTAACTAATCCCATTTCCCCACACTTTGCCCGTAGCCTTATGTGTTATGGCATTTCATGTGCTCATCTAAATACTTGTTGAATATCATGAGTGTTCGTGCCTCGACCACCCCTTCAGGCAGTGTTCCAGATTCCAACCACCCTCTGGATGAAAAAATTCTTCCTCAGCTCCCCTCTAAACCTCCTGCTCCTTACCTTAAATCTATGCCCCCTAGTTATTGACCTCTCCACTAAGAACAAAGAACAGTACAGCACAGGAACAGGCCATTCAGCCCTCCAAGCCTGTGCCGGGAAAAAGTTTCTTCCTATCTATGCTATCAATGCCCCTCATAATCTAGTATACCTCAATCAGACCTTCTCTGCTCCAAGGAAAACAACCCTAGCCTATCCAGTCTGTCTTCATAACTGAAATGCTCCAGCCCAGGCAATATCCTGGTGAATCTCCTCTGCACCCTCTCCATTGCAATCACATCCTTCCTACAGTGTAGGGACCAGAACTGTACACAGTACTCCAGCTGTGGTCTAGCTAGCATTTATACAGCTCCATCATAACCTCCCTGCTCTTATATTCTATGCCTCGGCTAATAAAGGCAATTATCCCATATGCCTTCCTAACCACCTTTTCTACCTGTGCTGCTGCCTTCAATGATCTATGGACAAACACCCCAAGGTCCCTCTGACTCTACTTCCTAGGGTCCTACCATCCATTATATATTCCCTTGCCTTGTTAGACCTCCCAAAGTGCATCACCTCACACTTCTCAGGATTAAACTCCATTTGCCACTGCTCCGCCCATCTTACCAGCCCATCTATATCGTCCTGTAATCTAAGGCTTTCCTCCTCACTATTTACGACACGACCAATTTTCGTGTCGTCTGCAAGCTTACCGATCATACCTCCTATATTCACGTCTAAATCATTAATGTACACTACAAACAGCAAGGGTCCCAGCACCGATCCCTGCAGTACCCCACCTAGTCACAGGCCTCCATTCACAAAAACAACCCTCGACCATCACCCTCTGCCTCCTTCCACTAAGACAATTTTGAATCCAATTTGCCAAATTACCCTGGATCCCATGGGCTTTTACTTTTTTTAACCAATCTCCCATGCGGGACCTTATCAAAAGCCTTACTGAAGACCATGTAGACTACATCAACTGCTTTACCCTCATCTACACATCTAGTCACCTCCTCGAAAAATTCAATCAAGCTCGTTCGACATGATCGCTCCCTGACAAAGCCATGCTGACTATCCAAGCGGAGATTAATCCTGTCTCTCAAACTTTTGTCCAATAATTTCCCTACCACTGATGTTAGACTCACTGGCCTGTAATTACCTGGTTTATCCCTGCTACCTACCCTTCTTGAATAATGGTACCACATCTGCTGTCCTCCAATCCTCTGGTACCTCTCCTGTGACCAGACAGGAATTGAAAATTTGTGTCAGAGCCCCTGCTATCTCCTCCCTTGCCTCACATAGCAGCCTGGGATACATCGGATCTGGGCCTGGGGATTTATCCATTTTTAAGCCAGCTAATACTTACTCCTTTTCAATGCTAATTTGATCAAGTATATCACAATCCCCTTCCCTGATCACTACACCTACATCGTCCCTCTCCATAGTGAACACAAATGAAAAGTAATCGTTCAAAACCTCACCTATGACCTCCGACTCCACACACAGATTGCCTCTTTGATCCCTAATGGGCCCACCTTTTTCCTGGTTTTCCCTCTTACCCCCAACATAAAACACCTTGGGATTTTCCTTTATCTTGATTGTCAGTGATTTTTCATGCCCCCTCTTCGCTCTCCTAATTACTCTTTTTAAAAAAAAAAGTACTCCCCTGCAGTTTCTATATTCCTCTCGGGCCTGCGCTGTTTTCAGCGCTCGGAATCTGCCATACGCCTCCTTTTTTTTTTCCTTATCCAATCCTCTATATCCCTTCACATCCAGGGTTCCCTTGACCTGTTGGTCCTACTCTTTACCTTTACAGGAACATGCTGCACCTGAACCCTCACAATTTCCCTTCTAAATGACTCCCATTGGTCTTATGTAGACTCTCCTACAAGAAGCTGCTCCCACTTCACTTTGACCAGATCCTGTTTTATCATATTGAAATCTGCCTTCCCCCAATTCAGTACTCTTATTTCTGGTCCCTCTATGTCCTTTTCCATAACAACCTTAAATCTTAGAGTTATAGTCACTATCCCCGAAATGCTCCCCCACTGCCACTTCTACCACTTGTCCGGCTTCATTCCTTAGGATTAAGTCTAGTACCGCCCCTCCTCTTGTAGGACTCTCTACGTGCTGGCTCAAAAAGCTCTCCTGATTGCACTTGAAGAACTCTGCTCCCTTTAAGCTTTTAGCACCAATATTATCCCTTCTAATATAGGGGAAGTTGAAATCCCCTATTTTTATTACCCTATTATTGCACCTCTGAGATTTGCCTACATATCTGCTCCTCTACCACTGCCTGACTGTTTGGAGACCTGCAGTACATTCCCAGCCACGTAATAGCCCCCTTTTTGTTTTTAAGTTCTACCCATATGGCCTCATTTCAGGAACCTTCTAAGATATTATCCCTCCTTACTGCAGTAACTGTCTCTTTGATCAACAGTGCAATGTCACCTCCTCTTTTACCCCCTCCCCTATCACACCTGAAGATTCTATACTCTGGGATATTAAGCTGCCAGTCCTACCCTTCCCACAAACATGTCTCAGTGATGGCAATAATATCACATTCCCACGTGTTAGCCAGTGCCCTCAATTCATGAGTTCTGAAGGGTCACTGACCTGAAAAGTCAACTCTGGCTTCTCTCTCCACAGATGCTGCCAGACCTGAGTATTTCCAGCGTTTTTTGTTTTTAACCCCTCAATTCATCTGCCTTACTAGTAAGACTCCTTGTATCAAAATAGATACAACCCAGCCTTGCATTATTTGCCTGAGCCTTAACAAGACTACATTTTTACTCTGTCCTCTGGACTGACTTAGCTTCACAGTTATATTTGACTGTACATCACCCCCCAACTGTGCTTCCACCCTGTATCCCATCCCCCTGCCAAATTAGTTTAACCCCAACAGCACTAGCAAACCTCCCAGCAAGGATGCTGGTCCTGTTCTGATTCAGGTGCAACCCGTCCATCTTATACAGATCCCACCTTTGCCAGAAACAGGCCCAGTGATCCAAGAATCTAAAGTCCTCCCTCCTGCACCATCTCCCCAACCATGCATTCATTTTCTCTAATCTCCTATTCATATACTCACTAGCCCGCGGCACCAGAAGAAACCCAGAGATTACAACCTTTGAGGTCCTACTTTTTAATCTGCTGCCTAGCTCCCTAAATTCTTTTTGCAGGACCTCACCCCATTTTCTACCTATGTCATTGGTACCAACATGGACCACGACCTCTGGCTGTGCACCCTCACCCTCCAGAATACTTTCTAGCCGCTCAGTGATACCAAGACCCTTGCACCAGGGAGGCAACATACCATCCTGGAATCACGTCTGCAACCACAGAAACGCCGATCTGTTCCTCTAACCATAGAATCCCCTACCACTATTGCCCTCGTCCCTTTTTCTCCATCCCAGCACAGCTGAGTCAGCCATGGCATTCCGGTCATGGCTCTCAGTGCATTCTCCAGAGGGCGGCACAGTGGCGCAGTGGTTAGCACCGCAGCCTCACAGCTCCAGGCATCCGGGTTCAATTCTGGGTACTGCCTGTGCGGAGTTTGCAAGTTCTCCGTGACCTTGTGGGTTTTCGCCGGGTGCTCCGGTTTCCTCCCACCGCCAAATACTTGCAGGTGATAGGTAAATTGGCCATTGTAAATTGCCCCTAGTGTAGGTAGGTGGTAGGGAATATAGGATTACTGTAGGGTTAGTATAAATGGGTGGTTCTTGGTCGGCACAGACTCGGTGGCTGAAAGGCCTGTTTCAGTGCTGTATCTCTAAATAAATAAAATAAACCCCCTCTCTCATCAGTACTCAGAACTGAATACCGGTTAAAAAGTGGGATGTCCTCTGGGGACTCCTGTAATTCCTGCCCTGACTTCTTTGTCTGTCCAGCAATCACCCAGTCACTCCCCGACTGTGCTCGCCTAGGCACCGGCTTGACTACCTCCTAAAACGTGCCATCCACGTAGTCCTCCACCTCGCAGATGCGCCTCAGTGACTCCAGCCGCCGCTCAAGCTTCTGCAACATGGAGACACTTTCTGCGGACATGTTCCCCAAGGTCACATGGCACGTCCATGACTTCCCACATTGCACAGGATGTACATTCGGCTTGGCCAAGCTGCCCTGCCATTACTTACTTTTACAATGAAAAAAAAACTTGCTCGTGTAATATCTTACCAGCTATTTACCATCAACTTTTATCCCCTGTACCCATGAGGCGGAGAAAGAAAAAGACCAAAGAGCACCTTCCACCACCCGCAGCCAACAAAAATACCCACATTTAACTTACAGCCTCAGTCCATGCAAACAGCACTAGCATAGCCAGTAAATACCAAAGATTTACAGGTAGCTATCCTTGGGCTTTAATTTAAAAGGAACCTTTTTTTAACTCCAATCAATCTCAATTATCCCCAGGCAATAACAGCTGCCGCCCACCAACCAATCAGCGCACAGAATTTCAGTGATGTCACTATTTTTTTTTAAAACACTAAATCCAAACAGAGCGCATGCAGAAACAGTCAGAGAGCCTGCCACCGCCCCAGACGTCAGGTAGGTGAAGGGCCTCGAGCCCCGCCCTTTCTTTACAGGTTTTCAGCCCTGTCCCTTTCAGGTCCACCACTGCCCCGGATGTCTGGTAAGTCTCCATATTTAAGGATGGATATACTTGCACTGGAGGCAGTACAGCGAAGGTTCACTAGATTGGTCCCTGGGATGAGAGGGCTGTCCTATGATGAGAGGCTAAGTAAAATGGGCTACATTCTCTGGAGTTCAGAAGAATGAGAGATGATCTCATTGTATCTTACAAGATTCTGAAAGGACTTGACAGGGCAAACAGAGGTTATTTCTGCTGGCTGAGGAAATCTAAAACACGGCAGCACAGTCTCAGGATAAGGAGTCAATCATCTAGGACTGATGAGAAATTTCTTCATTCAAAGGGTTGTGAATTTTTGGAATTCTTTACCCCAGAGGGTGGTGGATGCTCCATCATTGAATATATTTACCCCTGGGAGGATGAGGAACGGTCCTGGGTACAGTTTACATCCACGGGCCGGTAGAGAACCGGATTCTGGCCCGTGGGCCATATGTTGGACAACCCTGCTCTAGAAGGTAGCCCAGAGAATTATGCACAAAATATAGTTGTCAAATTTTCAAAAATAATGTTGGTATTGTGGTTTAGATATCCATTTTAATTTTGGAGATGAAGCTAGGAAGTGCTTTAAGGTGTTCCAGCATCTGTCTTTTTCCACTCATTTGAGGACATTTGGCAACACAGGTGGATAAGGTAGTCAAGAAGGCATACAGCATGCTTGCCTTCATCGGTCGGGGCATAGAGTATAAAAATTGGCAAGTCATATTGCAGCTGTACAGAACCTTAGTTAGGCCACACTTAGAATATTGCGTGCAATTCTGGTCGCCACATTACCAGAAGGACGTGGAGGCTTTGGAGAGGGTACAGAGGTGGTTTACCAGGATGTTGCCTGGTCTGGAGGACATTAGCTATGAGGAGAGGTTGGAAAAACTCGGATTGTTTTCACTGAGACGACGGAGGTGGAGGGGCGACATGATAGAGGTTTACAAAGTTATGAGCGGCATGGACAGAGTGGATAGTCAGAAGCTTTTTCCCAGGGTGGAAGAGTCAGTTACTAGGGGACATAGGTTTAAGGTGCGAGGGGCAAAGTTTAGAGGGGATGTGCGGGGCAAGTTTTTTTTTTTATTTACACAGAGGATGGTGAGTGCCTGGAACTTGCTGCCAGGGGAGGTGGTGGAAGCAGATACGATAGCGACGTTTAAGAGACATTTTGACAAATATATGAATAGGAAGGGAATAGAGGGATATGGGCCCTGGAAGTGCAGAAGGTGTTAGTTTCGGCAGGCATCAAGATCGGCACAGGCTTGAAGGACCGAATGGCCTGTTCCTGTGCTGTACTGTTCTTTGTTCTTTGACTGGACAATCTCTGGACTCCTCTAAATAGATGCTGGCAATAATCACAGTCAAGCCTGCCCAGCAGCATATGCATTTCCTACCACATCTCCGGAAGTGAACTGTTCAAATTGTGTGATGGGGATTCGATTTCGCGGTTCCAGCACCCAACAATTCTGCCTTTATGTTTACAGCCAATATGGTGCAACATTAGCTGCAGTTAAACTCTCAACTTGTCCTTGAAGAAAGCTCGGTTGTCTCACAGCTTCTTCCAGTCATCGCTTGGATTTCAAGTTAGTACCATATGATGATGGTATACTGACCTAACTGGAGGCAGGTCAGGTGTTAAACCAGTTACCTGTAAGGACAACAGATGGTGCTACCCATGACTGGTCCAACGTCAAGTACTGGGCACTTCCAGAAATGCCAATGGCTTCAGGGGATGAATGCCTGGAGTGGGAGACTAGAACCCCTGATGAAGGACACCTGATTGAAATGGAAATGAGCTAATCCTTGAATTAGCTACCTGCAAGTCACCATGCAGCTGTTTTACAGAACAAGTCGATGAAAGAACTGTTGACTGTCTGAAACACCAATGTTCAAGTCCATGCCTTAAAAGAGGTGTGGAGGACAGTGACAGGATCTCAGATGATAGTCAACAAATAATGGTACTTAGATATCAAAAAATGCAGAAGTACAGCAAGAGATCAATCAAGGTTGCAACACAAACACAACAGTCTGATCACACAAATAACATGGCAAAACGAAAAAGATTACTACAGCACAGTATTTATAGAAGGGTCAATGTCAGTTTCAGCAAAGTTGATTAAAGTTTTAAACACTTTAAAACATTAAAATAACGTCCACTAATAAAACTGCATCTGCTTTACCAATCTGAACTGAAGGTTAAACAGATAACACTGTAGTTTTTAAGCAGAGAAAGGAAGATAACTTAGCCAAACTGCTTAAAACCAAACTTCCACTTCAGTTATTTACACCATAAACATATTAAAAGTGAAATAGATCAGATTTCCTATTAAGCATGTCGTGGTGTCTTGTGCAAGATAAATTTGTATCATTGCTTAAAAACACAATTCAAAGCGACTGCAACTATCTGCATATCATATTAATATCTGATTTAATGCTTTCTCCTCACTGATGTCTGTTTAAGTGGAATGGTTCCAGAGAACAAAACTGATATCTTAGCTTGGACAGATAACAGCAAAAATTGTTATTGCTTTATTACAATATTTCAACATGCAACTATATAATGCAGCCAGAATTTCAACTGTTTTTCTGGAATTTCAAGTCAAAACTGCCACTATTATCCTATGACATGTCATAACAGGCTTAACTTTTATCCACCTGGATGCTTACCAGCTTGCTATCATTGATATACACAGGTTTTAACTAGTTGTGTCAAGATGACTGGCATGCTGTCAGACTGAAAAATAATAGGCCAAGAAATACTTACTGACTAGTTTTACAACTTGTATATATTAGCACCTTTAACGTAGAAAACCATAGCAAGGTACTTCACAGGAGCATGAACACACAAACATTTACACTGAGCCACAGAAGAGATATTAGGACAGGTGACTGAAGGTTTGGTCAAAGAGGCAGGCTTTAAGAGAAGACTTAAAGGAGAGGAGAGGCAGATTGGTGTAGCGAAGGAATTAAAGAGCTTGGGGCCTAAACGGCTGAAGGCACGACAGCCAATGCCGGGGTTGAACAAAAGGCCAGACGTAGAGGAACGAAGAGTTCTTTGACGTTTGTATGGCTAGAGGAGGTTAGAGAGAAGGGAAGGGTCGAGAATCTCAAGTAAAGTGTGCAGAAGCGGGCGGCACAGTGGCGCAGTGGTTAGCACCGCAGTCTCACAGCTCCAGCGACCCGGGTTCAATTCTGGGTACTGCCTGTGTGGAGTTTGCAAGTTCTCCCTGCGTCTGCGTGGGTTTCCTCCGGGTGCTCCGGTTTCCTCCCACAGCCAAAAGACTTGCAGGTTGATAGGTAAATTGGCCATTATAAATTGCCCCTAGTATAGGTAGGTGGTAGGGCAATATAGGGACAGGTGGGGATGTGGTAGGAATATGGGATTAGTGTAGGATTAGTATAAATGGGTGGTTAATGGTCGGCACAGACTCGGTGGGCCGAAGGGCCTGTTTCAATGCTGTATCTCTAAATCTAAAATCTAAAGCCAAGATTACATCCCTTATGGCTTTAAAGTGGTTGTAGTGAGGTATAGGTTTAGGCTTATTAGTTGCAACACCATTATCTGGATTAGGGAGAGGAAGAAAGCAGTCTTAAATATCATTTCTTCAGGTTTCTGGACATTATTTTCCCAACTAACTGATTTAGCCACCTCAATTTAATGTTTACTGAACGAAGAACAAGTGATGAGGGCCCTATAGTTAATGCACAAAATATGACCATATAATGAATGTATGTAGCATAAAAGAATATTTAAGGCTATTGATTTGATTACTTTTTTGTAACTTCATGTCAGACTTGTCAAAACCACAATGTCTGACGCGTGCACAATATTAACCTGATGTCTGTTACAATTGAGCAGAGTAGCAGACCAACTTTGGGACCTAGAAAGAATGATTGAGGCACCTTTTTAAGTATACAGATGCCAGAAATTGCTTAAAAATAAAGACAGGTGCAATTAGAAATGTGGAACTGTCATATGATAGCTCATGATAGAAGATATAAAAGGAAATGTTGTGATAATAAACTCTGATCTGATCTAAGCAACTGAAGCTCCATGCTACAATATACTCACCCCCAGGGCTTCTTGAAGGAAGTAAAAGAAGCATGCTGACTAAGATGATCAATTGGGACCTTCTGGTCCAACAGCATCAAGAACATTTAGTATAAGTTCAGCAACCCAAGCACAGCTGAATTCTTTCCAAATGATTTTGGACAGGAGACTGGCCAAAAGCACTTCTGTAGGTAAAAGAGCATTCAACTCCATTACTCAGTGACTGCAAGATACTTAAATAGCTCCCATTGTTGAAAAGCCCTTGTTTACAATATCAGGCAGTGATGCATACAAACAACACCCACATCACAATTCATCAAAAATTTGGCAACAAAAAGTGGCTACAGAGGAAGTTACTGCTTGGGGCCATGGTCCTTAACCAAAAGGTGATGGAATGCTCTGCAATAGGATACAATAATAAATGGGAAACTACGTTGACAAAGCACTGGAGTTCATCCAAGTCTAGAGTTTGCGTGTCGCTTTAGTGGAGTTATAAAATCTATGGATGAGCAGTATTTTATTCAAAGTCACTTTTAAAAAGTTAGCAATTTTATCTTCTGCTGAAAGCTAAGCACCTTCTGATATCTGACCTACCCAAATGACCAGTCTACAATATAAATTTAGTGAGGATTAGCTCACAAGAGCAGTCCCAGTAGGCAAAGGTTCAAGTCAAAAAGTTACGATTGGAGATGCTCCGTTAAGCGTGAGCTTTAATAGTAAGTACGGCAAGCAATCCAATCACTAGGGAGCCTTAAGTCAAAGCCAATCCTGTTCTCACCAGATGATTTACACGTGCACATTCCCATCATCAGTTGTGGGACAACAATCAGGAACAGGAATGTTGGCTGATATTTTTCCCTTCCATAAATTAGGGATGCTGGGATGTGTGGCAAGACTATTCTGAGATCAGCTAACCCAGCAGTGACCAGGGAAAAAATCTGGGACCTCTACAGTCTATGTGGCTTAGCAGTAATGGCACTGAACTATTAATCCGGAGGCCTGGGCGAATGTCCTGGGGACACGGGTTCAAATCCCACCACGGAAACTGCTGGAATTTAAATTCAATTCAATCCAATCCAATCTGGAATTGAAAGCTACTCTCAGTAATTGTGCCATTATCGATTGTCATAAAAACTAGATTGCCATCTAGTTCACTAATGTTCTTCATGGAAAGAAATCTGCCATCCTTACCTGGTCTGGTCTACATGTGACTCCAGACCTAAAGCTTAACTGTCCTGTCACGAACAGATGAGAACCAACTGTAAATTGTATTTTTGTGCACTTGGGAGTTATTGTCAACTGTCATTATACACCGCATGTTAAGTTATTTTACTTCGGTGTTCGACCTGTTAAAAATGGAGGAGGGAGATCACTTCAACAGGAGATGGGACAGCTACTTGAAGGGGTCCAGTCACATGGCCTAGAAGCCACCCTTTTTCAGCCTGCCTGGTTTTGAAGCAGTTTCAGTTGGAGGGAACAGCTCGCATAGCCAAGCAGCTGCCTGGAAGGTGTGCACCTGGCTATCTGAGGCCTGCAAGAAGGAAAGAAGCCACAGTCTGTAAAGCAGCAAGAAAATCTCTGCTTTCTGCCAGTCTCTGTCAAAAAAGGGGGAAAAATCAGAAACTAAGCTGCCTCAGCTAATCTCTGAAAGTGTCAGAAGAAAGTGTGCAAGAGAAGAGGTTACATACAACTCCTACGCCAGTCGGCAGTTCCAGTCGCTTATTTCCAGCTTTGGACTTCGTTATATAAAAAAAAAAGGACTCTAGTTTCAACTCGAATCCCCGTCAGTTTGTAATTAAGTTAATTTTCTACTTAGTAAATGTCCTTGCCCATTCGATGCCTTTACCTTTCCTTGTGAGCGTGCGTTGTGACGTTAAACTTGGGAGGGGGTTAAGAGTGTGCGTTAATAAACCCTACTTCTTTGTTTTAACTTTAACAGTGTTGTTGCAGTCCTTTAAAAGTCAGGGTTCACAAACTGAGGGAGTGGAGAAATAGAACCATATAAAAATTACAGCATAGAAGGAAGCCATTCAGCCTATTGCATCTGCGCCAGCTGAAAAAACTAGCCGCCCAATCTAATCCCACCTTCCAGCACCTGGTCTGTAGCCTTGCAGGTTACAGTACTTCAGGTGCCTGTCCAGGTACCTTTTAAATGAGTTGAGGGTTTCTGCCTCCACTACACAGTTCCTGGCAGTGAATTCCAGACACCCACAACCCTCTGGGTGAAAAAATATTTCCTCATGTCCCCTCGAATCTATCAATCACCTTAAATCTGTGCACCCTGGTAATTGACCACTCCGTTAGAGGAAACAGATTCTTCCTGTCTACTTTATCTCGACCCCTCATAATTGTGTACACTTCAAGTAAGTCACCCCTCAGCCTCCTCTGTTCTAAGGATAACACCCTAGCCTATCTAATCTTTCCACATAGCTGCAACTTTCAAGCCCTGGCAACGTTCTTGTAAATCTCCTCTGTACTCTCTCCAGAGCAATTATATCCTTCATGTAATGTAGTGACCAGAACTGTACGCAATAATACACCATCAGGAAAAATGTAAATCACAAGCTGCTTATGGACAGGTTGTTGAAAACAGAGAAATTTGTTTTCAAAATTAACAATTAGGGATGGGCAACAAATGTTGGCCTTGCTAGCAACGCCCACATCCCATGAAAGAATTTTTTAAAATCATTCACTGGCTGAGCAAGTTTATCAACTGATGAAGCCTGAAGAAACTTCAAAAGAACTAGAGATTTACACATTCATCGCAGCAATAAAGCTAACTAGTGAACAGTTGGCACTTCTTTCTAGAAATTATATTTACATACAGAATACAATTCTCAATTAATTTTAAAAAGATATACCAAGTTACGACATTTTAAAACACTGACTTACAGATTGAAGAACTGCTTCATCTTCGGACATGGGCTCATCCACCATTTGTTGCGCATCCTGCTACAGAATTAAAAAAAATAATTACAGGCTGTCAAATAAATTTTTTAATACTACCTACAATTTTTTTTTTTTAAAGTTAGAGTCAGAATTTTCTAGCAAAAGCTTGTCCTATTGAACCTTAAAAATCTGCTGCTGCTGGAAGGTAATCTTCACAGAAGAAGAACAGACTAAACGTGAAGAGCTTTATTCAGCAAAGATTTGATTCCAACAATTTAATCATAAGGACACGAACTTTCCTGGATATTTTGTTAATCAGAAAACCAAAAATTACTAAGATCCATTGCAAACAACCTTTTGACAATTAATTTAGAAGTTCATTCATTGAACTTTCTAGTATATTTGAATGTGGTTTAAACTAGAAATTAACCCAGAATTAACAAAAGTATTGCACAAGATAAATAATCCACTCCCCATTTGTTACACATTATGAGTAACCTATACCACAGCCTTGTCTCAGAAGCTATTGAAGGGATCTGAGGACATGACTCACAAGGCATCACAATTTCAATCCCTCACCCAGACAAATCCCTTCCATTTACAGTTGCATAAGTCTATAGAGAACAATGTGAAATTTGAGTGATCTTCATGTTCTGCATATGCAGCTCCATTCATTCGCAAAATTCCTAGTCCTAGACAAACCAAAGTATTTCCAGTCTGAAATAAGGTCCCAGACTCTAACAAAGCTATTACATTTTCCAAGGGGTGTGGAGTATTACTGTGATCACTAGGCTGGTTTCGTCTGTTGATTCTAAATAAGTATGACCTGGGCAATATTTATTCATCAACCAACAAATTATCTGGCACCTTGGCAGTCACATTTCCTACATTAAAACAATGGCTACACTTCAAAAGTACGGTTTTGATTGTAAAGCACTTTGGGATGTCCTGAGGTTGTGAAAGGTGCTATATAAATGCAAGTATCACACGGGATCAGAGGTGAGCTGGCAAGATGGATACAGAACTGGCTCGGTCACAGAAGACAGAGGGTAACAGTGGATGGGTGTTTTTCTGAATGGAGGGATGTGACTAGTGGTGTTCCGCAGGGATCAGTGCTGGGACCTTTGCTGTTTGTAGTATATATAAATGATTTGGAGGAAAATGTAGCTGGTCTGATTAGTAAGTTTGCGGACGACACAAAGGTTGGTGGAGTTGCGGATAATGATGAGGATTGTCAGAGGATACAGATCGGTTGGAGACTTGGGCGGAGAAATGGCAGATGGAGTTTAATCCGGACAAATGTGAGGTAATGCATTTTGGAAGATCTAATGCAGGTGGGAGGTATACAGTAAATGGCAGAACCCTTAGGAGTATTGACAGGCAGAGAGATCTGGGCGTACAGGTCCACAGGTCACTGAAAGTGGCAACGCAGGTGGAGAAGGTAGTCAAGAAGGCATTCGGCATGCTTCCCTTCATCGGTCGGGGCATAGAGTATAAAAATTGGCAAGTCATGTTGCAGCTGTACAGAACCTTAGTTAGGCCACACTTAGAATATTGCGTGCAATTCTGGTCGCCACACTACCAGAAGGTCGTGGAGGCTTTGGAGAGGGTACAGACGAGGTTTACCAGGATGTTGCCTGGTCTGGAGGACTTTAGCTATGAGGAGAGGTTGGATAAACTCGGATTGTTTTCACTGGAACGACGGAGGTGGAGGGGCGACATGATAGAGGTTTACAAAGTTATGAGCGGCATGGACAGAGTGGATAGTCAGAAGCTTTTTCCCAGGGTGGAAGAATCAGTTACTAGGGGACATAGGTTTAAGGTGCGAGGGGCAAAGTTTAGAGGGGATGTGCGAGGCAAGTTTTTTTTTTTTTTTTTTTTACACAGAGGGTGGCGAGTGCCTAGAACTTGCTGCCAGGGGAGGTGGTGGAAGCAGATACGACAGCGACGTTCAAGAGGCATCTTGACAAGAATAGGAAGGGAATAGAGGGATATGGGCCCCGGAAGTGCAGAAGGTGTTAGTTTCAGCGGGCATCAAGATCGGCGCAGGATTGGAGGGCCGAATGGCCTGTTCCTGTGCTGTACTGTTCTTTGTATGTGTTCATAAATTATGGCGAAAATAGCAGAGAGCCAATCACTTTAAAATCACACCAACCTACCTTGTAAGCAATACCCTTTATTCATCACCAGACCCAGATCTATAAACAACCTACTTCACTAACATTAAATGGGGTAACTCTATCCAGACATAACCAAAGTTTAGAAGGATAGGGACTATTATATTACTAGGTACTTTTTCACTTCCAAAGTTAGAAGACATTTTATTTGTTTATGATGATTCACTGAAATTTAAGCGATTATGCAATGGTATCACCCAATCATTCTGAAACTATAGCTGGAATTTTACGCTTCCACCCCAGGAGCTGGCAGGTGGTGGTGGTGGGGGAGGAGCGGAAGAGGTTGAGGCCGTGTCCATCGCTTATCCGCTTCCACTGATATTTTACCAGAGGCAGGGCAGGTGGCCCACCCGCCAGCCAATTGAGGCCCTTAAGTGGCCAATTAATAGCCACTTACGGGCCTCTAGCCCCACAGCTGGTATTTTTCTAGCGGATGATGGGCACTTCACCACCTGGGGAACCTACCCAGTAAAACTGGCAGCCTCCCTGCAGGTTCAGTGGGTGGGGGGGGGTGGGAAGAAAGAGAGGTGGTCCCTACTGATCAGGCATCCAATGCCCGATGGAGGGCCACCCCTGCCTCCAGCAGCAGCGGTCACTCCGCTGGAAGACGCACACCCCGCCATCACAATCGAACCCCCACCCCTCGCCAGGGCCTGGCTGCTTGGCCCCAGCGAGCCTCGACCCCACTTACCTACACTCCGGGGCCTCCTCGATGGCTGCTCCTCCACGGACTGCTGCAGTCCCAGCAGTGGCCACCACTCCCTCTAATTGGCCGGCAGTTCTTGGAGGCAGGGCATCCTGCCTCAGAGGGGTGAAAGCCACAACCTGAGGTAATTAAATGCCTGAACTACACAAATCACATCATGGCTGCCATGGCTGGTGGAGTTGGGCTCACCCCCGACTCTCCAGCTGGTGAGTGTTGCCACCGCCTCCACATTAAATCCCAACCTATGGCAATCAGAGGAAATACTGTCAAGAGATGGAATAGTGCATAAAACTTTCAAGATATAAAAAAAATGGTTAAACAACTAGTACACTGTTATATGACCATCTTGCCCCTCATAGTGGTCTGGTAGATCCTAGTTCAAATCCACTTATGGCTGAGTTAGCCTCCTAATATGCAAGTCTACCAACTAGTTATGACTCATCTATTTTCTTTAAGGTCTCGACCTCGATGCTGGAAAAGCATATAATCACAAACTAGGGGAAAAACCTAATGCGAGTCAAATAATCTTCAGCCACAAAGCATTTTAAGCACAGTATTTTTTTTTTAATTCGTTCATGGGATGCATCGCTGGCTAGGCCAGCATTTATTGCCCATCCCTAATTGCCCTTGAACTGAGTGGCTTGCAACGCCATCTCAGAGGGCATTTAAGAGTCAACCACATTGCTGTGGACCTGGAGTCACATGTAGGTCAAACCAGGTAAGGACAGCAGATTTCCTTCCCTGAAGGACATTAGTGAACCATATGGTTTTTACAGCAATTGACAATGGTTTCATGGTCACCATTAGACTAGCTTTTTAATTCCAGATTTATTAATTGAATTCAAATTTCACCATTTGCCATGGTGGGAGTCGAAACCATGTCCCCAGAGCACTAACCTGGGCTTCTGTGCTACTAGCCCAGTGACATTACCACTACACGACCACCTCCCCTAGATGAGGTGACAGTGGTATAAACATCTATCTCTAGCTGAACCTACCCTGAATTTGAAGAATTGGCAAGTGTCAAAGATTATGAAGCAGTTGCTTGATTTAAATACACAGTGGAGGCAAGTTTTTTTGGATGGGGTGGAGGGAAGAGAAAGGAGGAGAAATGGAAAAGAGCACATATTGTAGGGGCTGATCCTGATAAGGAAAGCCAATGCTAGGGCTGCAACACTTCCTTTCTCCTCTCAAAGATTCTGGGGATTTTTGGGGCGGGAGGAAAAAAATGGAGAAGGGTGCACTGCACAGCTCAATTTTGCAGTGATTAGATTCTTCCGCCTGTCAATTCACATCAGTTCCGGAGTCCGAAGGCAGAGCCTCACCCAAGGTAATTAACAATCACTCCAATCAAATGCAAAGTAAAACAAACTTACTTTCCCCAACAATGTTCTGAACAACATATCCACAGTCATATGACCACAATAATCATCTTGCCCCTCAGCTAGTAGTTAGGTAAATCCTAGTTCACATCCACTTGTGGCTAACCTAACAAAGATGTTTGGAATTTTTGCACAACTGACAGATGTCTTTAAAAAAGTTAATTTAAAGGATTCTAAAGATTTGTTCTTGGGATGTGATCAATATTGGAAAGATTCCTTTTAATGTCAAATCCTAGTTACCCAAAGGGTTTTTATTTATTTATTTAGAGATACAGCACTGAAACAGGCCCTTCGGCCCACCGAGTCTGTGCCGACCAACAACCACCCATTTATACTAATCCTACATTAACCCCATATTCTCTACCACATCCCCACCATTCTCCTACCACTTACCTACACTAGGGGCAATTTACAATGGCCAATTTACCTATCAACCTGCAAGTCTTTTGGAGGTGGGAGGAAACTGGAGCACCCGGCGGAAACCCACGCAGACACAGAGAGAACTTGCAAACTCCGCACAGGCAGTACCCAGAACTGAACTCTGGTCGCTGAAGCGGTGAGGCTGTGGTGCTAACCACTGTGCCGCCCCTGGAGCCAACCATGTACATAGAATAAGCAGCACAGAAATAGGCAATTTGGCCCAACCATTCCATGCTAGTGTTTATGCTCCACTGTAGCCTCCCTTTAAATGCATCACTGCTATTCGCCTCACTGCTTCCTATGGTAACAAATCCCACATTCTCACCACTCTTTTCTCTAACCTATGTAAACCTTTCACAATTTTAAAGACTGCCATTAGGTCACCCATCACCCTTCTCTTTTCAAGAGAAAAGATACCCAAAAGCTTGTTCATCCTTTCCTGATGGGTATAATCTAAATTCGGGCATCATACTTGCAATTTTTTTTTTTTAATATACTTGCGCCAGTACCTCTATTTCTTTATTTATAATATGGTGACTAGAACTGTACGCACTACTTCAAAGTGTGATCTAACCAAGGTTTGATATGTTTAGCATAACTTTTCTCCTTTCCAATTCTAGAAATAAACTACAGGGCTTGGTTTACTTTTTTTTCATGGTCTTATTAACCTGTGTCACTACTTTTAGTAGTGTGGGTTTGGAATCACATGTAAGGCTGATTCCTTCAAAGGACATGAGTTTTTATGACCATCTGGTAGCTTTCATGGCTATCTTATCTGGTACCAGCCCACAAATCACCAGATTGAATGATTTCACTTGCCCAACTTAGCATCATGGAATTCAATTTCACTACCTTTGAGATGCTAGTCGAGTACCAAAAGCACTAGACTACTGTATCGATATAGTCTCCTTATAATGAGAGAGAGGAGACATTCATCTCATGGATCTGGGTTGAATTCAAATATGAGTTGACCCTCGATGCCAAAAATCACTGGTGCATATATAGTCATAAGCATTCAACTGAGATAAATGGGTAAGACAACTGGGGTTTTGCCCATTGCTGCAGGAAACCACCTGTATTAAATCGGTGACTCCTGCAGAGGTTGCAACACATTCACCTGTCCTTTCAGTTAAAAGAAACTTTTTGGCAGTGAGAACTCCTGTGAAAAACAAAACCATGTAAATGCACTGCTGCTCTAGCCATAGTCCCAAAGCAGCACAGGCATCTCGCCCCCTGTGAGACACACAGACAGTTGATGTAGAGTTTGAAGGTCACCACTACTCAAGCATGGGGCAAGGCAAAGAGGCAGGCCTCCATGAACTACCACAGCCGGTATGGGGATTGAACCCACGCTGTTGCAGTCTTTCTGCATCACACTCTAGCCGTCTAACCGACCCCCTGTAAACGTACTACAACTATATTAAAAAGGATGACTTTGGAGGCAAATGTGACAAGGGATGTGGTTTAGAATGAGTGATAATGCATACAGAAATGTTTCCTAGGACAGGAACTTGCCTTTTAAACTACTGGTAATTTCCAGTTGACCCAAGAAAATGGAAATAAATTAGTTCAGAACAAATGATGGGTTTAAAACCACTGAACTGTGGTTGTACGTGTCATGTCTAATCTTGCATTGTTCCCATTGTCTTGGAATTTTTAGTTCCATATTTCAGCACATGGTGAACAAGCACACTAACGGCCAGAACGCTCTGCTTGGGAGCGGTAAAGGTTGAGGGATTATCTAATCAAGGTATTTGAAATGATTAAGGGATTTGACAGGGTTATGAGAAATTATTTCCTTTCATGGAGACTCCTGAACAAGGAGACAATCTTAAAATTTAGGAATGAAATCAAGAAGCACTTGTTCCACACATAGGGTAGTGGAAACTAGAGCAATTTGCCTCCTCAAAAGGCTATGGATACTGGGTCACTTGAAATTTTCAAGATGGAGATTGATTTTTGTTGGGTAAGGGCATCAAGGATTATGGAATGAAGGTGGGTAAATGGACTTTGGGTTCAGATCAGCCATGATCGAATAAAGGAAAAACAGGCTCGAGGGGCTGAATGGCCTACTCCTGTTCCTATGTTTCTAAACCCAAGTGCCAGAGAAAAAGCCTTTCATCAAAGGATCCTGCAGCTGACCAACATTCCCACTGGCCAGTTCTCAGCCATTGGTCTTCGGCCCCAGTGAAATATGTTGCAGTGAAAAGAAAGAAATCTGTATGAATGTAGGCTGCACAAAACAAACAGGCAGGGCTGACCATTTGTCAGAAGGATTTTCATAACCAGCAGGACTATTTTATTAGGCTTGTAAAAGATCCTCAGTCAGCTTCTTCCCCATGGAGTGGTAAGGCAAGAAACTTCATTCCTGTCCCCCTCTCATTGAGCTGCCAAACTAAATTGTGCTGCAGAAAGACCTAGTGGAAGCCAAGCACTTCTCCAGAATGTACTAATTTCAAGAAACTATCTTCAACAGATCTGTGCTCAACCAGTCACTGCCAGCAGCTGTCGAAATCAGCTCTGCTAAAGGATCAAGTTGCACACCATTTGCACTCAGCTGAAAGAAACCAAGAGGAAGTAAGTAGAAGGGTGGAGAACTTTATTGAAAAATTACTGGACTTAACATTACACTATTGGACAGAACTTTGTATACACAGACAACACAGGTGAATGACTAAAGCATCAGACAAGTTATGGGCAAACCCTCATATACCACAATAAAAATACCTCTCTATCTGGACCTTAAACGGCAATCCCTGGATATTAAATAGAGTATCCCGCAACAGCATGAAAGGATGAAGGAATTTCATCCATCCAAAGACTCAGGATTAAACCCATCTACCTGGCCCACCATCAGATGTTCGGTGCATGGGAGGAGGGGAGGAAGTCCAGTTGTCAACTCAATGATGTTGATGCTGCCCCGAAATGTCATTTCCACATTTGGGGCCAGGTACTTCAGCAGTAAAGGTGCAAGACAGCCACACTCCCCAACGAACAGGGGATGAATCAGGGCAGTACCAAAAAAAAAAAAAGGACAACACACTTCAATTGTAGTCACAGTCCTGCGTGACTGTAATTAACATTATTTCGATGTGGTGGGAGGAGCAGAGGGATGGGCTGAAGTAAAAAATACTTTTTTTTTTTAATGCTCCTTAAGGGCCCTTTTTCCCCCCTTTGGTACATCCCACTGCCCTGAAAAATCTTAAACAAAGCTATGCATAACATTCTTTGTAACTACAACTGTACTACATTAGTGTTCAAACGTTCTGCAGGATCTCACCTGGAAAACCACACTATTCTCTTGCAATACCTTTCTTTTGTCATCTAGCTCAAATGGACAGCCCTCGTTTGATTCCACATCTGATCGTAGCTAGAGCACCTACAGCAATGGCTTCTCTCCCAGTCCCCACACCATTACCTCCCAAGTTCTCCAAGCCACATTTCTTGGCTTCCTACTCTCCATTTAAATGCTGCCCCTTGGTAACATCAGCCACAGACATGGGGTCAGCTTCCACATGCATGCCAATAACACCCGGCTCTACTGCTCCAAAACCTGACATGAACCCTTCACTGCCTCCGTCTGATCAGACTTCTTGCCCAGTATGCAGTTTGGATAGGCCACAATTTCTTCTGTTAAACATTGGGGACGAAAGCCTTTGTCTTTCACAACAATCATTTCCCTGGCCATCAACTCCATTCCCCTCCCTACCCACTGACTGGGATCAAACTGTTCACAACCTTGCCATCCTATTAGGCACTAAACTGAGATTTAACAGCACCCCGCCCCACCAAACCATCACAAAGACCACATTACTATCACTTGCCTCTGCCTATGGACTGCTGACATCCTCACCCATTCCTTTGGCATCTCCACTGTCAACTATTCCAATGCTCTCCTGCCCAGCCTTCCATCTTCAATAAACTTCAGCAGATCCAAAACTCTGCTGCATGATCTCTAGGCATCATCAAATCCTGTTCACCCATCACTCCTGTCCTCATTGACTTACACTGATCCCCAATCCCAGGCCGACAAATTCAAAGTTCTCAGCCTCGTGGTTAAATCGCATCATGGGTTCACCCTTCCCTCTGTGCAACCTCCTCCAGCCCTATAACCACACCTCCCAGACTCTCCGCTCTTTAGGGCATTTCTCTATATTAAAGGCACCACATAAATGCAATTGGTTTCTCTGTAGCATGTGCATTTTCAGTTGCCTTGTACTGTTCTTAACATGTCACGGACCAATGCCTGTGATCCCACTGTGTGGCTGGTCTTCACCTTCCCCATGGACCTCTCTTCCACCATAGACCTTATTATTCCCTACTGGTCCCAGACACAAGCCAATCCTTTTAAGCCTTTGAGACAAAAGACCATACTATCCCACGTCACTGACTCACTTCGTTCTTCACCTTGCCTCTCACCTTACTCCACAGACAAACATGCATTCACACACAGAGAAATACAAACAGGGAGAAAAATAAGTGCATGAGGGATAAAGTGAAAATGAGAAATTGGGAAAGTGAAGCAAAAGCTTACAAAAAGGATAGTTTGAGAAAAGTCAGATACTGATGAGCGGAAGCATGAGAAACAGAGGGAATCAGGAGTGGAACACAGAAAAAAAAAATGGAAGCAAAAGAAACAAATGTGGGTGACAAGCAGTCAAGATAGCAAGAGAACTTTTTTTCTATGGTGTTGCTCACATATAATCAGTTAGCCAGTAACAGAGAATTGGCTCTTTCTCTCCATTTGTTGATTTTGGATGCTGATGTCACTAGATACTAGTCTAAGCAAGTCAGTGAGGCTGACAATGCTCGAAAGCAGAATTAAGAACAATTAGCCAATGGGAATGTCAAACACTGACAAGGAACATTAATTTCACTCTATTAGTGTTAAGCACAGTCACTTCTCCAAGTCAGTGCCCTGGGTGTCACTGGTACTTGTTATTTAAAAAAAAATCAACAGAAAGGGCATTGGTTACTATTTCTTCCCTTTCTTTCCCCAACTGAAAAAGGTACCTAACATCAAGACTCAACATGGGTAATTTGAACTAAGCCCAGTATCAGGCAAAGAAAAGGCACTGGAAGAGAGAGAAGAATGAAACCACAGCCAAGGACAGCTAATACCTCCCAAGGTAAACTAGGCTATGCCACCAAGGAGGTCTGTTCAAGTGTACAAGAGACACAATTAAGCTCTTCTGTATCTTATAATATGCTTCATATTTGTATTCCTAATGGAACAGGAGCATTGGGAATGTTAAGCATTGAGAATTAATTTTTATTTCAAAAACCAGTCGACCTCCCATGGCTTTCCTCAAAGTCTGGGGATACAGATCCATCTATGTGAAAAGTCCAATAGCCAGGTGAAGAAGGATAGAATACTGGAACCTGGTTTTTATTCACTTACAAGCTTTTCTTTACAAAGACACACATTGTATGCTCCAATATGAGAGGAGGCCCCAATAAATACCCATCGTCTGAATTCAATCAACACCACCATGTTGGGTTCACCAAGTTTGTCAGCAATCAAGATGTCAATGATGGCTCAGTGGTAGCATTCTCGTCTGAGACTAAGGTCTGAAGCCCCATTCCAGAGACTGGGGCAAAAAAATCTAGGCCGACACTCCAGTGCAGAAAATGTCAGCTTTCAGAAAAGACAAACTGAAGCCCTGTCTTCTCTTTCATGGGGACTTAAAAGATCTCATGGCACAATTTCGAAGAGCAGCAGGGGTACTCTCCAATATTTATCCCTCAACCAACACCAATAAAACAGATTGGCTGATCATTATCATATTGCTGGTTGTAGGAGCTTGCATGTTTCCTACACTGCAATACTGACTACATTTCAAAAGTACTTAATTGGTTGAAAGATGGTATACAAATGAAAGTCTTCCTTTCTGCCTCCCTAGCAGAGACACAAATGAACAAGGTGTTATGAACAAAAAAAATCAGTTATGACAAACACTCCAAAAGAAATAGCTGGTCTTCCACTGAGAATAAACAGATAGCATTTTATTGAACAATCTGCCAGCAGATCTGTTAAGATTTTAGCTACAAGGTTAGGGTGGAGAAGCTGAGGTTATTCTCCTCGGAGCAAAGGATGTTGAGGAGAGATTTGATAAGAGGTGTAGAAGATTATGACAGGTTTAGACATGGTAGATAAAGAAAAACTGTTCTCATTAGCTGATGGTACAATGACTGGGGACAGATTTAAGACTTGTGCAAAAGATACAGGGAGGATGTCAGGGAGAGCTTTTTTAAAAAAAAACGCAGCTGGTGGTAATAGCCTGGAACTCGCTGATTCAGAGGGTGTTGGATGCGGGCCGATCAATGATTTCAAAAGGAAATTGGATGGGTACTTGAGGGAAATAAACTTACAGGGCTACAGGAATAGAGTGGGGGAATGGGACAGACTGGATTCCTCTTGAGAGTCAGCATGGGCTCGATGGGCCAAACAGCCTCCTTCTGTGCCTAATGACTATGACTGACCAACATGTGTGTTTTCTCTCTTCCTTCTGATCGATTCCAAATAGCCCTCCTGACTTTCTTTCCCCTTTCCCCCCTCATGCTTTTGGTTTAGCCAACCAATCACGTGCCAATTAAGGTTGAGCACAAAGTTAATGGTGTCCTGCACTATAACACTTGTTCCTTCACCTAGTTTGCTCAATAACATACTGCAAGGTTATTTTGTGCACAGAAACATATTGTTTAATTTTTTTTGAATAATGGAGACACCATAGTTCCCACAATAAGACCATGTGATTTCATGGTTTATTTTACTGAATGATACAATAACTACCAACTTCAAAATAAATGCAATTTTAAAACCAGTAGAATTTATTTGCAAGAGGACAAGACTGAGTAGGTCGCTGAGCAGTAAGAGGATAAAATCAAAAGGTTTTGACAATGAAAGTTACTACTGAATAACCATTAAGATAGGGCAAGTTGTCTCACTACTCGTGACAAATTAATCCTCCGCTACATGGATCTGTTTCAATTTTGTATCAAGAACACATCCGATGCATCTCTAGGGTGCAAGGCACACTAATGGATTAAAAACCTCAAATCATTTTTTTTTTTCTATATTCACTAAAGGTGAAACCAATCAGACCCCAGAAGAAAAAAACCATCTGACAGTCATGACAACTTCCCACTCACCCCAATCTTTTTTTCCTTCAAATATTAAGGGCTCCCAACATATAAAACATTACTTCCTAATAGCTCCTCCTTTATTTTGCCTTGCACTTCCTTGCCTTTTTCATGTTATAGGTCTTAGTTCTTATGTTGTACACCCCAAACATCAATTCTTAGCTCTTTTTCAGGGCTCTGCATGTGTCTGACCAATTGAACTCTTTGCATGCCACCACAGTGCTGCTTATAGGCAACATCGTGGCCCTTATCGGCATGTTCCATTTCCGCTTTCTTTTTGAACACTTATAGTGTGGCTCCACACACTAGTTAGAAAAAGTGGGGAGTGAGGGCAAAACAGCAAGGCACTGTCAAAGTTAGGCTGACATCCTGAGACCAGGGAATCTGATAAAAACAGCTAATAAAGAAAAAAGAGAAAAAACATTAAATGCAAGGCCATAAAGGGTAGGAAAAGACGACAAGATAGAAACAAGGAAGGAGAACATAGGAATTGTTAGATGAGAAAAAATCTTGTCCATCTAATTTGCTTTCTACCGTCCTGGTAGTCACACGATACAATGGAGTAGTTGATGAATCATAACAATGAATCATTTAATTAGGGTACAACAAACACAGGCATGGTGCAAGGAAACTGCCAGTGTTGGAGAGCTTTGTGAACCATAGGCCCAAAGTTACCTGTTCCTCCCAAGCATGCGACAGTTATTGCATGTCATCCCTCAAATTATTGAAATGGGGGCAGTAAAGGGATAGGGTAAAAGAAGATGAGAGGAAGATTCTTCAGGCAGCAAGAAAAGGATTGCAAACATATTTAAGAACAAACTGCAACAGGCAAAGTGACCTGCAATGTGTGAATATGACACTGGAGTTCTAGCTCCAGATCCTGCAGTGCATCATGATCTGTCTATGCACATGTAGCAGGTAGAAGGGGGAAAAAAACTATTGTAGTTATTCCCCTACACCAGCCCAGCTGTGCACCGTGAACAGGGACAGGACGCGAGGACCTCAATCACTGCTGCAAGCCAGGTCCTGGCACTTCCCAAGTCACAACAAAACATCTCAGAACAACCCATAGTCCAAGCTCCCTACCAATGTCAAGCAGGTCAGCATGGGCATTGTGCCCTGAAGATACGATCACCCTGGGGTGTTGACAATAAGCAACTAAGATGATTTACATCTTCTCCATGATTAGTCCACAAAATGCCATCCATATAGTAAAAGCATCGCAGTCCTGAAACTTCCTGTGAGCAACACCATAGGGAGTACTACAGGTTTTTTAAATTTAAAATAGGACCCACACATTATTCTCTTGGTTAATTATAAGCTTACTTTTCAAGCTGTTTATTGAATTATTCGCCTGTTCTGTGAAGTGCAATTCCATAAAGATGTTACCAAATGCAAATAGCGTTCATCCAGACAGAAAATGATTACTGTCAAATTTAGTCAAACTGTCAGTGAAGTTAACCCAGTTTGTAAATTAGTCCCTTCGCTTCAAAGTATTCACAACTGGCTTTAGTCATAAAAGCATATTCCACTCTAATCCTAATGAGCAATAAAAGTAGAAATTCAAACTATTTCTCAAGTCAGTATTCTAGTCAAATCCTCAAAAGCCTACAACGGTATCTACAATATGAACAGTGGCACTGGAGCATATAAACTGCACATGCTCCAGATGTATCTGGGTAATGATTTTATAATTTCCCTCCCATAAATATTTACATTTTCATCCATCCCAAACACAAACCCATCTTTCAAATGCTAACCATTTCCAGCACTGTTTAGACTTTTCATTGTGTATCAATAAATCATCCATTCATTTTTTTTTTAATGAAAATTTTATGGAGAAAAGCTCCAAAGTTTTAAGTATACCTCATACTGTGGAGAACTGTAATGTTGTGTAGCAATACTAGCCTGACATCGAGTGGTGAAGTCACGTAGTGTGGTGCCCCTGCTTAGGCCCTCAGTTGGTTTCTGGCTGTGGAGAAGCTTATATAGGGGAAACGATGTTGACTGTGAGGCAAGAAAATACATAGAAGAAAAACTTCATCTCTTGAAAAAGCTAGTGAACATTTTCAGGTAAAGTGTATACAGTAAGCTAGATTCTCCAAGATCTTAGAATATTAAAAAAGGGAGTTAACACATTTTCATACCTGCAGATTTTATGGCAGTTCTAGTTTCTATTGACACACATATTGTACTGTATATTAACAAAACAAAAATCAGAACCACCAAAGGTGTTAAGAGAAATAATTATGCCAGCGCCAAAACAATGCAACAGCCTTGTGATTTTGGGGAAAAGCTATAATACTAAATTTAATCATGCACTAAGTTATGCTTTCATTCATATCAATCCTTTCCACAACTTTTAAAAATGCCAAATTACAAGTGGCTTGCCACTCATGTTTTGGTTAAATAAAGCATTGAGTTTAAGGCAACAAGTCATATTTACAGTTGTGCTTTCATTAAAAATCTAAAGCATCATTTCTCTAGTTCATATCAAGGTTTCTAAATCACTACCTTGTAACTCACTAGCAGTCATTATCCCACAGCTGATCCTTTAACCCAAAGATACCATACAAGTTCTCATTTGACAACTGTTTTATTTTAAGCATATTTTCTACTCTTTAATTGGTACATAAAATGACACCAACTCCTTGACTTTGGAATTTAAAATCAGACTTGGTACCATTATTTTATTTCTAAACATCAAGTTCCCCAACCAAGTACAGTTTCTAAATGCTGCAGCTCAATGATAGGTAAAGATCATGCCTTAAGTTCCTACACAGAGTATTCCCAACCTCAGACATGTCTTGTCAGGAGGCCAGACTGCAAGTTGCACAACCCATTCCAAAGTAACTTCTAATGTGGTTGGACATTTGTACACCTCTTTGGCTAATGAGGGGTGCCAGCCATATCAATCCAATACGCAAAAGGAAGGTTTAAAAAGCTGTAAAAGTAAACTTTAGATCTGACTAACAATTAACAAAAAAACTAAAAAGATCCAGCTTTTGATCAAACAGGGTCTGAAAATTTAGATCTTGCAGCCAGTGGCATATTGCAAAGATTATGCTTATGGTGCAAAACTATTTTTTTTTAAAGGTAACTTGTCAAATTTAAGTTTTTTTTAATGTGACTGACACTTTCTCTAACAAACCGCTGAAGAAAAATAAATTAAAAAATCAGATGTTAAGTTTAGACTTAATCGTTTCAGCGGCAACTCAATTTTATTAAGCAAGGTAAAGGCATGATCACCAGAAACCACACTATGCCAAAGATTTCACTTTAAACTTTGCAGAACTGGGGACAAAACACACACGCAGAAAATGAGATAACGTATTTCAAGAGCTGAAATCTTAAAACAAATCAGATTAAAATGCCAACGCGAAAACGTAAATCTCGGAGTTTGACAGACTCAAGGTAATATCACGCACTTATCAGCAGGACAGAGCTTGACCCGACATGCTGCCTAATCCCTGCCCTGGGATAGTCCAGTTACCAGTGCAGCCAAGTTATAACCAGCCAGAAAGATTTTTTAAAAACCCTCTCTCACTGTCCCATGCCCCACATAGACACTAACTATAAGGATAATAAAAGCAAAATACTGCAGATGTTAGAAATCTGAAATAAAAAAAAGTGCTGGAAACACTCAGCAAGTCTGGCAGCATCCCCGGACAGAGAAGCAAAGTTAGCGTTTCAGGTCTGTGACCTTTCACCAAAAGCTTGATCCAAACTGTCCATCACCCCATCCCTATAATCAAGCACCGAGATCTTCTCACAAGAACACGGAAAATAAAAAATGGGCGGAATGATAACATAAAAGGGGAGGGGAGGGGGGGGGGGTTGTCAAAGAAGGACTAAGTCGGGCTCTGAGTGACTCCGCTTTACCTCTTTATCGTTCTCCACAGCCATTTTCTGCCAGGGGTCCACCAGCTGAGCGAGCGGCATCTTCGCAGCCGGACCCCAGCGCGCGCCCGTCAGCCTCGCCGCCGGGACCGACCGCACGAGCGAGCAGGGAGCAGGCACCGGGAGGCTCGAGCTCAGCCCGACTCACCCACCGGAACTAGCTCAGTGCGAAGGGCAAGCGCCGAGCCTCAGTCTGAGGGAAACGAGCCGTGTTGCCCGCCGCCTGGCCTGGCTGCCGCGTCCCCTGCCTTTCCTCTCCCGGGCGCCGCCTCTCCACCCGTCGGCCCCTCTTAACGCTGTATTTCCTTTCTTTCGCTTCCGCTCTCAATATGGCGAAGCCTCCCAATACTACCTGTGCGCCAGAGCGAGGCTCCGCGCGTCACCCTGACGACAGCCACCGAGGGGCGGGGCCAGAAAGCAGAATCTGGGCGTGGCCACCGCTGTCTGCCAATCATTGCGGCTGTCAGGTGAATCGGACTCCACCTGGAAAGAATGTGGTTCTGCAGCCGACCAGGGTTTTCGCCATGGTGAAAGGGGCTATTATTGCTCGAGGAAAATTCTCAACTTGCCAAGATACCTGCAAATTGATCTTTCTGACTTATATTTAGCAGTGACCTTCACGCCAAAAGTAAATTTTTTTAGTCATTTTTATATGTGTATCTGTGTATGTATATCAATGTTTTACATATAAAATGTATACAGACATATATATAAGTATATACTTACATAAAGAAAAGATTTATGTAGCACCTTTCACAATCTCAGGAAGTCCCAAAGTGGTTAATAGCCAATTAAGTACTTTTGCAGTTACTGATTATGTTGATGAAGGGATAAATGCTGGCCAGGACACGGGATAACTCCCCTGCTCTTCTTCAAATAGTACCATGGGATCTCTGATTTGGACTGAAACGTAGGCGGCATGATTGGGAAATTTACAGATGACATAAACATTGGCCGTGTAGTTGTTAGTGAAGAGGATAGCTGTAGACTCCAGAATGATATCAATGGTTTGGTTGAGTAGGTGAAAAAGTGGCAAATGGAATTCAATCTGGAGGTGTGAGGTAATGCATTTGGGGGGGACAAACAAAGCAAGTGAATACACAATAAAGGGGAGGATATTGAGAGCGGTAGAGGAAGTGAGAGACCTTGGAGTGCATGTCCACAGGTCCCTGAAGGTGGCAGGACAGGTAGATAGAGTGGTGAAGAAGGCATATGGAATGCTTTCCTTTATTGGTCGAGGTATAGAATACAAAAGCAGGGATGTAATGCTGGAACTGTATAAATGCCGGTTAGGCCACAGCTGGATTATTGTGTACAGTTCTGGTCACCACATTACAGAAAGGACATAATTGCTCTGGAGAGAGTACAGAGGAGATTTACAAGAAAGTTGCAGCTTTGTGGAAAGACTGGATAGGCTAGGGTTGATTTCCTTAGAACAGAGGAGGCTAAGGAATGACTTAATTGAGGCGTACAAAATAATGAGGGACCTAGATAGAGTAGACAGGAAGGATCTGTTTCCCCTAGCGGAGAGGTAAATTACCAGGGGGCACAGATTTAAGGTGATTGGTAGAAGGATCAGAGGGGACATGAGGAAAAACCTTTTCACCCAGAGGGTGGTAGGTGTCTGGAATTCACTGCCTGATCGGCGGTGGAGGTAGTAACCCTTAACCCATTTAAAAGGTACCTGGACATGCACCTGAAGTGCTGTAACCTGCAACACTACAGACCAGGTGTTGGAAGGTGGGATTAGATACGGCAGCAACTTTTTTCAGCTGATACAGACACAATGGGCTGAATGACCTCTTTCAGTGGTATAACCTTTCTATGGTTCATTGGTTGTGAGAGAACAGACGGCGCCTCGGTTTAGTGTCTCATCCGAAAGACAGTATCTGTGACAGTGCAGGCACTTGCTCTGTGCTGCACTGCAATGTCAACCTACAATTTTGTGCTCAGGTCTCTGAACTGGAACTCGAACCCACATATGCAATATGTATGTGTATATATGCTGACTGACACACATTTATGTATGTCAGTCTATAAATGTATATACAAATATGCATACATACAGACAAGACAAAAAAAAAATTCTTTAGCACCTTTCATGACCTCAGGATGTCCCAAAGCACTTTGCAGTCAATTAAGTAATTTTGAACTATTGTCACTGTTGTAACATAGAGTCATAGAATTATACAGCACAGAAACAGGCCCTTCAGCCCACCATGTCCACGCCGGCCATCAAGGCTATCAATTCTAAACCCATTTTCCAGCACTTGGCCTGTAGCCTTGTATGCTATGGCATTTCAAGTGCTCATCTAAATACTTCTTAAATGTTGTGAGGGTTCCTGCCTCTACCACCCCTTCAGGCAATGTGTTCCAGATGCCAACAACCCTCTGGGTGAAAGGTTTTTTCCTCAAATTCGTTCTAAACCTCCTGCCCCTTACCTTAAATCTATGCCCTCTGGTTATTGACACCTCTGCTAAGGGAAAAAGTTTCTTCCTATCTACCCTATTTATGCTCCTCATAATTTTGTATACCTCAATCTGGTCCCCCCTCAGCCTTCTCTGCTCTGAAGAAAACAACCCTAGCCTATCCAGTCTCTCTTCATAGCTGAAATGTTCCAGCCCAGGCAACATCCTGGTGAATCTCCTCTGCACCCTCTCCAATGCAATCACATCCTTCCTATGGTGTGGCGACCAGAACTGTACACAGTACTCCAGCTGTGGCCCAACTGGTGTTTTATACTGCTTCATCGTAACCTCCCTGCTCTTATATTCTATGCCTCGGCTAATAAAGGCAAGTATCCCATATGCCTTCCTGACTACCTTATCTACCTGTGCCACTGCCTTCAGTGATCTATGGACAAGTACACCAAGGTCCCTCTGACTCTCTGTACATCTCTAGGGTCCTACCATCCATTGTATATTCCCTTGCCTTGTTAGTCCTCCCAAAATGCATCACCTCACACTTCTCAGGATTAATTTCCATTTGCCACTGCTCCGCCCATCTTACCAGCCTATCTATATCATCCTGTAACCCAAGGCTATCCTCCTCACGATTTACAACACCAGCATTTCTCATGTCATCTGCGAACTTACTGATCATACCTCTTATATTCATGTTTAAATCATTAATGTACACTACAAACAGCAAGGGTCCCAGCACCGATCCCTGTGGTGCACCACTGGTCACAGGCTTCCAATCACAAAAACAACTGTCGACCATCACCCTCTACCTCCTGCCACTAAGCCAATTTTGGATCCAATTTGCCAAATTGTCCTGGATCCCTTGGGCTCTTAACTTCTTGACCAAACTCCCATGCAGGACCTTATCAGAAGCCTCACTGAAGTCCATGTAGATTACATCAACTGCTTTACCCTCATCTACACATCTGGTCACCTCCTCAAAAAATTCAGTCAGGTTTGTTAGACATGATCTCCCCCTGACAAAGCCATGCTGACTATCCTTGATTAATCCCTGCCTCTCCAAGTGGAGATTAATCCTATCCCTTAGAATTTTTTCCAACAGTTTCCCTACCACCGATGTTAGACTCACTGGCCTGTAATTACCTGGTTTATCCCTACTACCCTTCCTGAAAAATGGTATCGCATTTGCTGTCCTTGAGTCCCCTGGCACTTCTCTTGTGGCCAGAAAGCATAGCAGCCTGGGAAACATCTCATTTGGGCCTGGGGATTTATCCACTTTTAAGCCCACTAAAACCACGAACAGCTCCTCCCTTTCAATGCTAATTTGTTCAAGTATATCACAAACCTCCTCCCTGATCTCTACACCTACATCGTCCTTCTCCATAGTGAACACAGAGGAAAAGTAACCATTTAAAACCTCACCTACGTCCCCCGGCTCCAAACATAGATTGCCACTTTGGTCCTTAATGGGCCCTACTCTTTCCCCGGTTATCCTCTTGCCCTTAATATACTTATAAAACACCTTGGGATTTTCCTTTATCTTGCCTGCCTGTGTTTTTTCATGCCCCCTCTTTGCTCTCCTAATTACTTTTTTTAAGTACCCCCTAGACTTTCTTTACTCCTCTAGGGCCTCTGCTATTTTCAGCCCTCTGAATCTGTCACAAACCTTCCTTTTTTCCTTATCCAATCCTCTATATCCCTTGACCAGATGGACTACAGTGGTTCAAGGAGGCGGCTCACCACCACCTTCAAGGGCAATTAGGGATGGGCAACAAATGCTGGCCCTGCCAGTGAAGGTCACGTCCCATGAAACAATGCAAGTAAAAATAGAACATGGATACGGAATTGAAGGACGCAGCGTTCTAGTCAAAGGAAATCAAAAAGTCAGGTGATTCAAAACAAATAAGGCAAGGAGCAGGTAAAAGAAAACAGAAATGCATCCACTTCCTTTAGGCCAAAATTGAATATGTAAGGGGCCTGGTAAGGTGAAACTTGAGGGCAGGATGATTAGAAATGGAAATGGAGATAATGAAGATTTGAGGAGATACCACAAATACTGCAGAAAAATGGACTAAAGAAAAAAGGATACCATGGGTATGGTCCTGGTCACGAATCCTTAAAATTGTATATTGATAATGGACCATCAGCACAAATTTCAACAATGCACTGGTGAAACAATGTCAATTTGCCCAAGGACTTAAAAACAGATTTAAATCAATTTATTATGTATACCGCCAATAGTACACAGGGAAGTCAAGTATTATGTAGCATGCTGACCTAAGCAACCATGCTGCATTTTAAACAACTTTTCATTTGAAATTAAATTAGTTGATGTGCTAAATCAGCCTGCACATGCTCTTTAGAATATACTACTACAAAAAAGGGGGCGAGAGGAAAATACCTGGGGGTGCAGGCAGGGAACAAGCTTCCTTGGAACAAAACAGAAAGCAAAATACTAAAAATCTGGAACAAAAACAGAAACACTTACTATGTCAGGCATCTGTGGAGAGAATAGACAAGTTAATTATTCAGGTGTGTACCCTTTATTGGACCCATTAGATATTACCAATGAAAAAGTACTTAAAAAGCAAGAGAACACACCACACAGAAAAAGAAATTGAATATAGAAAACACAGTTTGCACACAGTAAGGTACCACATACAGTAATGAGATATTGACCGGATAATCCATTTTAATGATATTGGCTGAGGGATAAATATTCACTAGGATACCTGGGAGAACCCCTGGCACTTATCAAAAATTGTGCCATGGGATCTTATACATTCCCCTGAAAGGGCAGATAGGGCCTCAGTTTAGCGTCTCATCTGAAAGACATCATCTCTGACAATGCAGGATTCACTCGTGAACTGTAGTGCCCCTGTGCAGATTTTGTGCTGAAGTCGCTAGAATAGAATTTGAATCCATAACCTCCTGACTCAGAGACTATCACCAAGTACTGTCTGAAACATCCCCCATATATAATATAGATGCTTTTATTTGTAGATGACAGACAACTTGGAAATGTAGTAAACAGTGAGGAAGATAGTAATAGACTTAAAGAGAACATAGTCTGATGAAATAGGCAGATGCATGGCAGATGAAATTCAACACAGAAAAGTGTGAAGTGATACATTTTGGTAGGAAGAATGAGGATAAACCATAAATGATGCAATTTTAAGGGAGGTGCAAGAACACAGAGACCTGAGGGTGTTCTTGCACAAATCTTTGAAGATAGCAGGACAGATTAACAAGGCAGTTAATAAAGCATATGTAATCATGGACTTATAATTAGAGAAATAGAGTACAAAAGCCAGAAAGTTATACTAAACATAGCTAAAACACTAGTTTAATCCCAGCTGGAGTAATGTGTTCAATTCTGAACACCATACTTCAGGAAAGATGAGAAGGTACAGAAGAGATTTACTAGAATGGTTCCAGGGATGAAGGATGACAGTTACATGGATAAATTGCAGAAGCTGGGATTGTTCTCCTTAAAGCAGAAAAGGCTGAGGAAATTTGATCAAGCTGTTTAAAATCATGAACAGTTTAGCTGGAGTAAATAAGAGGAAAATGTTTCTGACTGCTGTAGGGTCAATTAGGAGAGGGCACAAATTTAAGGTGACTGGCAAAAGAATCAGAGGTGAAATGAGAAAAACACTTTTAATACAACAAACAGGATTTGAAATGCACTGCATGATAGGGTGGTAAATACAAATTCAATAGTAGGCTTCAAAATGGAATTGGATAAATATTTGAAGGAGAAAAGATTTCAGGGATATGGGGAAAGAGCAGGGAGTGGGACTAACTTGGTTGCTCTTTGAAAGTGCTGGCATAGAATTGATGGGCCGACTGGCCGATTTCTATGCTGAAATATTTTATGATTCCGTGATATGGGGAACTGACATACACACACCCAAATATGCAGTACACCCAAAACTACATATGCAGTTCCAGATGGTGACTCACCACACCTTCTCAGAAGCAACGAGCGCTGGGCAATAAATGTTGACCTTGCTAGTGACACCCATATCCTACGAAATATTTTTTTAAAATATGTTTTAACTCTGTATTTACAATAGATGGAATTAAGATACAGATCTGGCATGCTCTAATTGAATGACAGATCAGGCTTGAGTGGCTCAGTGACTTACTCCTGTTCCTATGTATTGAGAACAAATCTCTCTGTAGCATCCATCAGGATGTGATGTCGCTGTCCCTGAGTCACAGTCTCCTGCCATGTATTGTCACATTTGAATAATGGCCACTTGGGTAATGTATCATATGGCAGAACCACACTCAACGCTTTTAGAAGAGGAGAGGTAAACTTTGTGTTCCTGATTTTCAGCATCCAGACATGCCCAAGTAATCATTTGACTACCAAGAATGTAGCAGCTTAAGCACATGCTGAGAGCCTCCCCTTGCAAAGCCCACACAAGATTTATAAAAAAGATTTGAAAAAATTAAATTTTGAACTATTAAGCAGAACGAGTCAATTGATCTCAATGCAATCATGTTAAAGCTGGTACAGGCACTTTTAAAAATCAAACATATTAAGAGGAAAGAAAAAAACTTGCATTTATATATCACCTTATCACTGCTCTCAGGGATGATCCAAAGCACTTTTACAACGAACTGCAACTTTTAAAATGCAGTCACTGTTGATATGCAACAACTAATTTGTGCATAGCAAAATCCCACAAACAGCAAATGAATAAATGACCAAGTCATATATTTCTGGTGGTGATGTCAGTTGAAGGATAAATGTTGTTTAGGACAACAGGAAAACGCCCCTACTCATCTTCAGTTAGTACAATGGGATCTTTTACATCCACTGACCAGGGTTTCCAGGTGGGCGATATGCGAACGGTTTGCCACTCATTTGGTCCCTTTACTCATAATAGCCACCCCAAGCTAAGCATTGTTTAAACAGGACAATATGTCAGCAAGTATTTAATTTGGGTCTTTACCTCAATGAATGCTTTTACACATCTTCCATTGATTTTTCATCACCCTGATAAACAGATGGATTACCACAGGTTGTCAGCAATTTAATTATCATATCAATGATGCATTTAACTCAAATACCCTTCGTAATGAATCAACGCTCTTTTGTAACAATTTTATACTGCAATAATAGTGCAACATTGGTAGAAAATGTATGGATAATTCTACAATTTGAAGTCATTATTCTTTAGCAAAGGAAACTTGCTGTCCGTACAGGGTCTGACCTATTAGTTACTCCAATCTCGTGCCAATATGGCAGACTCTTAACTGCCCTCACCACCTTCAGCGATGAGCAATAAATTCCAGCTTTGTCAGCAGCTAACATCCTGAGAACTAATAATAATTGATTTTGCTAATATAGTACCATTATGCTGGTAATACAGTTTTTATATCAGCAAACACATTTGAGACCTTACAATGTATTAAATTTTGAGGACTGCTGACGTCTGATTCAGAAAGATGAGCTGTCAGATAAAGTGTTTCCTGGCACATTGCAGAGAGGAACAGGATGTTATTCTGTCTGTATAAAAAAAACAGTGCCAATTTTCTTTTTCATTCCTTTTATGATATTTACCGTTTATACCTTTTCATCTGACCCCTTTCTATTCTGTCACATCCTTTAATTTTTGTTTCCACTTTTATTATTTAGTTGATTAAATTTTTACTTAGTCACCCGTATTTATTCAATTTATTCTTTTATTTCCATCCTTCGACAGGAAAGGCTGAAACTATTGCAAACTGGTCTTGTTGGTTCACCTCAGCCTCACCTGTGGACTGTCCCTGGGTCAGGTGCAGTGATCACTGTAATAATATTATGTAATCCTGCCATGGTAACAAGGTCAGTGAGTGGGGTGAGTGGAAATCACAGTTGCAAGCATTCTCAGTTAGCTCATTTTGAGGTTGGCAGTTCTGATTGAACGCCTTTTTAATGTCTCCAAACAATTTTTTTTATTTCTGAGAAACTATAGGAATTATCATTTTCCAATTGACAATTTACTGTTTTGTGATATTAAAGGAAGGGAAAGATCTACATAATGTTCTTCACAATGCCCGAAAGCACTTTACAGCCAATGAAGTATGATTGAAGCATAATTACCATTCCAATGTATGGAAGAGGGGAAACCAACTTATGCACAGCACAATCCCACAAATAGCCACAAAATAAATTACCAGATAATCTATTTCAGGTTTCCATTGGTCAGGACACCAGGGAAAACCCCTCTGCCCTTCTTTGAATTGTGCTGTGGGATCTGTTGCGTCTACCTGAGAGGGCAGATGGGCCTTGGTTTAGCATCTCATCCAAAAGACAGTACTTGCAACAGTGCAGCTCTCTGTCAGTGCTGCACAGTGAGTGTCAGCCTGGATTATGTGCTCAAGTCTGCAGAGTGGGGCTTGAGCCCACAATCTTCTGACTCAGAGTCACCATCTATTGTAACACCACCTCTTATAGCTGGGATCCAATAGGGAATTTGCTAAAAAAAAACCTTCTCCCTCTAGGAGTACCTGGTTATTCTAATGATAACTAAAATTTCAGTAACATTAGAAAAACAAACTGTGATTCAACCACAGACAGGTTCTCTCCTGAACTTATCAGGCTGAATTTTGTGGATCCGGCAGGGAAACCCCGCCTGCGCACTTTGGAGCACAATTTTATGGCACTTGGGCAATTAACTGTCCAGCGCCTTGGTCCCTGTCCCTTTAAGGGCGGGGATCCCGCCTCCAAGAGCTGCCGGTCAATCAGAGGGCCGGCAGCTCAGTAGTATCAGCAGCACCACCGGGAGCGGTGGCCATGCTGGTACTACACCAGGCCTGGGACCAGGCCCATCACTGGAGCCCTGGACCACAAGTTAGTGGCAGGGTTGCAGGGTCCAGTATGGCAGGCCCCCGTGAGGGTGGTCATTGAGGGCAGGGAGGTGTTCACAGAGAGGCAGCTTTTGCAGCCGGGGGCCTTCCGTGGGCCACTGATTTCCCACAGAGGATGCCACCCCCCAAGCCTGCAGGGAGGCTGCCTTCTTTTACTGGATGGCCTCCCCATGTGGTGGAGGCGCCCAAACGCTGCTGGTGGAATTCCAGCAGCAGCGGGAAGCGGCCCTTAAGAGATGGGCCTCAATTGGCCTATGGCGGGAAGACCGTCTTCAGCCATTCCCACCCCCAACCCCCCAACTTAATCTCAGGGTACTCCACCCCCACATCTGCCTTCGCAATTTTATGGGCTGCCACCCCGCCCCCCACCAACCTCCCATCCTGTCTCCTGGGCACATAAAATTCCGTCCATCGTGTCAGACACGGCTTGTCACTTTAACAACATTTATGCTATTGGCACAGGGTGATGACTATTAGATTAGACTAACCCATGACTAAACATTACAACCAGGTTTTGTCCAATATTGGTAGAATAAATCGTTTCTAACTCTACCCCTGAGTTACAAAAGAGACTGTGGTTGAGAATTTATGCAACTGTGACAAAGGTAAGCTATCCCTCCTTGCCCTTCTTGGCCTGTCTGCAGTCTTTGACACGGTTGACCACAACATCCTCCTCCAACGCCTCTCTACTGTCATCAGCTGGGTGAGTCTTCAGTTACCTGATTCCATTCTTATCTATTTAATTGTAGCCAGAGTATCATTTGCAATGGCTTCTCTTCCTGCTCCCAAACTGTTACCTCTTGTGTCCCCCAAGGATCTATCCATGAACCCCTCCTATTTCTCTTCTATATGCTGCGCCTCAGCAACATCATTCAAAAAAAAACCGCGTCAGTCTCCACAAGTACGCTGACAACACCCAGCTCTACCTCACGCCACCTCTCTCAACTCCTCCACTGTTGCTAAATTATCAGACTGCTTGTCTAACATCCAGTATTGGGTGAGCAGAAATTTGTTCCAATTAAATATTGGGAAGACTGAAGCCATTGTCTTCGGTTCCCGCCACAAACTCCATTCCCTAGCCACTGACTCCATCCTTCTCCCTGGCAACTGTCAGAGAAGCTGAACCAGATGTTCACAACCTTGGTGTCATATTTGACCCCAAGATGAGCTTCTGATCACATATTCATACCATCACTAAGACTGCCTATTTCCATCTCCTTAACATCACCCATCTCCATAACAACAGCACATCTTCTGCCAAAACTCTCTTCGATACCTTAGTTACCTCTAGACTTGACTATTCCGACATACTCCTGGCTGGCATCCAACCATTTACCCTCCATAAACTTGAGGTCATTCAAAACTGTGCTGCCCGTGTCCTTACTTGCACCAAGTCCTGTTCACCCATTGCTCTGTGCTCCCTGATCTACCTTGCCTCCTGATCAAGAAACAGTTCAATTTTAAAATTCTCACCCTTGTTTTCAACTCTCCCCATAACATCTCCCCTCCCCATTTCTGTAATCTCCCCCAGCCCCATAATCCTCCAAGACATCTGTGTTCCTTTAATTTTGTCTTCTTGAGAATCCCTGATTTTAATCGCTCCACCATTGGTGGTTGTGCCTTAAGCTGCCTAGGCCTTAGCTCTGGAATTCCCTCCCTAAACCTCTAGCCTATCTACATCTCTTTCTTCCTTTAAGATGCTCCTTAAAACCTACCTCTTTGACCAAGCTTTTAGACATATGCCCTAATATTGCCTTATGTGGCTCAGTATCATATTTTGCTTTATTACGCTTCTGTGAAGCAGCTTGGGACATTTTATTACATTAAAGGTACTATATAAATACAAGTTGTTGTTGTTTGTCAGGGAGCGCTGTTATGGTGGGATGAGCTGCACAGTGGTCATGTTGGATGGTAGTGCAGTTAGCTGACAGTTGCTAACTAAAGACTGCCAGTGATTGTGTTACAGTAACGCATTGATGTGCTAAAGTGAGACAAGCCCGAGACTTGCAGCTCCACCTCTGTTCACAAATTAATGACAGGTCTAAGTAGGTGGAAACATTTCACTCTTTGCATTGTTCCTATGGTGAACAAAAAATATAAACTGCTTTGGTGCAAAACTCTTCAACAAGTGCATTCCTGACATTAACAATCAACCAACATTCTATCATGGCTGCTTTTTGTTATTTAGTTCCACAGTACTTTACATTACGTTTAGGGGTTGAAAATACATCACATGGCTCATGTACAAAACCCATCATATTTCCCCACCAACTTACAGGTTGCATCTTTCTCATAAAGGGGAGGATGAGTGAGTGCTGTGAAACTACAAACAAAATATGTCAGTGAAATATTAGAACCAAATAAACACAAATATCAAATATGAAAAACAAAATAAGAATTATATCTGAAAAAACTCAAGCAATGTAGGTGACCTGTCCACACAAAGGCTGCAACAGGTATGGGGGCTGCATTGGCAGTGCCTCTGGATCTGTATCTGCACAGGGAGATGTAGCAGAGACTGAGGAGTTGGGGGGGTGGGGGGTGGTCAGATCTGCGCGATGTCCTTTGCAAAGTTGGAGCTGGACTCATCCATGCTCCTTGACAGTAACAGAAGCTTGTCTGGCAGGCCATCCAATGCATCCAGCATCTCAGATTGAATGTCCATTACTTCTGTGCTGCCTGCCACCTCATTAAGGTCCTCATCTAAGTCCTCTGCTGCAGAACTCATCTGAAAACTTGGCCTCTGGTGAGATGGCTAATAAGCCATCCTTCACCCCTGGTGTGGTTGCAGCCCACTCATGATCCTTACTCTGTAGTCACCTCCAAAGTACATTCAGTGCCAGCATCTGAGCTGGTGGCTGTGGGTATCACATCAAGTTATGGGACCTCTTCATCAGTGCTGTGCTTTTGCTGTCTCTCTGACTCCTTGGGTTGTTATGGCTGGGAAGGTGGTAGTTTTTGGGTGTCTGATAGCAGGAAATCAGAAAGGGATGGTTAGTGTGAGAGAAGGGTGGGTTGTGGAGGAAAGCAAGAGGTCCATGGTTACACCATCACCATTAACAGCTTGCTCATCATACCAGGTCTCAGGATGAGGGTGAGCTGTGAGTTGAAAAGGGGCATAGGGCAGGAACATACCATCCTCCTCAATGTTCTCAGAAATGCTGTTACACATTATGTAACACTGTGTTTGTGTGATGTGCCTGTCCTAGCTGAATAGCTGGAGGTATGTGGAGGCAGCGGGAGATGGGTGTGAGGCTGGCAGGATTGGTAAGTTTGTGAGGTTGAGGTGGAGTATCTGGATGTCCTGAGTGCCAGGGAGTGCTGATGGGTGAGTAATGGGGGTGTGAGAGGCTGTTGGTGTGGTCCTTGACTATCCATGCAAGGTCATTAGATTTCTTTTGGTACTGTTGGCTGTTCCTTGAGTCCAGATTCTGGGAGTTGACCTCCCTGGCCACCTGCTTCCACTCCCTTCTAAGGATGGTCCTTGAGAACCTCCTGGCCCAATGTGGAACCATGGTGTTTCTGCTCCTTCCCACCTCCACCACTAATGACTCCAGTGGCACATCTGTCACCCTGAACCTTTTTTCTGCCCTAGCATTCCATTTTGCATGTTTTAAATTACAGCAATATTATCCAATGCAACTTCCCTTTAACAGGGACAGACTACCTTTAAAAACAGAAGGCTGGCTGCACCTCCTGCTGTTAGCACAATGCTGCACTGCCAGCAGTGTAGCAGACACTCGGCTCTATGATACAAAGATGGTAATGAGGTGATAGCACCAAGTTTACATGCTGCCCAACTCCAACAGAACTAGCCTGGGCAGGTAACAAGTCCCGAACCTGTGCCCAAAAATGGTGTAAGCCAATTTTTAGCTCTGTGTTTTTGGCTTAGTAATAGCATTCCTACCTTTGAGTCAGTAGATGTATGGTTCAAACCCCATTCCAGACAGTCCTGGTAATTGAAGCTCCAGTACTGTGTTCTAGGTTGACATCTGGCGGGTGTGGGTGGCTCTCCCTCTTTGTATGGGTTTTGGGCGTCCATATAATCCTCCTGCTCTATGGAACTAACTACCTATCGGCTGATGGTTATAACCTGTTAAGCTGTTGATCAGTCTTTGGATTCTTCTACTTCACTATTTTCTCTAGAGAAGATTGTGAAGTTGCAAAACAACAACATAATATTACGCAATGTCGGCTATTATTATAGCAAATTACAAAAACACACTGCAATATTGTATATAGTGAGTCCCGTTAAGACATCTGTTGTTTTCTAAAAAATTGAGCATGCTATCTTCTGATTTAAATGTTCCCTTGCTCTCTCCCTTATATCTTCAGTTGATGAAAAGGTTCATCGAGCTGTGTTTGGACTGGAGCCTGGATGTAGTGCTGCAGCTAGCTCTTGAGCATTTGGGGCACAGGAATTCTTGTTCTGGGGGACTCCGGGTGGAAGCAGCTTCCTTCCGCTTTCGACGTTTCTCTCTTGCAGCTTCGCGACTTCAGGACCGAAACCTGCGCTTAGCATTCCTGATTTTTGAGCACCAGTTGTTCCTGTTAGCAGCTTCCTGCTCCCATGTCCGTTGTCTGATGTCAACCAAGGAGAGTTGTTTCTTCATCTGGTCCTTGGAGCATTTTAGTTAAGCACCTCGATTCCGTTTCCCGAGGCAAAGTTCTCCATACAGCACTCCTTTTGGCATTCTGGTGTCCTCCATGCATGCCACCTGCCCTGACCAACGCAGCTGTCATTGTAGGAGAATGCTCTCAATGCTGGGTAGGTTCGCTATTCTAAGGACTTTAATATTTGTAATATAGTCCTGCCATTTGATATTCATTATGGAGTGCGAGCAGTGTTGATGGAAGCATTCAAGTAGCTTAATTTGTTTACTGTACAGGACCTAAGATTTTGAGCCATGCAAAAGGTAGTGAATACAACAGCTCTGCACACCTGGATTTTCAAGGAAATGCGCAAGAAGTGATTTTTCCAGTCTAAACCAGTCTAGAATTTCTCACGGGTCCTTCTTTAAAGCTACAATATCATTATGCATTCCTTTTCTGAGTGTATCTCACTGCACAGAAGAACCCACAATGACAACTCACTCTGAATTTATTTTTGGCACTTGGGGAGAGTTTTGACTTCCCCTTTTGCAAACTGCTTCCCCTCAACCTTCACCACATCCTTGATAAGAATGTACATTTCCTCCAGAGGGAAACCTACTGGATGGTAGCTGGGAAAGGGAAAAGGGGAAAAGACTTCTTTCTTCTATTTTTAACCTCTAACATAGCCATGTAATCACATTCAAAATGACAATTTTTTGTGTTAACTGCATGCCTTGATTCTTCTTGATGGTTTACCGATTGTCGTTACCCAAGTTGTTTGCTAACGTCCTTCAGGGAAAGTAATGGTCCATCCTTATCTCATCTGGCCTATATGTGATTTCAGTCCCACAGCAATGTAGCTGACTCTTAACTGCCCTCTGTCGTGATAGAGTGAGCCACTCGTGTGTATCAAACTACTGTAAAGTTCAGGACAACTAGTGATAGGTAATAATAGTCAAACTTGCCAATGATGCCCACAACCTGAGAATGAATAAGAAAAAATATTTATAATCTTCCAGCAAGTTGAAACTAACTAATTTGCAGTAAAACATAATCCCAAAATATTAATGGCTAAGATTATTGGTGGGACCTTATTTCTAAAAATTGGCCTCTTGGTTTCTAATAGAATAGTAAGATTGACCCACTCCTTCTCAATCACACACATAGAAGTATTATTTCTATATACCACAAGGAGTGGTTCAAGAAGGCAGCTCACCACCATCTACCCAAGGGCAACGATGCCCACATCCTGTGAATGATTAAATAAATAATGAATAAATGGATGAGAATTACTAAAATATATTGTTCAGAAATGGTCAAGGTGGAAATTAATTTTGAATTGTTATCACTTCTGTGTTGACAATTTATAATAACAATACACAGTTTTTGTCTGTCTGGACTGTTTTGATTGGTCGGTTTAAGTGGTGCATCTGTTGGTGGGTTTATTTGGTGGGTGGTTCTTGGCACGAGAGTGCTGAATAGATGCAAATCTTTTTTGTCATTAGGGTGAGTCAGCAACAGTGCAATCTACAGGGGATTCAGGGCCTTTTCTTATTACATGTTCTCTCATGCAGCTAAGAATCTTATAACAGGGAGCACTGACTGGGCAACTGAGTGCAAAAGCTGAAGGATTACTTCAGAGTAACACGTTAAACTGACAGAGGTGAACAATGTTTTTTCCTAGAGCAAGCTACACATAAAAACAAAACCTTGCATTTAAATAGCACCTTTAACATAGTAAAATAACCCAAGGTGGTTCACAAGAGCATTATCACAGAGACACAGAAGGAGATATTAGGGCCAATGACTAAAAGCTTGGTCAATGAGATAGGTTTTAAGGGTTTACTTAAAAGGAGGAAAGAGAGGTAGCGAGGTGGAGAAGTTTAGGGAAGAAATTTCAGAGCTTAGGGCCTGGGCAGTTGTAGGCACAGCGACCAATGGTGGAGTGATGAAAGTCTGGGGTGCTTAAAAGGCCAAAATAGGAGAAGTGTAGAGATCTCAGAGGGTTGTAGGGCTGGAGGAGGTTACAGTGATAGAGTGGGAAGAAGCCATAGAGGGATTTGAAAACATTGATGAGAATTTTAAAATTGAGGCGTTGCCAGACCAGAAACCAATGTAGGTCAGCAAACATGGGGTAGTGGGTGCATGGGACTTAGTGCAAGATAGGACACAGGTAGCAGAGTTTTGGATGAGCTCAGATTTTCAGAAGGCGCAAGGTGGAGGCCAGCCAGGAGAGCATTGGAATCGACGAGTCTAGAGGTTTCAGCAGCAGATGAGCTGAGGCAGGAGTAGAGATGTGTGATGTTATGGAGGTGAAAGTAGGCAGCCATGGTGATGAAGAAGAGATGGGGTTGGAGCTCAGCTCAGGATCAAATAGGACACCAAAGTCGCAACAGTCTGGTTCAACTTCAGACAGTGACCAGGGAGAGGGATGGAGTCGATGGCAAGGACCAAAGACATTGGGCTTTGGTCTTCCCATTATTTAATTGGAGGAAATTTCTACTCATCCAATACAGGACGAACCTAGGGAGCTACACACTAAGTGACATAAAGAGAGCTATACACCGACAGAGAGAAACCGATACACCACTGAAATGGATTTACAGACTAAACTTCCAGGGAATCATTACTGATGAGGGATTTTCCCACTGAAGCCGCAGAGGGAGGCTCACTAAAAAAAAATGACTGCTGTCAGGTTTGAGGGCCTTGTTTTGCAGTGTGCTTTATGTTTGGGGAGGTTGTTTAGCAAAATTATCTTGTTCTGCATCTGTGGGATGACAGTTGGTTAACTAGATATTCTAAAACTTTATAGTAACATTCGGGTACTGAGTGTACCAAGTATAACAATTTTTGATCCATCTGGAACAAGCCACCTGGACTAAGGTGTAAGGTCCTCTGTTTACGACCAGGTGTGGCTCCTCTAATCTCTGCCATACAAATAGTTTCAGGGATGTGGTTGCGAACTCGAATTTTTAAACCTCCTCACTGTAGGTTTGCACAAAGCAGTTGCCACTTTATCTCAAGAACTGCACTAGATAATTAATTCTATGCAAGGTGCTTTGGGACATTTGAAAAATGCAAGAGAGTGCTGAATAAATGCAAATCTTTTTTGCTTTAGAAAGAGTCAGCAACAGTGCAAACTACAGGTGATTAATGGGCTTTTCTTTTTACAGAATCTCTCATGCAGCTAAAACTCTTATAAAGAAGGCACTGACTGGGCAGCTGAGTAGAATTACTTCCGAGCTTGGTCAAAGAGGTAGGTTTTAAGGATCGATTTACAAAAAGGAAGGAGAGGTAGCAAGGTGGAGAAGTTTAAGGAAGGAATTCCAGTGATGAAAATCTGGGATGCAGAAGAGGCCAGAATTGATTTCTTAAATTGGGGTCAAACAGACAAGGTTTCACTTTTATAAATTTTACTTTAACACTTAAATCAAAACCAACATAATTTAAACATGAAGCAACATACAGATCACAGTCTATATATATTACAAATTTCACCTTAGCTATTAGATACAACAGAGATGCGTCTCACAGTTTCACTGGGCAATCCACCCAGCATATATGGCATCAAATTACAGTCACACAGTTCTTCACAACTCTGAAATTCCTCGGGTAGATTTTCAGCTCCTTTCTTCAAGGATTTAGCCGCTGTTCTACTTCTGCCAGGAGCTCCTCCTCAATCCAAACTCCACGGGTGTGGTCTTCACCACAAGGTGCACTTCTCCAGAACCTCCTCAGCTCTGCTCACGACAGTCTTGATGGTGTGGATCTACCAGTCTTCCCTTTTTCCGAGTCCTTCAGTGACAACCTATGCACTGTATGGTTGGGTCTGGTTAGTTGACTACTTTAAGTAACAGAAACAGCTCCTGGATTCATTTTTCACTTTCTTTTGCTTGCTGATGCTCCACTCCTGCCTGATCTGCCTTGTCTGCCTGGTCTGGGGAGCACTCTGTCTCCTTTTATCTGGTTCTAACCAGTATAAGTTTCCCCGGAAACCTGAAGTTGCTTTTCAGTTTCTGTTTCAGTTTTGGTTTCTGTTTCTGTTTCACTTCTAGTTTCTGTTTCAATTCTAGTTTCCTTCTCAGCTAGGGTCTAAAAAAACAAACTTTGCAACTATGGATTCCATCACAATGCTGAAAATATAACAGGAAGATTTCAAGGGAATAGAATTCTTCCTTGAATAATATTGAGATGTAAACCTGCCTTTTCAACTCAGGAAAAAACAGTTCCCACTTAGACTTTCATATTCTATGACTATAAAAAAGTCACAAGGTCAGACTTTTGACTAAATTTGCATTTATATTCTTAGGTCTGTTTTTACACAGGGACACCTTCATGTAGCTTTTTTCAGGGTGAGAAGTTCTGATTCTGTTAAAGTCTTCGGTGAAAGAATAACCAGAAATCCAGTGTTTAAAGAAATACTGTTGCAATAAAGATACTAAGTTGATCTCAAATGTTTTGCGGGTCTCGGGTAATAATGTAATATTGCACTGACCGCCAAAAGTTCAGTAAACATGAGAAGACTTGTGAAATGAAAGAAAGAAAGAATTCACATTCATACAGTGCCTTTCACAACTTCAGAACTTCCCAAAGCACTTCACAGCCAATATTTCTGAAGTGCTCGCACTGCCATAACAGTGATGTTGGTTGAGAAATGATTATTGGCCAGGACATCAGACGGAACACCCCTGCTGTTCTTCAGAATAGTGCCATGGGATCTTTTATGTCCACCTGAGAGGGCCTCAGTTTAACATCTCATCTAAAAGACAGTGCCTCCAACAGTGCAGCACTGCACTGGAGTGTCAGCATGGATTATATGCTCATGTTTCTGGAGAGGGACATGAACCCAAGACCTTCTTACTGAGAGGTGAGAATCCTAGTACTAAGCCACAGCTGACACTACTTAATTGCCATGTGGGAAAAGGTTGTTGGAAATGCTGGTGTATTTTACAAACATTTGTTCTGGTCCAAACTGGTAGGCCCGTGGCTTGCCCAAAATTGGACCTCAGCTCTCATTGCAATAATCAGGACAAGATGCCAACACCTTTGGAGATTCCAAAATAAGCTCACCCAATTCAATCTATCCAATTTGGGGCACCGGCCTCATTGACAGTGGCCCTCGGGTAACTCCCAAAGGGGGAGGGTAAGAAGAATGGAAAAGGGATGAAACTGATTGCAGCCAAAAATGACTTTAGGGGTGTTGTGGAGACAGGAGGACCAGTTCTGTTCCACACAACTTTTTTTTTCAACATACCTTTTGTTAGGGGCCACTTGCTAGGTTGCATCCACAACAGGAATACCTAAGTGGAGTCAGGCCCAAGGCCTGCTTTGCTTAGGGCAATCCACTTTTAGGAAAGTGTCCTGAAACAGGTGATAAGTCCCTCATTAACATATGGAAGGGGCCAAAAGCCTATTTTTGGCAGCCACCAGTTGCGCCTGAAAAACTGCTCAACTTAATATAGCGTCAGGCATTTTGGATTATGGGACATAGCCCCAAAACACCTTCGCTCATATTTTTCACCAGAAAACAGAGCAACAAGATTCTATTCCTACCCCACTCTGTTATACGAAGACTGCTCTTTCACCCTGAGAAGAAGGTGGTAGTGGAAAAGTCAAATTCATCAGAGCTGTCAACTATTTCCTCAAAGGATGCCAAATAGTAGTTAGAATCTAAACTGAGCATGGCTCTAGGATGCACTTGCAAAGCACTTATAAATAATTGAGAAATAGTTACTAGCAAGTTGTGACTGGTTTTGTCCAGAGCACAATGTTCAGTCAGCATTTTATAAACAGAAACTGAAATATTTATGATTCTAATTGCTCTGTTTTAAGAGCTTTAAATTTTAGAGGCCTTTTTCAAAAGAACAGTGAGTTTGCAAAACATTTTTTCCGCCTTCATTTTAACAACAACAAATTGCACTTATATAGTGTCGTTAACGCAGTAAAACATCACAGGAGCATAATCAGACAAAAATTGACACTGAGCCAAAGTAGGAGATATTAGGACAAGAAGGAAATAGGTTTTAAGGACCATCTTAAAGGAGAAGAAAGAGGTGGTAAGGTTTAGGGAAACAATTCCAGAGCTTAGGGCCTAGATGGCCTAACGCATGGCATCAGTGGAGCAAAGGGACTAGGGGATGGGCAAGGTGTCAGAAACTGGAGGAATGCAGAGTTCTTGGAGGGTTGTAGGAGGAGGTTACAGATTTAGGGAGGCTGAATCCATGGAGGGATTTGAACACAAGGAGGAGAATTTTAAATTTGAGGTGCTGCTGAGAAGATATCTTTGGCATACACAGTGTCATAACATATTTGCTCGTTTTCTTCGCAATGGAGGAGAGTTCTGCAAATGCAACTCAACCTTTTTAAAAATATTGAGCTGAATTCAGCTGAAACTGGAAAAGGGGCATCAGCACCCTGGAAATGGGACCTAGTGCCTCGGTATCGCAGTCGCCGTGGCCGCAGCGATGTTCACCGGAGTGGGCAGTTGGCCCGTTTAATGTCAACAGGACGCCATTTGCCATTTTTGGACTAAACAGAGTCAAGTGTGTGCTGTGTAGCATTACACAGCCCAGCCAAAGAGGGCTGCAAAAATTAGTTTGTCTTTTTTTTTCTCAAAAGAGATTGCACCTCCAGGCTCCACAAACCTAATCTGGACCTCTAGCACACAGGCTTCTCCACCCTTCCTCCAAATGGTGATCTGATGCTGCTTTCTAAAACTGTATGCAATAAGATTGCATGTGTTCAAATCATTCCGATTATCGACAAAATATTTTGAAATGAGTAAAGCACATTTGTTTCATGCATTCTTACATATCCAGTTACCTTCAAGGACATACTCCCATCATGACAATAATGGAAAAGGACTGGGTGTTACTTGACTGCCTGAACTGAACATATGGTGGGTGTTATAATGAATGACTGTTCTGGTAACGTGGCTGACATGTGTTTGAATGAATCACTGATTTACAGCAATGATGTGACCGGGAAGGTGTTTGGATGAATCATCAATCTCCATGGATAGCTTGGCTTTCAACCTTCTTTTGTACTTACAGATGCAACATCTTCATACATTAAAAAAAGATTTCCCGGCAAGCTGTTCGCTTGCTGTTTCTTGACGTGCTGCATTCGTAAATATCAGCACTTAGTGCCACATGATGTCATTGTGACAAAAAAGGACAGATGGCTTTTCAGGCATTTCTCCATCTCAAATCAAAAATGACCTTCAGTGCTAGTTTTGAAAGAATAGTATTCGCAGTTGCCTATTTGTTCATGTTACTTAATGCTGCAATCCTTTGTTTTGGTCAGTTGCCAAGAGATTTGGAATGTTATGTCAAACATTAAATATTCTGTAGTGTTCCTCCATATTGAGTTTAGTCCCAACACTTTTCCTTTAATCCTTCCATCTCCTAAACCAGTTTTTGTTCTCACTTCCTTCTCTAATCTATTTGCTTCTAAGAGAGAATTCAGAACTGAATTCATATCCTAAAATGATCTGACTAAATACTAAACTTGCTGTTTAGGTTAATTTCAAGTTAGTCATAGTCATAGAGTTATACAGCACAGAAACAGGCCCTTCAGACCATCGTGTCTATGCTGGCCATCAAGCACCTATCTGTTCTAATCCCATTTCCCCGCACTTGGCCCATAGCCTTGTATGCTATGGCATTTCAAGTGCACATCTAAATACTTCTTAAATGTTGTGAGGGTTCCTGCCTCTACCACCCCTTCAGGCAGTGTGTTCCAGATTCCAACCACACTCTGAATCCAACCAAGACTGCTATGTCAGTTCACCAAGGCTCCAGGCCAGTTGGATTTTAACAACCAAATTATGGTGAAAGAATGGGGCATGGGATTAATCAGATAATCTTTGAAAGAGCCAGCGTAGGCAGGATGAACTGAATGCGTCTTTCTGTGCTGTACGATTCTATGTCAACCTAGCAATATTCATTATTGATATGAGGCAGGGAGATTTTAACTCACTCAAAACCCATTGGGCTGAATTTTGCCAGCCCTCTAGGGATGGGCAGAGAGGCTGGGGTTTGGCATAAAATAGCGATGGAAGGCAGAGGATGGAGTGCCTGCCGCCTTCCCAATGCCATTCAATTTAATCAGGGGTGGGGAATGTCGAGGACAGCCTTCCCTCCTAGAGACTAATTGAGGTCCAATATATGGCCATTTAAGAGCCTCATTCCGCCGTGGCTGTTACTTTCTGCCATGTGGGGAGGTCGCCCAGTAAAACCTGTGGGCTGGTGGAGGATGCTGTCCTGCTTGGGCAATTTGTGGCCTACGGAGGGCCCCCAGTAGCAAAGGCTGCCCCTACGCCAACAACGCACCCCCTGCGCTCAACAATCACCACCGTCATTCCTCGCCCATACCTGCTTGACTGGCCCCATCGGGCCTGCCCCCAATTACCTGCTCTCCGAGGTTCTAGTACTGCTTCTGGCCCTGGACTTCCTGCAGTCCCAGGAGTGGCCACCGCTCCCAGTGGTGCTGCTGACAGTGGTTTGGCAGCTCTTGGAGGTGGGATATCCTTTCCTTAAAGGGATGGGGACCCTGGCGCCGGGCTGTTAATTGTCTGAGCGCTGTAAACTATCCAAGGGGTTTCCCTCAATGTTCTGGACTGGCATCAGGTCCCCTGCCAGCTGCATAAAACCTACACAGGCTTGAAATCAAGCTTGAGGTTTTTGAGTGAGTGTTCCTTTCCCCAGCGATTGACATCTCTCACCTTAATATACCGAAAGAACACTAAAAGAATATGGTCGTACATCGGACAAGATGACCCTATAAACGTTGGTGCAACTTCTTTTACCACCATCAAGGCAATGGATTGCGAATAACTCCCGTGTTGGATGAACTCTTAAGAACAATTATTTTTGCTTGCTTAGCACTGGAGACAACGAATTCCCTGATTCCAACATTGATGGGCGAATGTTGGAATGTGCATCTGTTTTTCCTGATAGTTAAGTCTGGGGAAGCTATAGCCTTCCATAATGGGGAGAGGCCTGGTCTGAGATGAGGTGTTTGTGCCCAGTGCCTGGCAGTCTGGAGGTGAGTGCCTATCATTAACCACGAATAACATAGGTGGAAGGGCCCCTTTTTTCATTCATTCTCAGGATGCAGGTGTTGCAGGCAATGTCAGCATTTATTGTGTATGCCTAGTTTCCCTGAAAAGATGGTCATGATGATGATGTTCATGCTTCTTCAACTGTTGCAGTCTGTGTTATGAAGGTGCTCCCATAATGCCACTGTTTGATACTACTGGCTGGCTTGCTAGGCACCTTGAGAGGGCAATTAAAGTTAACCATATTATTATGGTACTGGATAGCCACTCCAGGCGTGCTTCACAAACCACTGACCACCTCCAGGTGCTTATCCATTGTCTCTCGAGATAAGGAGGCCAAAGAAAGAAAGGATACTAAGTAAGGACAGAAGGTTTCCTTCCAAAAAATATATTACTGAAGGAGTTGGGTTTTTGTATTAATCCGATACCTTCATGGTCACTTACACTGATACTAGCTTTTTATTTCCAGATTTTAAAAAAGCCTGAATTTTAATTCTCAGATTGCCATAATGGGATTCTGAACTCTCATTCTCTGGATTATTAGTACAGTAACATGTGACATTCCTAAATCTATCTTCTTATGAATGAGGGTAAATTTAAGGATATCACATTAATGCCATGGAGCCTTGTTTGATGGGAGAGAGAGACTAACTGTTGTGAGGGAATCCAGAACAAGGCAATAAGCTTAAAATTAGAGTTGACCATTCAGAAGTGAAATCAGGAAACACTTTTTCATGCAAAGAGTAGCCGAAATCTGAAATACTCTCTCCCCAAATGGCTGTGGATGCTGGAAGTCAATTGGAATTTTCAAAACTGAAATCAATGGATTTTTTATTGGTTAAGGATATCAAAGGATATAAAGCAAAGGCAGGAAAATTAAACTGAGTTACAGATCATCCATGATCTAATTGAGTGGTGGAATAGGTACAGGCTTGGAGGAGTGAATGACCTACTCCTATAGCTATGTTCCTTGGTGCATCAGTCCAACAATGTCAGGGAAACTATCTGCAACCTATCTCGTGATGAATGAGGGCTGCTCTAGGAATGTACTGTCACTGAATTTACATTCAAACGATATTATGCATTGTAGGCTTTTGTTTCTATTTTGATGTGAAGCTTATATTGTCTGGTTCTTATCGTTTGTACACATTTCCCTTGTCATGCAGGCTCCCACCTGCCAAGAATGAGGCACATTAATTTCACCACATGGACATTAAATTTCAAATTGTTGCTGGGAAGAAGAGAGGACCTGTGACAAGGGGTTGCCCAGCCCCTGGCTGGAAAGACATTTTTGCATATTAACAGACTGCTTGGAACAAAGGAGCTATCCCCTGCTCCAATATAATCCAGAAACAAACATGGTCAGACCAGCTAGTCACATGACTAACTGTTGCAGAGTTTGAACTGAGAGTTTTAAATTGGAGAGATAGTGTTGAACTGGCAAAAAGCTGTTTGCCCCGGGATTGAAAAGCCCTCTCCTGGCTGGCTCACCACAGCCTCTCCTGTCTGCTCCCATCTCTTTCTCATGGAACTCCAAAAACCCACTGAAGACACATGAACCCCAAGAGAGAAAAGTCTCTTACAGCGAACAAGGTTTAAGGTGTATTAGAACAATCCCAGGAAAATCTTGCCCCATTCCCCCTGTGGGGCCTGCTTAGTATTACCCATAGTAAAACTGCTGAGATGAGAAACTCACCAGACGGGGGGAACTGAACCCCTGTTCTACTCCACACTGACACTTCACACTTGTTCCGTGACCTGTTGTGGCACCCCAACAGATCCACCTACAAGCAAGGACTCTACAGTGAGCTTGAAGATCCATAACAAAAACTCTTCAGATATTGCCTCAAACTTTGCCACTTTATTTCTTCTGCTCTTTTCTGTCCCTATCTGCATGTGTGTATCACATATGTATGCCAGTGTGGGTGCGTCGTATATCCGTAGGCGTTAACCGAATTAGAGTTTAAGTTTAAGTTTAGTCAAATTTCACTTTTCTTCTTTAAACCTAAGAAAACCTGTATGTGTGCTGGTTTCTTTGCCTTTTAAATGGAAAGCGGTGAACAAGGATTCACCAAAGGGGAGCTAAAAACATGGTGTGTTTAAAATTTAAACCTGTTACAGTAAGACCAGGTGAAGGCTGAAAGGGAATCCTAGATCTGTTTCTCACCTGGTCGTAACAGAAATTTGGGTGCTAGCATCCAGAATTGACCCACAGACAAACGAGAGAAATTGGAAGCGGAAAGCCAAATTGTTCCCAATAATAAAAAAAGAGCAAGTTTTCATTACAGGTTTTGTTGTGGTTGTATGTGCTTGAATACTAATATGTCTGCAACTGAAGCTAGCAGCTCTCCAAGCCAGGGTGAAGTAACTTGGGATAAATTAAAAGCACTGTCTATGGAGGAGTTGAGGAAAATGGCTGAGCAATGTGGGATCACTGTTCGTGGCAAGGCTAGGAAGTTTGAACTCCGAAGGCTAGTGGCCAATGATGTTTCCCTTGAATTTGAAGAAGCAGAAGCAGTGTTAGAAGTAGACTCCGACAGGGTACTACTAGCAAAGATACAATTGGAACAAAGGAAACTTGAATTAGAAGACAGGGAAAGAGAAAGAGAAAGGGAGAGACAGGGAAAAGAAAGAGAAAGGCAGGAGAGGGAGAAAGAAAAAGTCTTCCAGAAGGAATGTGAAGAAAAAGAGAGGAGAGAAAGAGAGACTGACAGGAGAAGGAAAATGAATGGCAGGAGAGAGAGAGAGAGAGAGAGAGAGAAAGAATATTCCAGAAAGAATGCAAAGAAAGAGAGCTAAGGTGGCTTGAGTTAACTAGGGGGTGACAGAGTAACCCCAGTGAAAGCACGGCCAATATGGAGGAGCGTAATTCAGGGTGGGGTACAGAATTGTTAAAACTAGCTCATCTAATCACAAAATTCAATGAGGAAGATGTGGAGGAATTTTTTGTATGCTTTGAGAAACTGGCAAGGCACATAAAATGGCCAGCTGAGACCTGATCTCTTTTACTGCAAAGCAAGCTAACTGGAAAAGCCCATGAGGTTTATTCCCTGTTGCCAGATGAGAGTTCATCAGATTATGAACTGACCAGAAATGCTGTCCTCGGGGCTTATGAATTAGTACCCAAAGCCTATCGCCAAAAGTTTAGAACCCTCAAGAAGCAAGCTAATCAAACTTACCTGGAGTTTGAAAGAAGCAAGCAGCTGGCTTTTGACCAGTGGCTGAGGGCTCTTAAAGTACAGCTCAGCTATGAGAATCTCAGAGAAGTAATTCTGTTAGAGGAACTTAAACACTCTCTCCCACTCTCCATAAAGACTCATGTAGATGAACAGTGAGTCCAGGGAGCCTGGCAATCGGCCGTTCTGACCGATGAGTTTGCTTTAATTTTTAAGTTGGTTTCCCAGGGGAGAACCTTTCCTAGTCACCCCCACAAATCCGAAAAGGACCAAGGATGGGACGCTGATAGGAGCCCAGGCAGTCCTGGGAGAGAAAGGAGACACCGGGGGACCTCCTCCAGCCAAAAAGGAAGATGCTGTGAGCAAGAGTGAGACCTGGAGACCTGTGTGCTTCCATTGTAATAAAGCAGGGCATCTAAGAACTGACTGCTGGAAACTAAAGGGAAAACCAGTAGGGAAGACCAGGGCACACCCGCTCAGTGAAGAAGGGACCCTAATGGAAAGCACAGCAGAACAAGCTGTGGCTTTAACTGCAGTAAGAGTAAAACCCAGGAAGCTTGCTATTGCAAGTGCAGGAAAATTTAATAGGGTTCCTGAAGGTTATCAGGGTTTTGTGTCCGAAAGGAAAGTAACCCCATACTTCTCGAGTGGGGCAAGCAAGCCCATAGTGAGTTTCAGGGACACAGAGGCCACTAGATCCCTTTTATGTGTGTGTACCGCGTATGCATGCTGGTGTGTATCCGTAGGTGTTAACCGAATTAGAGTTTAAGTTTAATAAAATTTCACTTTTCTTCTTTTAACCTAAGAAAACCTGTATGTGTGCTGGTTTCTTTGCCTTATAATTGGAAAGTGGTGAACAAGGATTCACCAAAGGGGAACACGGTGTGTTTAATATTTAACCCTGTTACAGTAAGACCAGGTGAAGGCTGAAAGGGAACCCTAGACCTCTTTCTCACCTGGTCATAACACCCTACATAACAACAGTGACTACACTTCAAATTACTTCATTGTCTGGGAAGGGCTTTGGGATGTGGTTGTGTTCACAGGCTGTTAATAGTCCTACATAAATACAAGTCTTTCCTTAACAACTTGTGTAAGAATTATGAAAGTTTATGAGAAATACACATCAGTACCATTTTGTCATTTCCAGGATTATTTCTTATTAAAAATCATTCTAAACTTATTTGTCTGATGTCTTTCTCTTATAAAACCTTTTTGGTTACTTTAGAATAATACTGTCAATCCCGCGAGGCACTCTGTAGTTATATAAATCTTGAAGAGTGTGGGGTGCCACAACAGGTCACGGAACAAGTATGAAGTGTCAGTGTGGAGTAGAACAGGGGTTCAGTTCCCCCCGTCTGGTGAGTTTCTCATCTCAGCAGTTTTACTATGGGTGGTACTAAGCAGGCCCCACAGGGGGAATGGGGCAAGATTTTCCTGGGATTGTTCTAATACATCTTCCAGCGGGTGGTTCAGAGTGGCATCTGAAAAGACCTGTGAGTAAATTGTCAGGTGGGGTATGGGACAGCGAGATAAGAGAAGTGAAAATGATAGGAGAGTAAACACACAAACACTTGTACAGCATACAAATGCAAACAAATACAAACACACAATAATGAGTAGCGATGCTGCCTGAAAATACTGAGTGTTTCCAGTATTTTCTGTTTTTATCTGAGAATAACATATTCTAAAAGCCTGTGAAAACAACAAGGAAAATGCTTATAATTTATTTGTTAGTGGCAATGAAAGAAGAGGGAGGTGCAGAAGTTAATTACAGCAATTAGCAAGATCCCTATAATAAAACAAAAGAAAGAAAAATGATACAGGGCCTTTATACTGTGCTGGAAATGGAACTGAGACTCTATGATTATTAACACCCAGTGACATCCTGAATAATGGACAGGTACTGTGTATATACGCTGCTTCTATAAATGTTAACTCAACTGCACACCAGTGAAAAAGTTAAGAATGTTGCTACACTCATAGCTGTACAATCATGCTAATGTGGGTACGTACATTGTAATATATACATACGATGCATATAGATGAAGCATGAAGTCCAATTTGCAGTGAGGCATGGGCGTTGGGCTTTCATTTTTGGACCTGTATAGATAGCACACCACGTGCAATGAGGAACTGCCACCATGTAATGAGGTCTTCTTATGTTGTCTGATGCAACATAAATGAGATGTGTGAAGACCAGTTGGGTGAAGATCTCAACAGATTTATTTATAGCTAAACTATTGTGTACAGTAAAGAGCTAATTATTTACAAAACCTTAGTCTGGGTGTTACAGCTGCAAAGTGAATCTGGCTTGTAGTCATATGACTACATCCTAGTACTTGGCTCATTAGCATACTAAGATCTTAAAGGGACAACACTCTTGAAGGAAATCATACAACATCCACTTTCTTTCCAAAGATAGGTTTTGTAACCTAAAAGTAAAAATATATAAAATTAGCTAACATCAAAATTATTTACACATGGATAGAGATTGTGAAATTTATAGAAATAGAAGCTTAAGAGTCCATATATTGTTTCAGTGCTTTGACAACTATTCCAGATATGGTTATGGTATAACCTTCTGGGGATGTGGATTTCACCCTTGGCTGTCCTGGGTTTGCAAGCATGTTGTCAATGCGTTGGCTGCCATCCTGTTGTTCCGTCACACCCCCAACATCGGAGCGTGCTCCCTCAAGTCTGCTGAGTGCAATTGGAGTACTGCACACCTCTCTCAGTTGGCTTTGATTCCTTCGCAACACTGCTCCGCTATATGTTGTAATCTCATAGGACCTAGGCTCACTGCATACTTTGGATACCTCTGCAGGTAACCATGTTCTCATTGTGGGGGGTATGACCCTGACCTTTTGTCCTATATGTAGCTGAGGTAGTTCCACCCCTGCATGTTGGTCATGCACCATCTTCATTCTCCCCTGTTTTTCAAGCAATGCCTCCTGCATCTTGGAGAATTTAACAGATGATGGCTTGGCAGAGTTGTCCGCACTTGTCTGCCAAACGTTATCTCTGCTGGTGACGGTAAGCCCATATCCATAGGTATAGCTCTGAGGTGGAGCATGGCAACACAAAACTCTTGTTTCGTAATCCTACACTTTAGGATAAGTGCCTTGACTGTGTGGACCATTTGCTTGGCAAGACCACTAGATCTAGGGTAATGTGGTGAGGATGTCATATGGTTTACGCCCCAATTGGCGCCCATATCCCTTAAAGGTTTGCCTGTATACTGTGGCCCATTGTCAGAAATGATTTCTTCAGGTGCACCGAATAGACTGAATATAGCACTCAATGGGCTGAATTTTACAGACCCCCTGACATCAGGGTTTGTGGTGGGGGGGGGCTGGAAAATGCATCCAGGAGAGGTCCACCATGCACCCTGATGCCAGCAGGGGACTGCCCAATATTGCTGGCAGTGATGAGGCCTCATGGCAGCACCCCCCCACACCACCCCGCTGCTCGGTGATGGGACCCCCATTTACATATGCAAATAAATTAAAATTAATGCATTAATTATACTTATGTTCCCGCCTTCCGTTCCAGTGCGACCTTCCTGCCACTGGCCAGCACTCCCACACCTTTGGATCCCCATTCGGGAAAACGAGGCGCCACACTATGGGGAGAGGGGAAGAGGTAAGTTTCTCAGTGCAGTGTGGGGGGGGGGGGGTGGAAACAAGGTCAAAGTGACATTATTGGTGTGAAGGGTTTTAGGTTAAAGTTTATGCACTTTGTGGGGGGGAATGTCAGGTGGTCAAGGTAAGTGTTTTGGCGGGGAGAGGGCAAGTAATTAATTTTATGGTTATTGGGGGTGGGGGGGGGGTGGTGGTGGGAGAGAGGCAAAATTAAAACATTTAATTTTCTTGTTCCAGGGCAGCACAGTGATGCAGTGGTTAGCACCGCAGCCTCACAGTTCCAGGGACCCGGGTTCGATTCTGGGTACTGCCTGTGCGGAGTTTGCAAGTTCTCCCTGTGACCGTGTGGGTTTTCGCCAGGTGCTCTGGTTTCCTCCCACAGCCAAAGACTTGCAGGTGATAGGTAAATTGGCCATTGTAAATTGCCCCTAGTGTAGGTAGGTGGTAGGGAATATGGGATTACTGCAGGGTTAGTATAAATGGGTGGTTGTTGGTCGGCACAGACTCGGTGGCCCGAAGGGCCTGTTTCAGTGCTGTATCTCTAAAAAAAAAATTATTATTAACTGTACCTTTAAATTTTTAAGTTTAGCGAGAAGGCTGAAAGCCCTTTAAAAATGTGTCAGTGCCTGTGCACAGGCAGCTGATGCCATTGCTGGGGACAGACAGCCCACCCCCTCCACTTCATCGGGGGGGGGGGGCACACCCCGGCTATTTAAATGAGCTGCCGCGCTTAGGATCGCAGGGGTTCCATGACGTGCGGTCTGTATGGACAGGCTGCCATTGTTTTAGCCCGCCGCCGATTTCGGCAGCAGGAATGTAAAATTCAGCTCAATGTGTCTGTGATGACCGCGTTTGAAGTGGCTTTTACCTGTCCACAATTGTAAATTTGGAGAAATAGTTAGTGACTAAGATGAAGTCTTCTCCATTAATGAAAAAATAGGTCAGTGGCAATTTTGGACCATGGGACTGACAGAATTTCGTGAGGGTGTAGAGGTTCTTTACATTGTTGTGACTGGTGGCTGTGGCATGCCTCATAAATCCTCACTAACCTTTCGCTGTCATTATTGGTTCCTAGTCAATAAACTGTCTCGTGCCAGTTGTCTTGTTCGCTCTATGCCTATATGGCCTTGGTGAAGTTGTGACAAGCTGTCCAATGGGAGAGCTTTGGGCACAATCTCTTGTTTTCCCTTGAAGGTGATGCCTCTCGAGATACCGAGTTCATCTTTATAAGGCCAAAAGCATCTGAGGGTTTCTGGCACCTCTTTCATCGTGTCAGGCCAATCTTTTATGCTGATCCTCCACAGGGCCTTCAGTTGTGGGTCACTGACTGTTTCTGATTTTGGTTGGTCACATTTGTGCTGACCAAGATGCAATAAATCGATTTTGAACACATCTTCCACCTCGATGTCCATGCTGTCTACTTGTAGATCCAGTGGAACTTATTCATTCTTGCTTGGGTTTGACAATCTGCTCAACGTATCCGAGGTGACCATTTTGGTACCAGGTATGTAGCAGATGTTGAAGTCGTACCGCTGTGCTTTCACTAAGGGCTGCTGTAGTTGAGGTGGTGTACTGGTCAATGGTTTGCGCCAGATCATCTCCAGTGGTTTGTGGTCAGTTTCCACTGTGAACTGCTTACCGAACAGGTAGGTGTGGAACCTTGTGATCCCAAACACCAGAGCAAGTATTTCATGCTCTGTTTGAGTAATTGGACTGTGCCGAGGATAAACATTTGGATCGGAATGCAATTGGTTTGCCATCCTGCAGGATGTACACTCCTAGCCCTTTCTGTGAGGCATCGACTTCTAGGATTGTCTTCTTCCTTGGATTGTAATACTGCAGGGTACAGGTTTTTGCTGACTGTGCTTGTTTGAGAGACTCAAACATATGCTGATGGTCCTCCTGCCATACAAATGGTACGTTTTTCTTTAAGAGCTCTCTCAGAAATAATGCTTTGTCAGAAAAAAATTGGAATGTACGGTGCCAAGAAGTCGAAAAATCCAAGACATCTCTGGAGGTCTTCCTTGCCTTGTGGGGTAGGCAGATGCCTTACATCTTCTACTTTGCCTGGGTCAGGACAGGTTTCGCAACCGAAATAGATGGAGCCAAAGAAATTGATCTGACTTACATTCACCTGGCAATTCTTGCTGTTAAAAACGAGCCCTTCACGACAAGCTATTGCCATCAGTGAATGGAGATTTTGATCATGTTCTTCTTTGGTTTTGCCCATTACCGCAATGTCATCAGCAATGCATATACATCCAGGGATGTTTTCTATAATTCTGCCCATATATTTCTGAAACAGATCTTGACTGACAGATAAGCCGAAAGGTAGTCTCTGGAGCTAGTATCTTCCAAATGGTGTCCTGAAGGTGGTGACTTCTTGAGATTCCTTAGTTAGGTGTACTGACCAATATCCATGTTTAGCATCCAACTTGGAGAAGAATTTGACTCCTATGATTCAATTCCTCTAATGTTGGAATCTTGTCGGGGCATCTCTTTAGGGAGAGGTTTAGACTCCTCAGAACTAGACATACCTTGATTGCTTCATTCTTCTTCTGTACGCACGTAATTGAGCTGCACCAGTCTGTGTGATGATGCACACAACAGATGATGCCATTGCGTTCCATGTCATCTAACCCGTGCTTAAGCTTTTCTTGTATGCGCATGCTGCACTTTCTGGGAGGGCCAATTGACGAAATTGCATCCTCCCTGAGGTGCAGTACGGCATTGCCTTTGAAATTTCCAACGGCGTTGAACCTGTCTGGGTACATTTGTTGTAGGTCGTGGACTGACTCAACGTGGGTACCCTTGATATCTTCTGTTGTTGTGGGTACCTTGGTGACCTCGTGGATGGTCACAATGCTGAGGTTCTTACACGATGGTAGTCCTGCCACAGCTGATCCGTTCGTGTCTACCAGTTAGAATGTTTGAGGTTTCTATGCCGACTTGCCATAGCTGCATTACATTGTTAGTGTGACACTGCATGGGACGATTGACCCGTAGTATGCAGATAATGTGGCAGTTGTCGGTTGTAGCATTGATTTCCAATGACTTTATATCTTTCAGGATTTGGACTGGTAGGATATTTGCACTAGTGCTGGTGTTAATCTTAACTCTGAGTGTGTGTTTGCCAGCTTTCTTTGGGCACGTGATGTTAATAGTGGCAAAAGCTTCCAGTTGTTTGACTTCATCAACATGGACTGAATCTTACATATCTCCCACCGGATGTAAACAATGGTGGTCCATCCACGTGGACCGCACATTGCGGAGCTGCCACGATATTCAGCATGGTGGCTCATTGAAATGGCTGGGGCAGACCGCCCACCCCGATGACATAGAACGGTGGGCGGTCCGTCCCCGGCAATGACATCAGCTGCATTTGTGAAAGCGCCATTTTTAAAGGGCTTCAAGCCCTACAATGCAATTTAAATATTTAAAGAGAAAGTGATGTTAAAAAAATAACGTAAATTCATCCTGACCCTCTCACACCCCCCAATAGCCATAGAAATAATTACCTGCCATCTCCCCCCTCAAAACACTTACCATGTGCACCTGACCTTCCCCCCCCAAAGTTCATAAACTTTAAACTTTACCCCTTCCCACCATCCCCTATACCAATGAAATGAGTCTGATGCTGCTCCCCACCCCGACTGCACTGAAAAACCTATCTGCTCCCCGCTCCCCACCAATGTTCTGCCTCGCTTTCCTGAATGAGGATCTGAAGGCACAGGAGTGCCGGCTACTGGCACCAAAATCGCACTGGAAAGGACGGAAGGAGCGTAAGTTTAATTCATTCCTTTATTTAAATTTATTTGCATATGTTAATGGTGCTCCCGAGGCTGAGCGTTGGTGGGGCAGCCACTAGGCTGTGTTGCTGACGGCAATATCAGGCTGGGCCTCCCTGGCATCAAGGCCCGTGGCGGGCGGGCCTCTGCCGGTGGCATTTTCCGGCACCCCCACCCCGCCATGACCCCTGACGTTGTAGGGTCTGTAAAATTCAGCCCATGATGTGTCAGGTTTACAATGCGAAATGCCTGTTCATCTTTTGGCTGAAAATTGCTTCTCTCTGAGTCATGTCACAGGTCTGTTTTGCTGTGGACTTCGTGTATCGGCTTGCATTTACTCAGGTCTCTGGAGCTCTCCTTGCTGCTGTCGCCCTGTTTCTGCGCCTTTCGTCAGTTTGCTTGTGCCCGACTGTGACATCCGGCTGTGTTTTCCAAGCCAGATTTCTTGCATAGGCAGGCCCACTGTCCTTTTGCAACACACGCCTTGCACAGGTCTTGTAATGCAGGATAACGTCGCAGTGCATGGGACCAACCACACTTACCTCACAGCTTGCTTGCTCTTTTCAACCTGGTTATCGTGCCGATACTGTTGGCTATACCTAGTACTTGCAGGTGCTGTTGTCCAGCTACAATTGCTTTGTATTTCCTGCTATCTTCCAGTAGTGCATCAATGCTGTGACCTTTCTCTTTCTCCAAGAGGTCCTTATAAAATGCTTCAATGGGTGTTGATACAATCACCAGCTCCATTATTCGGTCCAACAGCTCAGCTTCTGAAAAATCATTTTTGTTGCCCTTATTACAGCACCTACTGATGAATTGGTCTATTGATTCCTGTGGCTGTTGCCTGTAAGACATCAATTCCAGGCGGTGAATTCTAAAATTCACTTTTAATCTGAGCTGATCTTCTAGCACTTTCCATATCTTTGCGGGATCTTTCTGGCCCTTATCAGATAAGCCTGAGGTATTGATTCTGTGTAATCCCTCATTTTCAACCGCTGTTAGTATTTTTACAGCCTATTTCTCTGGTTCGACAATTACTTGTTCTGTAAAGCATAACCGTATTTTTTGTTTGAAAAGTTGGCACTCAAATAGGATATCCATGGCCTTCCAGTTCATGTTGGGAAATTTGGTGTCCATCTTTCTGCTGTTCTTTTGCTTTTAAACTTGCTTTAAGACTTGTTCTATGACTCTACACTGTTTTGCCTTTAAGAAACTCTCTGTTATTAAGACTAGCTGCTTTGATTGACAGGAGCAGGTGTTTAATAGTGTTCTATGTTTATCTTGCTTGTAACACTTAAGTCTGTCTGTTTACACAGCTGTTCACTAGGCAGTTCAGTGCTTTTTTTTAGAGCTTGTTCTTCATGTTCGGGTGGTTTAATGGTATTTTTATACTGTGGTTTTGTGAATGGAAGTTCTTCTTCACGCTCGAGTGATTTAATGTTTTTTTAAACTGTGGCTGCATGGATGAAGGCTCTGCAGTGATTGGCATTTTCCCACACTTATCCAACGCTTCCTATAATGGCATCAACCTTGATCAGCCTGGGAGAGGAGTTGGGTCTTCCCTTTTTTTTACATGGAGTCTTTGGAAGAAATCAGTCTTTCAAGCACTTCAAAGCTTGTTTTTTTTGAACAGTGACTCACCTGATTTACTTGCAGCCTTTTGTTCTGAGCTCTGTCTGTTCGGGCCAGTATTTCTTTTTAACTTTCTCTCTTTTAGCTGTAGGAAGATAGCTTTTAAAGCTGTTTTACCCGTGGTCTTCAAGTTTATACTTTGGCTTCTCATCACAGCTGCCACCATGTAATGAGTTCTTATGTTAGCTGATGCAACATAAATGAGATGCTCGGAGTCCAGTTGGTTGAAGATCTCAAACAGGCTTACTTACAGTTAAACTATTATGTACAGTACAGAGCTAACTATTTACAAAACCTTACTCTGGGTGTTACAGCTGCAGAATGAATCTGGCTTGTAGTCACATGTCTACATCCTGGTACTTGGCTCATTAGCATATTAAGATCATAAAGGAACATCACTCTTAACGGCAATCATACAACACCACCCACTTCATGCTAGTTTTCTGCGCAAGACCAATTCCCAGCTGTTGTTGGAGGGAGCTTTAACCTGCCTCTAATCCATTTTGTACCTTACTTGGCTGAACTAGAGCTTGAACTAGTGTGGCCATTTGTGCTTTTGTTTACATTTATTTTCACCACATCAAGATTTGTTTCTTTGAAGATGAAACAGTATCCAATGTAGTCATGTGATGTAACTCATCATTTTCCATCAAGTGTTCTCAAACTGGTTGAAGAACCACTTTCCTTATCTAAAAATATTATGACTTGTGTAATATGGAATTTATTTGGAGACATGGGGAACTTTAAAATTTAGCAATGCTTTAAAACAGACAATAATAACTAGACCATAGAAATTGAGGTGTGCTTACAACATTAATGGCCTTAATAGTTGATTCATTTTGAACACTTTCAGGGGATTGTGTCTCAGCTTGATGTATTGGTAGAATACTCCAAAGTTGTGTCTCAGCTTGATGTATTGGTAGAATACTCCAAAGTAGGAAAGACTTGTTTCCTTATGCAGCACCATCTCCAGGTTGCCTTACAGTGCCTCACAAACACTTTGAGGTACACTGACCATTACACTGAATGCTAGATGGATGGGTACCGTAAAGAGAATTACATGGTTGGGTTGAGCTCCACCTCTCAGGCCTGTTCTGAAGAACTCAAGTGTTAAGCATTTAGATAGAGTAAATAAAGAGAAACTGTTTCCAACAGTTGAAGGCCAATAATCAGAGGGCACAGATTTAGGGCAAAAGAACCAGAGGCGATCTGAGGAGAACCTTGTTTTTACGCAACAAGTGGCTAGGATTTGGAATGTACTGCCTGAAAGGGTGGTTGATACAAATTCAATAATAACTTCCAAGAGGGAATTGGATAAATACTTAAAGGAGAAAATATTGCAGGGATATGGGGAAAGAGCAGGGGAATGGGACCAACTGTATTGCTCTTCAAAAGAATCAGCGCCGACTCGATGGGTTGAACAGCCTCCTTCTGTGCTGTACTATTCTATGATTCTAACGGTATTTTAACTTCATGTCTCGCTGCACACTTAGAGTTGCTAATTCTGGCTGAATGTGTGTCTGGAGGTTTCATCACATGACCTCCTGCCTCTAACTGCCCACCCCACAGTCCTGCCATTAGTCGCCACCATATCCATCCTCACAGCACACAGTCTTCCCACACCAATTGGAAAGCAAAAGTGATTATTCTTGACTGTCAGTCAAACAACTGTTTTTTCCCCCATGTCCAATACTTTTATGACTAATTAATGGAACTGTTCAAAGAAAAAAAAAACACACAGCTTATTTTAATGCCCCTATGAATTTTCTTCCAGGGTATTGTGCAGCAATATCCTGGAGATTAATTTTCAATTCCTGGAGACTCTGGGCCAATTCTGGAGGGTTGACAACCCCATGCACACTTCAAATACCTGCAGCAATTGTTCCAGTAAACCAAAAGAAATTCTGTTTCAATTAGTCGACTGATTCTGTGAAAGTGGAGCTGCATTATCACCACACAACGAGGACAGACAGATGGCCGTGACTGTGGCTTTTATAAATGTTGCTTTAACCTTCCAGTGAACTGTTGTACTTATCTGTAGCTGTCCTTGTTAAATGTTTCTTGTCAGTTTAAGTACACAATTTCACAACTTAACTGCAAATGAGGAAGACCATTTAGCCTATCTTAACTCATCCATCCAGAGAGACCAGTAAGTCCACCCACTGGAGCATCTAATTGGTTCTTAAGTGATTTGCCTCACTACTTTCTGTGGAAGTTAATTGCAGGTATTGGTCTGATACAGACATTAATGGTAATGAATATTAGGCAAAGTGTAAAACAGGCAGCTAATTCGGTATCTTCATTTGGTAATAAAAGTTAACATTAGCCCCATTTGTAAATTAAATTTACCTTTCACTAATTTGAACCCATATCCTAGAAACATTCCTTTAACTTCCAGTATCTGACTATGCATCAGTCAGCAAACCGCTTTGAACCAGACTGCTTGAGCCAACCAGAGGCTGAATTACTGAATTCAATGCTGGTTTAGATGTTAATAAATTTGTTCCTTTTCCAGCCAATCTTAGATATACAGAGAAACCTAAAACAATTTCAAATGTGAATATTATTTAACATATATTTGCCAAGTCTTTGGCAGAAAGCAATTAGACATGAGAGATAGTCAGTGGAAGAAGCAACCGCCAATCTGGCAGCTTCTCATCATTCTTCCCATCTCCATCTTCTTGGGTCCCATTGCGGAGCTTGCAAAATGGGCCAATGCTCCATTCTGCTGGTTGGCAATGTTGGGAATCAGTGTTGCTCTCACTCTTTCTTCATCAAGGCAATGCTATTAGAAGGTGTGGGTGATTAATGTTGTGATGCCAGTTTTGGTAACAGACAAGGACAGATAACACAGAGCCCATGTCAAGAGGCCCCTTGCAAATATGCAACCCAAAGTAGAACTCACCATAATCTTAAACTAATGCACACAACCCCTGGGTTCCATTTCTATTTTTAGAATTAGTTTCCTCATTCATTTTAGGATGTGGACATCGCTGGCAAGTTTGGAATTTATTGCCCATCATTAGTTTCCCTGAAAAGGTGGTAATGGGTATTGTGATATTTTAATACTGATTAACATTCTGCTTAATATGTAAATAGTTTAGTATACATCATCAGAGAAAGCGATGCAAGTTGACATGTGATACAATAGTTGGAGCAGTGTTAGTAAGCAGGTACCACGTGTAATAAAGATCTCTCCTAGTTATTTTTCTTTTTTCTTTTTTTATATTTGTGTTCATTTCATTTTATTTTATCTTAGTTTGTTCAGTTTGCCTACCCACTGTTTTTTTCATGTTTGTGCTTGTGGCTGTTCCGTTTTCTGTCCATTAACACCCTATCTGTACTAATGCTTTGTCTTTCAACACACCATTAACATTGTTTGCCTTTGCTCCATGACCTTCTGGTCGGTTATTCTCTGTGCTATCTACACATTCTCCTTTGTTATCTCTTGCCCCACCCCCGCTTTACTTGCTTAAAACCTTTCACACTTCTAATATCTGCTAGTTCTGAAGAAGGGTCACTGACCTGAAATGTTAACTCTGCTTCTCTCTCCACAGATGCTGCCAGACCTGCTGAGTATTTCCAGCATTTCTTGTTTTTATCTCCTAGTATCCTATTATTCTTCAATAAAGAATGCTTTGTTTAGTTTACCAATCATTGTCATAGTGTTGGTATGTTTGTGTTAAGAGCTAATAACATGATCTGCTGCAGTCTGTGTGGTGAAGGTGCTCATTGTAGTGGTTTGATACAACAGAGTAGATTGCTCTGCCAGTTCAGAGGGCAGTTAGCAGTCAATCACGTTGATGTATAATTTGAGTCACATATATACCAGACCAGGTAAGGGTGGCAGGTTTCCTTTTTATCAAGAACATTAGTGAACCAGTTAGATTTTTACAACAATACAACAGCTTCAAGATTGCTTTTACTGAGATTGGTCAGTGGTGCTGGTGGTGCAGATATCTTTGGAGGTGATGCCAACTGGTGTCCTTCATCAGACATCCAGAAAGCCCGGCAAGGGCTGAGGATGTCACGGAGGAGTATGAGGGTGCCACCCCTCACAGGGGACCCTCATCATCCTCGACCTGCTTGGCCCCTCTGACTGAGGGATCATCTGTGCAGCAGGGCCTAGTGACAGAGACTGCCTCTGCAATGATGTAGGTGCAGCAGCCCCTGGAGATGCCCCATGGCAAGGACGACCACCATCTGCATGTCAGCCACAAGCCGAGGCAAGTAAGCAGGCTGCCTCCACCTCCCCCGTGGCCACAAGGGGAGCATTGCGTAGAAGTGACCGACCATGGAGGCTACCACGTTGCGTGAAGCACTAAGCCAGTCCTACTGTCTCTGTGGACTGTTTTCCTCTCTGTACACTGTATAAATTATGACACATTAAGGCACATATATGGGACTCCTTTTATTGCTGCCTTGACAGGAAAAGTGGTATGAGGTGGTGAAAGAGATAACGGGATCCTCTATGGTGAGGGCAAAGCCTCTGGGCAGATGTGCTTCTTTCATTGGCAGTAATCGATTAGATGTTCCAGACTGTATCTTCCATGCATGTGTTAGCACAGGTGTCTCAGGCTCACCTCCATGCCATGCCCCTCAACCTGGGTCAGAGGGGCTCAGTTGAAATGTCCCTGAATCGGGAGATCACTGACATTCATGACATCATCACAAGCCCTTTGCACGCCGAGCCATGCCCAGCTACCTCATTGTGCACCCTGGCACCTCTCTGTTCAGCATCATCTCCCTTCAACTCCACTTTCTCCTCCTCTCTCACTTCCTGCTTCTGCTCTTCCCCTGATGAGCTGTATCCTTCCAGAGACTCACCATCTTCAAGGTCCTCACTTTCTGGAGCGCCATATTATAGAGAACGTAGCAGACAACTACAATGACAGAGACCCTTGCAGAAGGTAATTGGAGGGTGCCATGTGACTGGTGTGGGCACTGGAATCACATCTTTAGAAGCCCGATGGCTTGCTCAATGGAGGTCCTAGTAAACAGGTGAATTTGGTTGTAGTGCCTCTGTACCACTGTCTGGGGCTAATGTAGAGGTTGATTAACCATGTCTTCAAAGGATATCCCTTATCCCTTAGCATCCATCCACTCATTTTGGGGGTTGGAGTGAAGATCTGAAGCATTTCGATTAGTGGAGGAAGAAGGAGTCATGGCAGTTGCCAGGAAAGCGAGTGCACACATGAGGAAGCTCATGTCATTGCAGACCAGTTGGATCTTGAGGGCGAGGAAGCCTTCCTGTTGATGAATCTGAGTGGATGGTCACTGAGTGCCTTGATGGCCACATGGGTGCAATTGATGATGCCCCGTACCTGGGGGAATCTAGCAATGGTGGCGAAACCCACTGCCTTCTCTCCCTGCAAGGCTCCGTCTGTCATGAAATAAATGTACTGTCCAGCTCTGGCAAAGAGGGCATCAGTGATCAGCGAGATGCAGTGGTGTGCAGCTGTTTGCAAGTTGCTGCTAAGGTCCGCAGCTGATCCATGGAAGAAGCCAGAAGCGAAGTACAAGGCCACAGTGACTTTGACAGCTTCTGGCAGACCATGGCGACCAGTGCTGTGAGGTGTGAGGTCTTTGGTATCGAGGGAACAGATTTCTGAGACCACCTGCTTGGAGAGTCACAATCTCCTTCAGTACTGGGTCGTAGTCATCTCCAGGTAGCTCCGTCTTCGGTGGTAGATCCTGTGTTGAGGGTATGGCTTCCATTGCCTTCCTGCGCCACTTTCCTTTCCCATGCCCTCCTGCTGCTTGGGGTCCCGCCCTTCCTGTGGAGGGCCCGAAATCTGACAGTTGTGCTCCTATTGCCAGCCACAGATTTCCTTCTGGACAGATGGCTGCCCAATTGTCCTTGGCAGCCTTGCCCCTGCTTTTCTGCCCCTGCTATGCCAGGGGTGACGACGCCATTTAATACCTGAGTGCTGAGTACCCAATGTCCCTGCCACTTGTGCAGCACGAAGGGCACCTCCTTACCAAATCCTGGGTCCCCCTTTCCCCTGCTCACCCTCTTATGGGGCCGGGGTGATTTCCTGGGGCAGCCAGGACTGGCTCCCCACTCTGTACCTGCCTCTCTTCAGTTGATCTGCTACAGACAGCGCGTGTAACCTGTGAGCCCCTTCAGAATTTCACCTTCCAACACTAACAGGCTCTTAATGAGCTGCTTAACTACTTCAATTGGCCTTAATGGGGAGGAGAGCACAATCGCTGTCCCATCCACCCCCTACCCTGCTTAACATTGCCAGCGACGGGAATGGCATCTTGAAACTGACACGCCGACCAGCATTGCCAGCGCCAGTATTTTTGGCCCCCCCCCCTCCACCTCCATTCCTGTCCTCAGGGTGGATGGTGGGGCCAAACATTCAGCCCCTATTCTCTATTCTATTAGTCCAGTAACATAGTCACAGCACTACTGTACCAGCCTAAAGCGATATCAGAAAAATGAACACTTCTACAGTTTCTGAACAATTTCACAGCACAATCCCACAATTTGCCTCGTATGGAAACACTTTCATTATGGTATTGGTCTGGATTACATACAACAAAAAATTTATCAGAAATCCTTAGTAACTAAAAGTTACTTAATATAAGGACATTAAAGGCATTAGCTCACAACAGCTACTGTCTGAATCAAATTAGACACCCACCCCGATGAGTTTTTCAGTGAGCAACTAAAGCACCCAAATCAACAAGGTCTATAGTGCGTCAGCTAATCTCTGCTGAGAGGTGATAGAGGTACTATAATTGGTTTGAGTATCTCTGGGTTAGAGAGAGGAAAATTGACGAGGATTCCCATTCCAGGGGCTGGATTTTCCCGGCTCCGCAAGACAGGGTTGACGGCGGGGGTGGGGCTGGCAAAATAGGAGGGAGCCGCATTGGGACAGCTCCCCAGTGCATTCCTGCCTCCAGGGGACTTTTCCAGGGATGGACTGGATGCTGGGTTGGCTGCCCACTCCATGGAGGTGGGTAGCCAATTAGTGCAATTAAGGCCCCGCTTAGGGACCATTTTGCACTGGCACCATAATTTTATTGACATGGGAGCAATGTCCCGCCATGTGAGGAGGCTGCCAGCTCAATCGAGGTGGCTTCCTGGCAGCAGGTGAAGGGGCCATCAGAGCCGAAGGCTCCATGTCCCAATAATGGGATTGTGCGGATGAAAGCCAACAGCCTCATCCATCAACAGTCCTGTGCAAGGGTTTCCCCTCACCCCAGTGGCCCTACCAGTTTTGGGCCTCTTTATTTCTAGAATTTTCTGCAGGAAACTAAGGGGTCCTCCATGTTCGCCTGCCTGCCTCGGCAGCGCCCACCTCTTCAGGTGGGGCTGCCGGCCTGATATTGCTGCAGGCCCTCTGATTGGGTCTCCAGTCTCGGGAACCTGTCAGCCATTCTTAATACGATGGAGGATGCGCTGATGACATAGGGAAGCTCAGGACCCACATATGGGCCTAGCATTGGGTCCCAACGACTGCCAGGAAATCCAACCCCTGATCACTATCAAGTGTCATGGATACTAGACAAGAACAGTATCATGATGGTCTGTGATACTTTCCATAGCCAAATAGCCTGCTGACACCATTAGATGCTGATATAACTGTACCCGACTGAGGAGGCAATACCAGATCACATTGGTGCGAATGAGAAAAAATTAAATTAATATGTGAAAATATTTAGCTGAGCACTACATTTATATCCAGATAGCTGCAAACATTTTTAATTTGGGGAGTGGAGCACAGCTGAGCTGCTCCTGTTTCATGACAATAAACTTGTGGTGAGGGTTGGTGATCATCTCTGAAAGCAATTGAAACATTTCCTGCTTGTCCTTGCTTTTTTCCCTTTCATTGATTATCATCTCCCTTGCTCAGGAAGGATGCCTGCAATGAAAAGTTGGACCCTGTTCAGAAACGGCGCAATAGGTTGTCATTTACAAACAGATCTTAGTCTGAAGGGCATTCAGTTCGTACATGTCATGTGATGTACTGGTAGCTCCACTAACTGTGCTTTATATTATCAAATTGTGCAGTCAATTGATCTAAATGACATTCCAGACTGGCGAAATATGACACCTTCTGTTTTCTGCAATGCATGTAATATAGAAAAAATAAATTTAGACATTAGCTTTTGGCTTGCTTCCCCCTACCACTAACCTCGTCCCCCTACCCCCTTGTTTTTGAAGACTGTGTAACAGAACAACAAGGACAAGCAAGTAGCAACAGCAATGTGGGCAGATGTTTTACATAAGGGTTGCTGACAGTGCAAAATTCTTGGGAGAATCCAATTGTACTGTGAGTCCAGAGCCTCTCCATGGCCAGCTCAGGGCAGCAGATGATGGTTTTAACTCAATGACCCCAAAGTCTGTCTGTTTGTAGAATCAGTGAATGTGAAAAATGTATTTTACAGGAGCAGAATTCCACACAGCTGAGGTTATGTTTCTTCCATTTTTGCGTTGTTATAATGCAGAGACACCAATCATGCAGACATGACCAGTGAATCCAAAAGGTAGGTTATTTTGTTAAAGGTACTAATTTACACAGCAATGCTGGGAAAGTGCTTTACATTAAAGGCCTGCTTGGGTCTGCAAAAAAAAAACCCGACCCGAGCCCGACAGAATCACATCCGACCTGAGCCGGACCCGGCCCAAGTCCTTCCATTTTTTCCCGCAACCGACCCGACCCGACCATCAGTAAACGTTCCTTCCATTATTCACTTTGTTGCTGATCTGCACAAGCTTAAAATAACTATAACAAAACCACCTTTCTAGTCCAAAAATTAAATTAACAGTGGAACCACTTACGTGTGATAGAGCGTGTCTGACCCGGCCTGACCTGAGCCCAAATGCCGGACCCAGAAGTGTAACTCGACCCGACCCGAACTAGATACATGTCGTTGGGTCCCATCGGGTTCGGGTCGGGTAGCAGGCCTTTACTATAAATTGTTCCTTTAGCTGCTTGCCGCAAGTGCTTGGAGATCACAAGGGTCTGTGCATCCCATCCTTTTTGGTGATGGACTGCTGTTTCAGATTCACCCCTTAAAGTAATACTGCAGCACTTAAAGCAATACCACAACGTTCCCCTTTTTTCCAAAATAAAAATGTGTCATGAAATGATCAGAACTATTTACCATACAGCGAGTGAAAAAGGTGTTACATGTTTAAAATATACAGTAATAAATTTACAAGTCTCGAGATTGTATTGGAGGTCTAATGATACACCCCGACCTGGTCACTGTAGGTTTGGTTTGTGGTTGCTGTACAGTCTCATGGTCTAAACTGTTGGTGGGAATGTTGGGTTAAGGTGGTGTCTTTCATTTTTTCTTGCCCGTTGAGCAATTCTTCCCTGCTTGACATAGCTGGTTACTGCTGATTTGGTTCCATGTTTCAAGTTTCAACATCTATTGTTTAACTTCTTTCAGTTCAGCCTGCATTTCAGCTCCACTACGCTGCATTGCCATCACATCGTCCTGTAGCTCACTTACAGCATTGCTCTGTGGTGGGTCTTCCCATCTACCAGTAGTTCTACGCAGATAACGCTGCCAATGATCCTCCAAATCGTTAACTTGCTGCCGAAATTCTTTTGGACCCATTGGCACATCTACTTCTCTTAACCTTGTCTGCACTAGCTCCTTCTCCAATCGGAGAACAGAATCCTCACCATCGTGTGGGTAGCATTTATGCTGTATCTCCAGGGCTGCAATTTTCTGTTGTAGCTCAACCATAGCTGCTATGGTATCTGCTTCTCGAAGTCTCAGTGCCATCACCTCTTCTTTACTCTTGCAGCCCATTTCATCTACTTTTCTTTTTGTTTCATTTAACTGAGCGAGCAGTCCCTTGTTCTGAGCTGTGAGATATTGCACCTTCTTGTGTCGGCCATTTCACTCCTTCTCGATCGCCAGATCAGTCTCCAGCTGGACCCTGCACTGCCTTGTTGGCTGCTTGGATTGTCTGGATTTTGAGTTTATAGTCCAGCTCCTGCAGTGCCTGCTCTTGCTGATCACAGACTGTCTGCAGTTGTCTTTGTGGTCTGCTATTCGTGCCACTGTCGTGTTGATACCGTGAATTGTTGCCAATGTCCTGCAATTGATGGACCTGGGTGTCCACGATATATAAGGTTTGGGGTGACCAGGGTGAGTTGTTGTATCTGCACTTGAGCATAATGGATTCCAAGGATGGAATCACTAAACCAATGATACGCTGTAAGCTTGGCAGTGGTCAGTTGAGCCATGGTTTGCCATTGCCGTGGATACATATTCTTCAGGATATGGAACGGTAGAATGTTGGTGCTAGTACTGTGTTGATCTTGGTCCAGAGTGTCTGTTTGCCAGCTCTTATGGGCAAATAATCTGGATGGTGACAAAGGCTTCTGAGTGTTCCTCTGTGTCACTGCACTCTGTGAGGTTAACCGTATGAAACGCCTGCTCATTTTGTTTGTCAGTATCTTGGTCATACTCACCCTCCAACCTTTTGGTCTGGCTGGTCATTTTGTATATTTTCCGCCTTTGGTATTTGAACTGTCCCCTCTGGATGTTGGGATGCTGTACTTGTTGTGCATCCAGTGACTTGTGCCTTGGGCTTCTGCATTGATGCTTCCAGTGCCTTCTATTGCCACATGCTTTGCAAATATCGTGGAATGCCAGACAATTTCTTGGTGAATGTACGAGGCCACATCATGTACATGACTCATCACGTTTGGTTGTGCTGGCAACGATTCCAATAATAGATGAAGTGCACAAGGCTTGTAGGCTCTGCCTGCCCATAATGACCATTGTTAGCAAGGTGTCTAAATTGTAGCCTTTGGGTTTGCCAAGGAGGTCTCTTTGGAATTCTTCAATGGGGGTGGAAACGATCATGAGCTCCATAATCCTGTCAGCTAGATCAGCCTTAGAAAAATCAGACTTATGCCCCTTATCTCTACATCGGCTCACAAATTGGTCTATCGTCTCCTTTATGCCTGAACAACATAAACTCGAGGCGGCATATTCTGAAATTGAGCTTGACCTTCAATTGGTCTTCCAATGAAGGCCATATTTTGCTCGGGTCCTTTAAGCCATCCTCCAAAAGACTGGATGTATTTAGCCTGTGCAGGCCTTCATTTCCAATAGCAATCTTGATTTTAATTACTTGTCTACCTGGCTCAACTACGGCCAAGTCAAGAAAACACAGTTCCATTCTCTGTCTGAATAGTTTAAATTCAAATGAGGAGGTCCGCTGCCTTCTAGTTCAGGGATGGAAATTTAGTTGACATTTTGTTTGGAACAGTATCAGCGGGAGGAATACCGATTTAAACTTGGACAGTCCTTGAGGGTTTAAGTTCTGTGGTGACTGTCTGGCTCTTTAACTGGAAGTACAGGCTTTCTCTGTAGCCAAAAAAAAATCTGCCTTGCTGCTATGAGAGAAAAGAAGTACTGCAGCTGTTAAAAAAACTTCCTGCCATTTGTTTTTCAAAAATCACTGCCTGCACTACCACTGGCTGCCACAGCCTAGGAGACCGATAGAGAGAGAAAGACAGTGCGAGCGTAGCGCTGGCTCCGGGCTCAAACACTCACTTGAGGCTCTGCCCAGGAAGGGTGATTTACGAGTTTGTAAAAAAAAATAACTCTCACCTGGGCTGTGCGCTGACTTTAGGCCCGCCCACGAAGAGCGATTTCGGCACGAAGAAGACAAAGTCTGCTAGCTCTTGGACTACGCGCTATTCTTAAGCCCCACCCATGAAGAGCGATTTTGGCGCAAAAGGACTCTGTAATGGCGATGGGGACAAAGAATTAGTGATTGTGTTTTCTTCTTTTTAGTTCTCCTGATCGATGGAAAGGTCAGTAATAGAGCTGAGAATTACTTTCTTTATGGCTCTCCTGAGACCTTCAGGAGAAGAAGGAAAATGTCTGTGAAGGTCTTCTGTTCTTCTCAAATGTCTGGCGGTCACTGTGCACAAATGATCCAGCCTGGCTGTGTTGAGATACATCAATTGCACCACACCCCCTCCCCCTCCCCCCCCCAACCCCCAGAGCTCCCAATCCGGTGGCTTGTGAGTGAAAATGGTGCTCCTGCCCAGCGCACACCTCTTGGAGTCGATTTTTATTGGTTTGATCCTGGCGCAAACCAAAATTGGAGTTTAGGTCAGACTCATATTCCTTTAAAGTAAAGCTGTGGAATATTGGCGTGATGTGCAATGTCCTGGCAATGCGGACCTGCTGTGTGTTCAATGCCAACAGTATCACAGTCACTTACACAGACTTCCACACTGCCACAAGGATCGCAGACGAACCTGGTGAGCTTGTAAACCTTCACTCTGGAGCTTCTGTAGCAAGCGGATGGGCTCAACTTTCCAGTACCTGTAGTATCTTCAACATCCACCAGCTGCCACCATATTACTTTTTTGTGTTGTTATAATGCAGAGACACCAATCAGGCAGACAAGATCAGTGGATCCAAAAGGTCGGTTCTTCTGTTGAAGATACTAACTTACACAACAATGCTGGGAAGGTGCTTTACATTGTTGTTCCTTTAGCTGCTTGCTTCAAGTGCTTGGAGGTCACATCCTGTTTGTGATGGACAGCCATTTCAGATATGCCCCTTTAAGAAATACCGCAGCACTTAAAGCAATACCACAACATTGCTGATTTCTTTCATTATTTTATTTGCTGGATCTGTAATTTTGGCACAATAAGAACAGGAGTGAGCCATCCAGCCCCTCAAGCTTGCTCCCCCATTTACCGTGCCCCTAGCCAAGCTGTTCCAGTACAGTTACAACACTGGTATCTACCTGGCAATGTGAAAAATTGCCCAAATATGTCCTGTACACAAAAAGCAGGGCAAATCCAACCCAGCCAATTACCACCCTATCTTACTATTCTCGATCATCAGTAAAGTGATGGAAGGGGTGGTCAGTGCCATCAAGCAGCACTTGCTCAGCAATGACCTGCTCACTGATGCTCAGTTTGGGTTCTGCCAGGACCACTCAGTTCCTGACCTCATTACAGCCTTTGTCCAAACATGGACAAAAGAGCTGAACTCCAGAGGTGAGGTGAGAGTGACTGCCCTTGACATCGAGGCAGCATTTGACCGAGTATGGCATAATTCTAAAATATGGTGGCGAGGCACTCTTGACACAAATACATGGACTCATCCCCCTCATCTGGAAGTAGGAGAGCATGCCAGCAGATCTCCAACGTGCTGGGCAGCACAGTGGCGCAGCGGTTAGCACCGCAGCCTCACAGCTCCAGCGACCCGGGTTTGGTTCTGGGTACTGCCTGTGCGGAGTTTGCAAGTTCTCTCTATGACCGTGTGGGTTTCTGCTGGGTGCTCCGGTTTCCTCCCACAGCCAAAGACTTGCAGGTTTAGTTTAGTTTAGAGATACAGCACTGAAACAGGCCCTTCGGCCCACCGAGTCTGTGCCGACCATCGACCACCCATTTATACTAATCCTACACTAATCCCATATTCCTACCACATCCCCACCTGTCCCTATATTTCCCTACCACCTACCTATACTAGGGGCAATTTATAATGGCCAATTAACCTATCAACCTGCAAGTCTTTGGCAGGTTGATAGGTAAATTGGCCATTGTAAATTGCCCCTAGTGTAGGTAGGTGGTAGGTGAATGGTAGGGAATATGGGATTAACGTAGGATTAGTATAAGTGGGTGGCTATTGATCGGCACAGGCTCGAAGGGCCTGTTTCAGTGCTGTATGACTCTATGACACCCTACCAGTGATTCTGCAAATTCAGTGACAGGACATGCGCTCCAATATCAGTGGCCTCTCTCAGGCCAACACCCCCAGTATCGAGACACTGGTCATGGCTAGTCAGTGACATTGGGCGGGCCACATTGTCTGTGTGCCTGACACAAGACTCCCAAAACAAGCTCTCTACTCTGAGCTCTGTCATGGCAAGAGGCTACCAGGATAGCAGAGGAAACGCTATAAGGATGTCCATAAAACCTCCCTGAAAAAATGTGGCATCTCCACTGGTTTGTGGGAATCTCTTGACCAAGACTGTCCAAAATGGAGAAGAAGCGTCCACGAAGGTGCCAACCAGTTTGAACAACGTTGACATGCCCAGGCAGCAACCAAGTGCTGACAGAGCGTTTGGAAATTCGAGCATCCCATCCACTCGCCTCATCAAACACCATCTGCCCCACCTGTGGCAGAGTGTACGGATGCAGAATTGGACTATTCAGTCACCTAAGGACCCACAACCCAAGGGACTGCCTAAGAAGAAGAGATGGCATCAAGGAGTCATAGCAAAACGGGAATTGGGGGACAACTCTGCTGGTTGGAATCATACCTAGCACAAAGGAAGGTGGTTGTTGGAGGTCAATCATCTCAGTCCCAGGACATCACTGCAGGAGTTCCTCAGGGTAGTGTCCTAGGCCCAACCATCTTCAGCTGCTTCATCAATGACCTTCCCTCCATCATAAGGTCAGAAGTGGGGATGTTCGTTGATGATTGCACAATGTTCAGCACCATTCGCGACTCCTCAGATAATGAAGCAGTCCATGTTGAAATGTAGCAAGACCTGGACAACATCAGGCTTGGGCTGGTAAGTGGCAAGTAACATTCACACTGCACAAGTACCAGGCAATGCCCATACGAAGCAAGAGAGAAACTAACCATCTCCCCTTGATGTTCAATGGCATTACCATTGCTGAATTCCCCCACTATCAACATCCTGGGGGTTACCATTGACCAGAAACTGAATTGGACCAGCTACATAAATACAATGGCTACAAGAGCAGGTCAAAGGCTGAGAATTCTGTGGCAAGTAACTCACCTCCTGACTCCCCAATGCTTATCCACCATCTACAAGACATAAGTCAGGAGTGCGATGGAATACTCTCCACTTGCCTGGATGAGTGCAGCTCCAACAACACTCAAGAAGCTCGACACCATCCAGGACAAAGCAGCCCATTTGATTAGCACCCCATCCACCATCTTCAACATTCACTTCCCCCACCACCGACGCACAGTGGCAGCAGTGTGTACCATCTGCAAGACACACTGCAGCAACTCACCAAGGCTCCTTCAATAGCACCTTCCAAATCCACGACCTCTATCACCTAGAAGGACAAGGGCAACAGATGCACGGGAACACCACCACCTGCAAGTTCCCCTCCAAGCTACACATCATCCTGACTTGGAACTATATCACCGATCCTTCCATGTCGCTGGGTCAAAGTCCTGGAACTCTGTTCCTAACAGCACTATGGGTATACCAACACGCCAAGGACTGCAATGGTTCAAGAAGGCAGCTCACCACCACCTTCTCAAGGGCAGTTAGGGATGGGCAATAAATGCTGGCCTAGCCAGCAACGCCCGTATCCCATGAACGAATTTTTAAAAAATTACCTGACTTTTGTCCATTTCCCTTGATACTCTCACCAAACAAAAATCTATTATTCTCAGTTTTGAAATCTCCAATTTAAGATAGTTTTTAATTGTTCTGGATTTCCCACCCAGCGAAGTAGTTTCCCTCCATCTACTCTATTGAATCACTTCATCATTTTAAAGGCCTCGATCAGATCACCACTCAATCTTTTTTACTCAATGGAATACAAGCCAAGGTTATAATATCCACATATAATAATATATAATATAATAACACAAGCCACCTGTTCTCATAACCTAACCCTCTAAACCCTGGTATCATCTGGTGAATCTGCACTGCATGCCCTCCACGGCCTATATATCCTTCTTGGGTGCAGTGCCCAAAACTGAACATAGAACTCCAGACGGGATCTCAACAAGTCACTGTACAGCTGAAGCATAAATTCCTATCCTTTGTATTCCCAGCCCTCTTGAGATAAAGGACTTGTTCATTACTTTTTGTACCTGTAGGGGTTGCAATCAACTAGCACTGCATTCTCACTGACAGCTGCAATCCTCTATTGCAAACTACCTTAAGAGTGAGAATTGACCACTCCCAGCCCACTGCACTTCCCACCCTGGAATCCAAGTGAGAATGGGCTCAGAGCAGTGTCTACTCTCTTCCTGTGATCACAAATCATTTGGTGCTGCTGTTGCTGAATAAATTTCAGCAATAGATACATTTAGGTGTTAACCATAGCTCAGTGGTAGCACTCTGGGTCTGAAGGTTGTGGGTTCAAGACTCACTCCAGAGACTTGACCTCATAAGCTTGGCTGACACTTCAGTGCGGCCTTGAGGGGGTGCTGTCTTTTAGATGACATATTAAACTCTCTTCCAATGCCATAGCGCCCGAGGCAGGAGGGCCATGAGTCATGGTCGGCCCTAACCCTGGCGTTAAAGTCCCCCAGCAGGAACAAATGTTCGTTATTAGGAATGCTGCTAATGATATTATGGAGTTCCTCGTAGAACTGGTCTTTAACTTCAGGTGGGGAGCAGAGTGTTGGAGCATAGATGCTGAGTAAGTGCACTGGACCAGAGGAGGTGAGCAGTCGGATGGACAGTATGCATTCCGAGCCATTTGAAGGTGGCTCTTTCATGCTGAGCAAAGAGGTTCTGATGGCGAAGCCCACTCCATGCTGTCTTGTTCTTCATGATCCCTACCATGCCAGTAGAAGGTGTATTCTTGCTGCCTTAGAGATCCACTCGCAGGGAGGCGTGTCTCCTGAAGTGCTGCAATGTCCACATTGAGTCTACTGAGCTCGTTGTTAATGATGGCGGTCTTCCGAGAGTCATTGATTTTTGCAAGCTCTTCCGACAGGCCAGGACACATAGTTCTGACGTTCCAGCTTGCAAAATGAAGGGCTGGTACCTTTCCTTTTTTTGTCGTGCTGTTTGGTGCGGTGTTACAGTCCACTTGTCGGGCAAAGACCCTGAGCTCCAAGCACCCATTGAAGTAGGTGGACTGTGGCAGGACAGAACCTTTCTGACCGGGGGCTGCCCGGTTTGAGGCGGGCGGTAGCTGTCCAGTGAGATGTGATGACATCTTCCACCAACAAAGGCAACCCGTGACACCCAATCTCTACGCCAATTGAGCTGGACTAATAACCCATAACTGCTACCTTCCATGTTGTTTTGGCCTCTGTGAGGCGACTATGGAGTGACCTCTCCATGGCACATGCCTGGGTGGAATGTATGGAGGTTGTGAGTTGCCCAAGCGTCAAATCCCCCCTCTCGGCTTTCCTAGTGGGGTTCAAAGGAGTGCAGAGCATGACGTTCGGCACTGGTATGGCTGCAGGAACTGCTGGAAACATGCCAAAGGTGACACATGACCACCTTAGGGGTTCCACTTCAGATTTTCTGTGAGGGTTTACTCCCTTAGCCTTGGTCTCTCTCGAGACGCCCACAAGGCAGTGAGGTTGTTAGCTCCTATCCCTGAGCAGGGACCCTAAAAAGTAAACTGTACGATTTCATGGAGGGAGAGGGAAGGGGGGAGGGGGTGCGAGGAGGGAGGGGGTGCAAGGGGGAGGGGGTGTGAGGGGGAAGGGGTAGCGGGGGGGTGAGGGGAGAGGGGGAGGGGGTGCAAGAGAGGAGGGGGTGGGGGGAAGGGGATGCTGGGCAGGGGGTGCGTGGGGAGAGGGAGTGGGGGAACGGGGTGCGAGGGGGAATGGGGTGCAAAGGGGAGGGAGTGCGGGGGGAAGGGGGTGTGGGGGAAAGGGGTGCAGAGTTGTGTGGGGGGAGGGGTGAAGGGAGTGCGAGGGGGAGGGGGTTGGGGAAGGGGTTACGAGGGGGGAAGGGGGTGCGGGGGAAAGGGGGTGTGAAGGGAAGCGGGTGTGGGAGGGGTGCCGGGGGGAAGGGGGTGCGAGGGGGGAGGGTGGTGCGAGGGGAGGAGGGTGGTGCAAGGGATTGAGGGGATGGGGGGGAAGGTGGTGCGAGGGGGAGAGGGGGGAGGCTTCCGGCGGGGGGTCGTGACCCTGACAGGCGGGCCAGCCCACAGCCTGCACGACCTCCTCCATGTTGGCGTCCTCCAGGCTGACGCTGCGCTCGTGGTTGCCATCCTGCTCACCGTGCAACTTCTTTCCCAGCTCCCAGCTGTGATGGCGGAAGGACGACCGAGGCCGGATTGAGGCTCTGAGCCTCAACGACCGCCTCATGGGCACGCGGGCCACCTGCTCCTCCCTGTCGTGCTCCCAGTAGACCATGACTCATGGCCCTCCTGCCTCGGGCGCTATGGCATTGGAAGGATGAATGAGAATGGACAGAGACTGCTTGAATTGTGTACCTATCACAACCTCTGCATCACCAACTCGTTCTTTCACACTAAACCCTGTCACCAGGTTTCATGGAGACACCCAAGATCACGTCGTTGGCACCAGCTGGACCTCATCGTCACGAGGCGAGCCTCTATAAACAGTGTCCAAATCACACGCAGCTTCCACAGTGCGGACTGCGACACTGACCACTCCCTGATGTGCAGCAAAGCTAGACTCAAACCAAAGAAGCTATGTCACTTCAAGCAGAAGGGCCGCCCGCACATCAACACCAACAGAATTTTTTATCCACAGCTGTCACAAAAGTTTCTAAATTCACTTGAAAAGCCCTTCAAAACACTCCTGCAGGGGATGCAGAGACGAAGTGGGCCCACATCAGAGATGCCATCTATGATTCAGCAATGACCACCTTTGGCAAACGTGAGAAGCAGAAAGCAGACTGGTTTCAATCTCACTTTGAAGAGCTGGAACCTCTCATAGTCACTAAGTGCACTGCACTGTTGAACTACAAGAAAGCCCCCAGCGAGTTAACATCCGTAGCACTTAAAGTAGCCAGAAGCGCTGCACAAAGAACAGCCAGGTGCTGTGCAAATGACTACTGGCAACACCTATGCAGTCGTATTCAGCTGGCCTCCGACACCGGAAACATCAGAGGAATGTATGATGGGATTAAGAGAGCTTCTGGGCCAACCATCAAGAAGATCGCTCCCCTCAAGCCTAAATCAGGGGACACGATCACTGACCAACGCAAGCAAATGGACCACTGGGTGGAGCACTACCTAGAACTGTACTCCAGGGAAAATGTTGTCACTGAGACCGCCCTCAATGCAGCTCAGTCTGTGCCAGTCATGGATGAGCTGGACGTACAGCCAACAAAATCGGAACTCAATGATGCTATTGATTTTCTAGCCAGTGGAAAAGCCCCTGGAAAGGATGGCATTACCCCTGAAATAATCAAGAGTGCCAAGCCTGCTCTACTCTCAGCACTCCATGAACTGCTTTGCCTGTGCTGGGATGAGGGAGCACTTTTTATTTTTAGAGATACAGCACTGAAACAGGCCCTTCGGCCCACCGAGTCTGTGCCGACCAACAACCACCCATTTATACTAACCCTACAGTAATCCCATATTCCCTATCACCTACCTACACTAGGGGCAATTTACAACGGCCAATTTACCGATCACCTGCAAGTCTTTTGGCTGTGGGAGGAAACCGGAGCACCCGGGGAAAACCCACGCGGACACAGGGAGAACTTGCAAACTCCACACAGCCAGTACCCAGAATCGAACCTGGGTCCCTGGAGCTGTGAGGCTGCAGTGCTAACCACTGCGCCACTGTGCCGCCCCTTAGGATCTTATTCTCACTGCTGCTCTGACATGCGTTCAAGTCATCAGAAGAAGGAATTTTCCTCTACACAAGATCAGATGGCAGGTTGTTCAACCTTGCCCGTCTTAGAGCGAAGACCAAAGTACGGAAAGTCCTCATCAGTAAACTCCTCTTTGCTGACAATGCTGCATTAACATCACACACAGAAGAGTGTCTGCAGAGACTCATCGACAGGATTGCAGCTGCCTGCAATGAATTTGGCCTAACCATCAACCTCAAGAAAACGAACATCATGGGACAGGACGTCAGAAATGCTCTATCCATCAATATCGGCGACTACACTCTGGAAGTGGTTCAACAGTTCACCTACCTAGGCTCAACTATCACCAGTAACCTGTCTCTCGATGCAGAAATCAACAAGCGGATGGGAAAGGCTTCCACTGCTATGTCCAGACTGGTCAAGAGGGTGTGGGAAAATGGCGCACTGACATGGAACACAAAAGTCTGAGTGTTTCAAGCCTGTGTCCTCAGGACCTTGCTCTACAGCAGTGAGGCCTGGACAATGTATGTCAGCCAAGAGCGACGTCTCAACTCATCCATCTTTGCTGCCTCCGGAGAATCCTTGGCATCAGGTGGCAGGACTGTATCTCCAACGCAGAAGTCCTACATCCCCAGCATATACACCCTACTGAGCCAGCGGCGCTTGAGATGGCTTGGCCATGTGAGCGGCATGGAAGATGGCAGGTTCCCCAAGGACGCATTGTACAGCGAGCTCGTCACTGGTATCAGACCCACCGGCCATCCATGTCTCTGCTTTAAAGACGTCTGCAAACACGACATGACGTTCTGTGACATTGACCACAAGTCGTGGGAGTCAGTTGCCAGTGATCGCCAGAGCTGGCGGGCAGCCATAAAGGCGGGGCTAAAGAGTGGCGAGTCGAAGAGACTTAACAGTTGGCAGAAAAAAAGACAGAAGTGCAAGGAGAGAGCCAAATGTGTAACAGCCCCGACAACCAATTTTATCTGCAGCACCTGTGGAAGAGTCTGTCACTCTAGAATTGGCCTTTATAGCCACTCCAGGCGCTGCTCCACAAACCACTGACCACCTCCATGCGCTTACCCATTGTCTCTCGAGACAAGGAGGCCAAAGGAGAAGATTAACTCACTGCCCTCTCAGGTGGACTAAAAGATCCCATGACACTATTTTGAAGAAGAGCAGGGAGGGGAGTTTCCTGCCCAGCACTTATCCTTCAACCAACATCAGTGAAATAGATTATCTGGTTATTATCTCAAAGCTGCTTGTGCGACCTTGCTGTGTGCAAATTGGCTGCTGTGTTTCTTACTTTACAGCAGTGACTGTTAAACTCCAGAAAACTTGTTGTGGAAGGATAATGCTGGAGCCTATCTTGCAGAACACCTCCACTCAGTCCGCAAGCAGTCCGAGCTTCCGGTTGCTTGCCATTTCAACACTCCCCCCTGTTTTCATGCTCACATCTCTGTCCTGGCATTGCTGCAGTGTTCCAGTGAACATCAATGCAAGCTCGAGGAACAGCATCTCATTTACCAATTCGGCACACTATAGCCTGAACATTGAGTTCAATAATTTCAGAGCATGACGGACCCCCCATTTTACTTTAATTTTTAGTTATTTTTTTCTTTTTCCTTTTTTCTATATATATATATATATATATATTTTGTGTTTATTTTATTTTATCTTAGTTTGTTCAGTTTGCTTACCCACTGTTTTTTTTATGTTTGTACTTGCGGTTGTTCAATTTTCAGTCCGTTAACATCCTATCTGCACTAATGCTTTGTCTTTCAACACACGGTTAACATATTGTTTGCCTTTGCTCCACGACATTTCCAAAGAACTTAATTGCTTGTAAAGCATTTTGGGACATCCTGAGGTTGTGCAAACTGCTATATAAATGCAAGTTCTTTCTTAGTTTGTTTGTCAGTTAAAAATGGGGACACGCAACTTAATCAGAACCTGCATGTGTAACATTATCTGTTTAGGAGATATTTTGATTATTCTGTGAGAGACTGAGAAATCTACAATGCATAGGCTTCATAAATGGTATGGGTGTTTGTGCAGCCAGGAACTAATTTTGCAGAATTAAAGTCCATCCATTTTGCATCCATATGAAATCTTGATCTTTTAAATTAAATATTAAAATATTCCCAAATTAATATCTTTTTATCATAACTTGATTACTTCATTTCATGAATGTTAAAGAAGTAATATTGTTTAATTTTGTCATTTTATTTCTTGAACTAGTTATGCATAACTCTGTCAGTTCTATTCTATCCCCCACCCCCGTCTCTGGGCTAGGTGGAAAGAGAATGAGTCAACAGCACCTGTTCCAATCCCACGCACTCCCTGTGAAACAGGATCAGGCTGGGAATGTAAGGCTATAGTTTGCTCAGTCCACCCACAGTCATAACAGCAGCCTTACTGGGGCGACAGGCATTCTGCTCCACTTTGAGGCTAATTAAAAAAAAAAGAAAAATCATTTGCCAGACTGTTGATGATAGAGTCATAACAGGGGGCACAGATCCACATGTCCTAACATGCACAGCCTTTGTGCACCATGTATCATTTTTGTCGTAGTTGTTTTGATGCAATTGAGCGTCTTGCGAGGCCACTTCAGAGAGCAGTTAAGAGTCAACCTTGTTAGTGTGGAACTGGAGTCACATGGATAGGCCAGACCAAGACAGCAAGTTTCCATCTCTAATGGACATTACTCAACCTGTTGGATTTATACACATTCTGATAGCTTCATGGTCTCCTTTACTGACAACAGCTTTTTATTCCCAGATTTTCATCCTGTATTCAAATTCTCAAACTGGCATATGGGGATTTGTTCTACTGGATTATTAATCCAGGGCCTAAAGTCATTAGACCAGTAACATGACCACTACACTACCACATCGATATAAACAATGAAACAATAAACCTGTATGGACAGAATGATGTTATGGCTTTGTTAGACTTAACATTCAGGGGAAACCAATAATTCGCACATAAGTTCTTCCACCTCCTAATCCGCATTGCTAAAAAGAATGTGGCCAGATTAAAATCAGAGACCAACAGTGGTATCAGGTGGTATGATCAGCAGAACAGTAGGGAAGCAGTAGATTGAGTAAGGTGCAGTCCAACAGCTGCAACAGAGGCTTGCAACTGCCTCATTTTATAGAATCATAGAATCTTACAGTACAGAAGGAGGCCATTCATCCCATCGTGCCTGTGCTGGCTCTTTGAAAGAGATTAATCCCACTCCCGAGTTCTTTCCCTGCAAAGTTTTCAACTTCAAGTATTTATCCAATTCCCTTTTGAAAGTTGCTATCGAGTCTGCTTCCACCATCCTTGAAGGCAGTACATTCCAGATCATAACAACTAGCCACTTGAAAACATTTCTCCTCTGGTACTTTAGCCAATTATATTATATCTGTGTCCTCTGATTACTGACCCTCCTGCCAGTGGAAACAGTTTACCATTTTGTTCTCTATTAAAGCCCTTTACAATTTTGAACAGCTCTATTAAACTCCTCTTAACCGTCTCAGCTCTGGGGGGAGCAATCTCAGCATCTATAGTCCCTCCACACAACTGAAATTCCTCATCCCTGTAATCATACTGGTAAATCCTCTCTGCATTCACTCTAAGGCTTTGACATCCTTCCTAAAGTGTGGTGCCCAGAACTGAAAACAATATGGCCATGAAATTTGACTCCGTAGCACAGTTGGTGTCGGCGTTATGTAAGCCGGGAACTCCAAATCTGTCGGCCAGACTGCTTCCGGTGAATTATGTTAATGCCCTCTCTTAATCACTTCCAGCTGAACATGTCTTCAGCTGCATGAGGGCACCCTCTCTCTCCCAAACCCCACTAGCGCTATTTAAAGGGAGTAAGTGGAAGTACTGTGTGTAATGTAGTGTAGTGGTGATTTTACATTTAAGAAACCATACCTTTAAGAAATCAGGCCCTAATGCAACTGATGACATCATCAACATAAATAAGGAGGAGACACCATTATGAGAGACAAACTCAGCACATGGCTTTACAGAGAGCAGACTCACAGCAGAAAGGAAAAGACCTGTACCTGAAATCATGCAGTGTAGATAAGTAAGACAATAAATAGTGTTTGTTATGAATCCAAATATAAAGTCTGTGGTTATCTTTAACAAGACTTAAGAACACAGCACAACACTGCACTGTGTTCATAAAAGCAAAATACTGCGGATGCTGGAAATCTGAAACAAAAACAAGAAATGCTGGAATCACTCAGCAGGTCTGGCAGCATCTGTGGAAAGAGAAGCAGAGTTAACGTTTCGGGTCAGTGACCCTTAAAACAAGAAATGCTGGAATCACTCAGCAGGTCTGGCAGCATCTGTGGAAAGAGAAGCAGAGTTAACGTTTCGGGTCACTGACCCGAAACGTTAACACTGCACTGTGTTCAGTGTTGTTGGAGGACTTTGGAAAAGTTTTTGGATTCACAAAAGGGTGCTGTGACAGAGAGGTCAGCGGAGTTGCAAGGTCCGTTAGAAGAAAGGCTGCTTTCAGTAATGGGGGTTACAGTTGCAATCCCTCTTGGGCTACAACATGACGGGGACATGGAGCACAGGCAGCAGAGAAGGGAGGAGGAGGAATGCTCTCAATAGAAGGTCTTTAGGGAGCACTTCTCCTACGTCCACCTCAGCCAGGAGTAATGTCTGAGGCAGCTACACTTCACCAAGGAGGTGGTCATTGAACTGTGACACCTCCTACAACAGGCTGATTTGACATTGCCTGCGGCCTTGAAGATCACTGCGACCCTCAATTTCTAGGGCAGCAGATCTTCCAAGTGGGAATAGGTAACATTGCCAACATTTCACTGTTCACCATGCATTGCTGCATCATGGAGGTAACAGAGGCCCTGTATGCCAGGAGAGGGGTCTTCATGGTCTTCCTTCTTACCAGAGAGAAGCAGGAGGAATGGCTAAGTGGCTTTGCCAAACTAGCCAGAGTCCCAATGTTGCAGGGTGCCATCGACTATACACATGTGACTCTGTCCTGGTGACAAGGGTTACCTGCTCTACACCTGGCTCATGGGTCTCCTCTATCACCCGGCCATGTGTGACAGCAGGGCTACAATGAAATCCATGCTACCACCAGGAATGTCGTGCAACAAACCATTGGCATTCTACAACAATGCTTCTGCTGCCTAAACTGCTCAGGGAGATACCTCGGCAACTCTCCGAAGGATGTCTCCAAGTTTATGGTGATCTGATGTATCCTCCACAACCTCGCCCTCGTGAGGGCACAACCATTTCTATCAGGCCTTTGGAAGGCATTGCAGGAAGAGGAGGAAGAAGGGGAGGAGGCATCTGGAACCCCTTCCCTCCAGACAGGCTGGAGGAGAGTGCAGATGGTCTTGCAGGATAACCTTGAGCAGTTCTGGTCCTTGAGGGTCCAGCTTCGGACTGCTGTACCTCTGCATGGGCGACAGCAGTCTGGGCTGGCTGGCTGAGAGGCAACAGCAAGGGCACTAGTGGAGGTGGGGTCTGGGGGAGGATTGTGGTAAAAACATAAATGCTTTCATCCTGAGAGAGGACAGCAGTGTCATGCTCCAAAGAGCCAATGTGGTCCCCCCAGTGTGGTGCCTCAGAAAGGATGGGCTCCAAGCTCTGTGCGAAGCGCTGTACCCAGTTGGAGCTGGACTCCTTCATGCTCTTTGTCAGTAAGAACAGGCTCTGTGGCAGGCCTGCCAATGCATCAAGAATTGCTGTGTGCATGCCCATTCACATTCTCCTTTGGGTGGCTCCATTGAAGTCCTCATCTGACTGCAGCAGAACATGACCTCCGGTGAGCTGGCACAAACCCTACCCTTTCCCGCTGATCTGGCAGCAGCTCACTCTTGTCCAGTGACTCATCATATGCTGATCCTGTCTCTATACTACTCTCTAACGTACTAGCAATACCAGTATCTGAGCTGGTGGCTGTTAGCGCCAGATCAAGTGACGGTGTTTCTTCATCAGAGATTACTGTTACTCATGCCCTTCATTGAGAGGCTGCACTGGCTGTCCAGGTGGCAGGTCTTGGGTATCTGAAAGCCAAAATGCCGAAGGGGAAAGTTCGGGTGAGGGAAGGGGAGAAAGGGTGGAAAGCAAGAGGTCTATGGTCACACCATCTGCAGCTTGCACTTCCTGTTAGATAGCAGAATGAGGGTGAAGTGGAATTTGAGAAGGTGTGTAAGGCAGGAATGTTCTCGGCATGTTGGATGCAACAGCCTCAATCATTGCTGGCTCTATATTGTGGAGCATCGTCTTCTCCAAAGGGCTCAGGAGATGCCTGCCTCCTACTGGTTCTCTGCTGCTCCTGGAGGTTATATGCAACATTGTCCTGCAAGAGAGAGACAAGAATATCAGTGAGTGTTTAGCGATGTGTTGGCAAAGGTTGGTGGCCTCCCAGCAGGTTCTTGGGGGGTGGGGGCGCCCTTCTTTATAAATACTCCATGGCCCATGGAGGGGTCCCCCAGTGGCAATGGCTGCCCCATGGCAACAGCGTTGCTAGTGCCCCATGCCAACAGCGATGGTAGTACACCATGACCCTCCTCCCCCTCCCACTGCAACCCCCAAATCAGGCCCCGGCATCCAACAACCCAACTCACCTGTAGGTTTAAGGCAGCCTCTCCCTGGAGCTGCAGCTCTCAGCACTGGCCACTGCTAGCAGCGGTGCTGCTGAAGCTGGTGGCCTTCTGATTGGGCTGGCAGACCTTGGGGGCAGGCCGCTGTCCTTAATTGGACGGTGGCCCTGGCAGCACCTCTTAATTGGCTGCTGCCAGCAATGTGCCACTCCAGGGTGCCACCGCCAGCCGAAGAGGGGTCGGCTTCCGCTTTTGGCCCGGCAGGGGGAATTCACCATCAATGAGAAAATTCAGCCCATGTTCTCTCTGCTCCTTTCCATCACAAAGACCTCCAGAGCCGCATCAGAGAATTTGGGAGCCTCTCTCTGGCCTGTTGCTCTGTTTGCAGTCTCCTTTCTTACAGCAAAGGCTTTCTGAGACTGTTCCAGCAGCTGCTGTAGCCTGAGTACACCTCTGCTTTAAGAAAGGCTAGGCGTCTTTAAGAAGTGCAGGCTAACTTTATGTTGTGCTGCCTCCTAGGCCTTCTGCTGAGAGTGTAACTAGTCAGCAGTGCATTTCACGCTGGGCTTCATGCTGTAATCATATTCATGAGCAGGCAGCATGAAATCTCACTCTCCACGTCAACATTTTCCTGATGCTTTCTATCTTACACTCTGTGTTTTCATTTTTCTGATGATTCCTATCTCACTTTCTGTGCATATACTGTCATTCACCTCCTTGTTGACAAATTTATTGTTCAATATTTTCAGGCAGTTATAAGTACATGACAAGGATATTTGTGTTACTTAAGCAAAAAGTAGCATTCATTTGATCTACTGCAATTCAGTTCTAAAAATTGGAATACTTTCTTCAAAGACTGCATAAATGCTCAGCTCACATGTTGTTTGAACACAAACCAAGTCTTAAACTGCCCCTTGTCAACTGAGAACATTGTCATAGATCTGTTTTGACCTAGAAGGGGGAAGGACTGTTACTATATTTAGAAAGAAATGAAAATGATGGCTTTTGTCATACTTTCACTTTTGTGTGATGTGAGGGTGGGGCAATGCCAGTGTGGGGGAGGAGGGGCGTTGCGGGGGGTGGGAGAGGTGGTGGAGGTAGTGCCATAGTGGGGAACAGTGACTGTGCCAGTTGCTTTCACATAGCTTGTTTGCAATGCATTCTCCATGATCTTATTGAATGGCGATGCAGGCTCAAAGGACCAAATGGCTGACTCCTGCTTCTATTTCTTATGTTATTATGCATTAGATTTGATTCATGTGTTAGGACTGAACTCATTCTTTTCATTATAACCTTCATTTCTCACAACTGACCAAAGTACATATGAACACATCCAAATATTATCAATAAATAATGCTTCAAGCTTTATCTCAGAATATTCCTGCAGCCACAAGACTGATGAAGGCACAGTGGAAACATCAATACAAACACAATTATTTCTGCGACAGGTAGTAATTACATATGAATTAGGAGCAGGAGTAGGCCACTCGACCCCTTGAGACTGCACCGCCATTCAATAAGTTCATGGCTGAACTGATTACTCAACATTTCCACCTACCCCCGATAACCTTCCACCCCCTTGCTTATCAAGAATATATCTACCTCTGCCTTAAAAATATTCAATGCTTCCACTGCCTTTTGAGGCAGAGAATTCCAAAGAGTTACGGCCCTCTGAAAGAAAAAATTCTCCTTATCTCTGTCTTAAATGGGCGACCCTTATTTTAAATTGTAGTATAAGGGTTTGAAAGGGTTAACGTTTGAGACAGTGTGAAGAAATACCTCCCACCATGATGATGTAAGAGATCACATATGAGAGATACTGGAGGGAGAAGCAGCATGGCTGCAGAGGAGTCACACAGACTTATATAAAGCAGTATATAGTTAAAATGTAATAAATGAGATGATGTTAAAATTACTGAACTCTCTCCTAGCTAGACTAACCAAATACACAAACGGTGGCAGATTAACCAAACATACAACAGAAATGGAGTGCAAACACACAATGAGAATGACATTAAGTAATGTGAGACAAATCAAATTTTGATCCTGATAACGAAGTTTGACAGGAAACTGTACATAAAACCAACATATGGTATCAGGCACTGAGAAAAATAATTTTCTAACTGCATCGGTACAAGCTTAAACATTTTATGAACTTCTCCACAGCAGTCAATTTTCTCAACCATTTCCTCATGTCCATTTTTAATAATTTTTGTTCTATTTCAGAAAGCCAGGCGGTGAAGGATAGAACTGGAGCATAATCTGTACACGCTTATAAGCTTTTATTTACACATACACACATTACAAACATGCACCTCCAAACCAACAACCACAGTGTCATTCGGCTCCTAAATATAGGAGCACAAGTGAATCCCCACTACCTGCATGCAATTAAACACTCAATTAATATACAATTAACAGATTCCCTTCCCTCTCTAAATAAAATTAGACTTTATATGCATAACCAGCAATTTCAAAAAAATTGAATCAAAAATTTCCATATTCTGTACCCAGCATTACATTGCGAGACACCCCTGCCCTCGGACCCCTAACAGTTTCCTCGTACATGCATTTCTTTTAGTGAAACAATCTGACAGTTGATGGCATGAATCCACCCATTTAATTTTAAAGATTTCAGCTGAATTTTAAGCCCCCTCCAGGAGAGGGCTGGGAGGCAGCAAGGGTGTAAAATCGAGTGGGAAGCAGGGGGTGCCGTTCCCGTTACTTACCCCTCCCCCATTGCCATTTTACCAGCTGCGTGGAATGTGGCAAACAGTCCGCCTGTCCCACACCAATTGAGGCCCTTAAGTGGCCAACTAATTGGCACTTAAGGGTCTCGTCTCACCTCCGCTGATGTATTACCAGCGGCAGGTGGCCTCTTCCCCACCTGAGCAGGCTGCCCAGTTAAACCTGCCGGGCTTCTTGCGGGCTGAGTGTGGTCCTCCTGATTGGATACCCTGTGTCCACAGAGGGCTCCCCCAGTGGCACAAACTGCCCTGCTGGAACATCTCCCCTGCCCTTTCAATCGCTCCCCAACCCCTTCGCTGAGGCCCAGCTAATTGTATCTGGAGAGGCTCGAAACCCCACTCACCTTTCTCAAGGCCGGCATCCATGCTGCTCCTCTCACTGGGTGCAGTCCCAGCAGTGGCCACTGCTCCCGGTGATGCTGCTGGGACTGAGGAGCAGCCGGCCCTCTGACTGGCTGGCAGCTCTTGGAGATGGGACTTCCTGACAGGGGGGATGTGAAAAGGATGTCTCCTCTTGTGGGAGAATCTAGAGGTCACTGTTTAAAAATAAGAGGTCGCCCAATTAAGCCAGAAATGAGGAGAATTTTTTTCTCTCAGAGGGTCGTGAGTCCTTGGAACTCTTTTCCTCAACAGGCAGTGGAAGCAGAGTCTTCGAATATTTTTAAGGCAGAGGTAGATAGATTCTTGATAAGCAAAGGGGTGAAAGGTTATCGGGGTGTTATGACTAGGTGAGAAAGGTGTCTAACGGTCTTTTACTGTCTTCACCTAGTCTTAATGTAACAGGGTTTAATTTTAAACACATCGTGTTTTGAGCTCCCCTTTTGTGAATCCTTGTTCATAGCTTTCCAACTATAAGGCAAAGAAATGAGCACACCAGGTTTGCTTTAGGTTTAAAGAAGAAAAGTGAAATTTATTAAACCTTAACTGGAACTCTAACAAGGTTAATGACTATGGATATACGACGTGCCCATGCTAGTATGCACACGTGATACACACATGCAAATAGGGACAGAAAAGAGCAGAAGAAAAATAAAATGGAGAGGTTTAAGGCAGTCTCTAAAAGGGGGTTTCTCGTTACTGTTTCTGTGTTTCCAGCTCGCCGTACTGTCCTTGATTGTAGACAGCTCTTACTTTTCGCTGAGGCTCCGTATTCTTCTTAAACCTTGTTCACTGTAGGAGATTTTTCTCTCTTGGGGTTCATATGTCTTTAATGGTTTCCGAAGCTTGTGAGAGCGAGATGAGAGCAGGTAGGAGCTAACAGCCATCTGAGTTCAAATTCCCTGTTGGAAGTTCAAATTCCCAAAACTCCAACAGCCAGTCATGTGACTAAACTGGCCCGACCACGTCTGTTTGTGTATTCGGCCATCTTAGTAGTTAACCTGGAATGCTTCAATGCCTGGTAATCAAAGGTCCATTGTGGATTAAATTGGAGCAGGGAATAGCTCCTTTGTCCTTTGAAGTATTTGTCTGTTGATATGCTAATGTCTCTCTCTAGCCAAATTCTCCAATCATTTTTTTAAAGCAAGTTCTTTCTTCATCATCAGCAGTTTAAAATCAATGTTCATGTGGCAAAATTAATTTTCCTCATTCTTGGCAGGTGGGGGTGGGGTGGGGGGGGGGGGTGCGGTGCTTGCCTGACACAGGGTAGGCGGAAATGTGCAGTTGCGGTTACAATCAGATCAGGCATGATTTTGTTCAGTGGTGAAGCAGGCTTGAGGGGCCGAGTGGCCTACTCCTGCTCGTAATTTGTATGTTCATATCTTCATACAAAACACATGATCATTTGAGATACAAGGTGCCTTGTTTACTTCTATCAGGTGCTGACTTCAAAATTATATAATTAATTCTGATTAATCATGCTAAATGAACCCTAACAGTTTGATTGCCATGTTTGATACATATTGTCTTACCATTATGACCAAATACCTTACCAGGGCCTTTCCATTCCCTATGACACTCTCTTTTATAGTATACAAAATCTTCTGAATGGAAGTGTCTCAGATGGTCTAAGATGATACCTAAGAGCTCTCCGAATTTTCTCTGAAACCTCAACATTGATAAAAGCCTGCTTCCTGCATGCAAAGCATCCAAAAGTTCAGAAAAAATGAAACTAATTATAATACCTCTCGAGCAGGAGGACTATCACACAACACAGAAGGCAATTTGGCATTTCACCCATAGATTAGTTGATAATGACCATATCGTCTAACCAGCTGGAGCGAATTATTTACATGAACCATACATGCCAGGGCAGTTGTCAATTTACGGTCTGGTTGATCAGCTAAAATTTTATGTATCGTTTCATCGATCACTGCATGATTCCTTTAACAGGGTGCTGAAAGGCTATAAAATCTGGCCCATGGCTTACCACTTTATTATTTTACAAGGAATTTCAATCTCTTTAGTGATCTCAAAGTGCTATCATTGCCAAACCTAAAACAAGTAGTACTTTTATATTCCTTAATCTTTCATAGATCATCACTACTTGATGAGTCAAGATAACATTTTAACCAATATGCCCCACATACTGTTGAAGCACAAGCACTATCGAATATCGCACAATTAAAGCAGTCTGCAACTAACACATTCATCACAGGAATAAAACTCCTTGTGACCAGAATAATTTCGAAGACCCTGCTTCTTTGCTTTGGGCAGTTCACCAAATAATGATACTTTGAGTCACACCTGAAGTATCTATTAACTGTTCCTTGGGCACTCCTGGATTAATTTACACATTATTGTTGTTCCAATTTTGTCTTCTGCTGCAATAGCCAGGTCTGCTAAAGGTACTTTTATTTCATTCGACCTGTGTTTAATCCTTGTGTTGTATTGATGCCTGCCTCTGGCATCTGGATTATTTCAAAATCTGGAAATCATTGAGTCTTCTATTCTTTATGTCAGAGTGGAATGCCTCATTTGTTCCATGAAGGCTGAAGAAAATTCTCCAGAAATTTTTTTAAAGCAGCAGATGTCTGATCCAACAGAGTCTTGTTCTCCAAGACCCGAATACCTTAGCACAATCCAGTAACTTAAATGCTAGTGTTACGACTTCAGTAAGACCATTAATGTTAAAACATAAGATATGAACTCCCCAGACCAATTTAAAGAATTAAACAAGAATTCAGATTTTAAGATTTTTATTATCGCAACAAAACTAAAACCCACCATTAAATAAGCAATTTGTAGGTAGCTAATACTCCAAAATACAGAGAAAGGTCATTTCTTCACTTTTTAAAACACTTGAAAACCTCACACCACATTTATATGTTGCACAGTCCTCCTTGAAGCAAGTTATTTGCAGCTAAAAGTCTCAAACTCCTCCTAATTGCAATGTGTTGGATTTCCTAGTCCTTCTCAAAGTCAATGTCCTCTTTGCTCACTTCTTCTGAGCACTTTCAACCTGGACTTCCATGAATAAGATGATCTCTGGTGATCCTGTTGATCTTTTCCTTCTCCACAAACCTCGACTTTTAAATCAGGTTCAAGTCTTCACAGGCTTTTGCTATACCTGTTTTCCAAGAGCAGGTGCTCTCTCTCTCTCTCTCTCTCTCTCTCTCTCTATCACTCCTGAAGCTGCTACCACTGGTTGTTGTCTTCCGGTCTTCCTTACAGCCTCCAGACTTCTCAAAGTCTGTAGAGTTTATCCAGAATCAGAAGGTCAATAGTCATTTGATGTTTCCAATATGAGAGCCCACAATTCTGGTCACAGCTGAGCCACCTGGGCTTTTCTTTGTTTCCAGGTGTTAGCAATTGCAATTCGTATTTACATTTTCAGAGCCACTGGCTCTTTGTTTACGATCTGAGAGTCTGGGAAAGCGAACCCATTGTCCATCAGATGTTATAACCTGGCCATCTCAGCTTTTCAAAAGGGTCTATTATCTGGGCTCCTTGTTGCACTGGTAACCAAAATTCCTGTCTTGTCTTTAAGCAGAGTTGATATGAGGTCACATGACTTCTCTGACTCCATCTTACAAGACATTAAAAATTGTAGTTTATCTTTTAAATGTAATCATGCTACAAAGTCCAGCATTCATAACAGCTAGTACCAATGCAGTGATCCCCAAATTGAAGAAGGGTCTCTGACCTGAAACGTTAACTCCGCTTCTTTCTGCACAGATGCTGCCAGACCTGCTGAATATTTCCAGCATTTCTTGTTTTTATCCCCAAATTGAACTTTGTCAACAATGTTCCCCTTAACTTCTGTTCGCTGTGTGCAGCCTGCTTGTTGCACTGTGAAGTCCCTTTAAGATTGACTCGGAGCCACGCATACGCACATCTTAAAGGGAATGTTGCATGTGTGCAGCCTGTTTTTCTCCTGTGTGGTACGTTCCCAATTGCTGTGCGGCTATGCACTCGTGCAGTTTAGGGATAGAAGGGTAGAGCTGGAGCCTAATCTTTACATAATTATAAACTTTTATTTACAAAGACATGAATTACATACAAATCTCCAAATCCGACAATAATACTTTCAATCTCCTATATATAAGGGCACAAGTGCATTCCCAGTTAATGTTGCCACCTGAATATAATTAAGCATTCAATTGGTACACAATTAACAACTTTGTCCCCAGCAAATCTTTATTGTCTCCTGATTCCAGTTGCTCCTCTGGAATGGTCTCCATTTTTCCCCCCCCAAGTCCAAAGGGCACAGGTTTGAGTTCATTGAGCCAGACTAATTTTAGCCTTGGTTCAGTGATCACACTCTCACTTCTGATTTAGAAGATTCATAGGTTCAATTCCACACCAGAGACATGAGCACATAATTTAGGTTGACACCTCAGTGCAATACTGAAGGAGTGCTGCATTGTCTTTCAGAGGAGACATTAAACCAAAGTCATATGTGCCCTTTCAGGTGCTTGCAAAAGATCCCAGTGCACTATTTTTGAAGAAGAGCGGGGAAACTTTATCCCTTAACCAACATCATGAAAACAGATTATATGGCGATTTTTCTCAGATCCGTTTCTGGGACTTTTCTCTGCACAAATTGGCTCCTGCATTTCCTGCAACAGTTCTTATACTTGAAAAGTACTTAATTGGTTGCAAAGTGCTTTGGAATATCCTAAGCTCATGAAAGGCATGATATAGATGCAAGTTCTTTCCTTTCCCTCCTTCGCTTCTTTAGTCATCCATCATCACATCTGCTAGACCACATCAGATGTTATCAGACCTCATTCTTCTCTGCACAAGCAACTACTCTAGGATCATCGTAATCAGCAAAGGCTCTTTTCTCCACTGCTGATTGTCTCATTGAACTCTAGCCTGCCTCCCACGACCCTTGCTTCCAACAGCATGGACTTCTTTGTCATTGTCTCCCTCATACTGCCTCTCAGCTCTTCTCATCCCTGAGACCCACTTCCTCGTCCCTTGACTCCATTCCAACTATACTGTGACCATCAACTTCCCTTCCTGTCACCCAAGTTAGTTGATATTGTAAATATTTTCCAGTCCTCGGGTACTGCCCATACCAATCGCCTCATCAGAAATCCACCCTTGACCCCTCTGACCTTGCAAACAACTGCCCCTCCACCAACATCCTTTTCCTTTCCAAAGTCTTTGTTGGCTCCCAAATTCATGACCGTCTTTCCTACAAATCCATGTTTGAATCTCTTTAATTAGATTTCTCTGCCACAGCACTGAAACGGCCTTAATCAAAGTCACAAATGACACCCTTATCCACAAGCTGCTCCTTGGTGACATCATCTGAAGACTGGATTTCAGCTTCCATATGTATGCTGATGATATCCAGCTCGACCTCACCTCCACTGCCTCTGTGCCATCAGATTTCTTATCCAGTCTCAGATAAGCCACAATTTCCTCCAGCTAAACCTTGGGAATACCAATGCCATTGGCTTTAGTTCCTGCCAGAATGTCTGTATGCTCGTTACTGATTCTATCCCTCTCCCCAGCCACTGTCTCAGGTCTCTCTCATGATTGTAATGGAGCGTCAGCCCAGACTGCGCGCTCATGTCTCTGGAGTGGTTCTTGAACCGATGATTTACCGACTCAGAGGCGAGAGTATTACCACTGACCCAAGGCTGACATAAAGGATAGAAACAAAAACAAGAAATGCTGGAATCACTCAGCAGGTCTGGCAGCATCTGTGGAAAGAGAAGCAGAGTTAACGTTTCGGGTCAGTGACCCTTCTTCGGAACTGACAAATATTAGAAAAGTCACAGATTATAAGCAAGTGAGGTGGGGGTGGGGCAAGAGATAACAAAGGAGAAGGTGCAGATTGGACCAGGCCACATAGCTGACCAAAAGGTCACGGAGCAAAGGCAAACAATATGTTAATGGTGTGTTGAAAGACAAAGCATTAGTACAGATTAGGTGTGAATACACTGAATATTGAACAGCAGCAAGCGCAAACCTGAAAAAAAACCTGAAAAAAAACAGTGGGTAAGCAAACTGAACAAACTAAGATGAAATGAAATAAATGCAAAAAAAGAATGTTAAAAAAAAGGAAGAAAAAATAATAACTAAAAATGAAAGTAAAATGGGGGGCTGTCATGCTCTGAAATTATTGAACTCAATGTTCAGTCCGGCAGGCTGTAGTGTGCCTAATCGGTAGATGAGATGCTGTTCCTCGAGCTTGCGTTGATGTTCACTGGAACACTGCAGCAATCCCAGGACAGAGATGTGAGCATGAGAGCAGGGGGGAGTGTTGAAATGGCAAGCAACCGGAAGCTCAGGGTCCTGCTTGCGGACTGAGCGGAGATGTTCCGCAAAGCGGTCACCCAGTCTGCGCCTGGTCTCCCCAATGTGGAGGAGACCACACTGTGAGCAGCAAATACAGTATACTACATTGAAAGAAGTACAAGTAAATCGCTGCTTCACCTGAAAGGAGTGTTTGGGGCCTGGGATAGTGAGGAGAGGGGAGGTAAATAGGCAGGTATTACACCTCCTGCGATTGCAGGGGAAGGTGCCCTGGGACGAGGTGGTGGGGGTAATGGAGGAGTGGACCAGGGTGTCGCGGAGGGAACGATCCCTTCGGAATGCTGACAGGGGAAGGGAGGGGAAGATGCGACTGGTAGTGGCATCATGCTGGAGGTGGCGAAAATGGCGGAGGATGATCCTTTGGATATGGAGGCTGGTGGGATGAAAAGTGAGGACAAGGGGAACTCACAGACACCTCTTCCTACCTCCCTCTGGACTATGACCCCACCACCGAACATCAAGCCACCGTCCAAAGGACTGTCACTGACCTCATCTCCTCTGGAGATCTTCCCTCTACGGCTTCCAACCTCATAGTCCCACAACCCCGGACAGCCCGCTTCTACCTCCTTCCCAAAATCCACAAACGGGACTGTCCCGGCAGACCCATTGTGTCAGCCTGCTCCTGCCCCACTGAACTTATTTCTTCCTATCTAGACTCTATCTTTTCTCCGCTGGTCCAGTCTCTTCCCACCTACATCCGTGACTCTTCTGACGCCCTACGTCATTTTGACAATTTCCAGTTTCCTGGTCCCAACCGCCTCCTCCTCACTATGGACGTCCAATCGCTCTACACCTCCATCCCCCACCAGGATGGTTTGAGGGCTCTCCGCTTCTTCCTGGAACAGAGGCCCAACCAGTCCCCATCCACCACCACCCTCCTCCGCCTGGCTGAACTTGTTCTCACATTGAACAACTTCTCCTTCAACTCCACACACTTCCTTCAAGTAAAAGGTGTCGCTATGGGTACCCGCATGGGTCCTAGTTATGCCTGTCTTTTTGTGGGATGTGTCGAGCATTCTTTGTTCCAGTCCTACTCAGGCCCCCTCCCCAAACTCTTTTTCCAGTACATTGATGACTGTATCGGTGCCGTTTCCTGCTCCCGCCCCGAACTAGAAAACTTTATCAACTTTGCTTCCAATTTCCACCCTTCTCTCACCTTTACATGGTCCATCTCTGACACTTCCCTTCCCTTCCTCGACTTCTCTGTCTCCATCTCTGGGGATAGGTTGTCTACCAATATCCATTATAAGCCCACCGACTCCCACAGCTACCTCGACTACACTTCTTCACACCCTACCTCCTGTAAGGACTCCATTCCATTCTCCCAGTTTCTCCGTCTCCGACGCATCTGCTCTGATGATGCTACCTTCCATGACGGTGCTTCTGATATGACCTCCTTTTTCCTCAACCGAGGATTTCCCCCCACTGTGGTTGACAGGGCCCTCAACCGTGTCCGACCCATTCACCGCACCTCTACCCTCACCCCTTCCCCTCCCTCCCGGAACCGTGACAGGGTTCCCCTTGTCCTCACTTTTCATCCCACCAGCCTCCATAGCCAAAGGATCATCCTCCGCCATTTTCGCCACCTCCAGCGTGATGCCACTACCAGTCGCATCTTCCCCTCCCTTCCCCTGTCAGCATTCCGAAGGGATCGTTCCCTCCGCGACACCCTGGTCCACTCCTCCATTACCCCCACCACCTCGTCCCAGGGCACCTTCCCCTGCAATCGCAGGAGGTGTAATACCTGCCTATTTACCTCCCCTCTCCTCACTATCCCAGGCCCCAAACACTCCTTTCAGGTGAAGCAGCGATTTACTTGTACTTCTTTCAATGTAGTATACTGTATTTGCTGCTCACAGTGTGGTCTCCTCCACATTGGGGAGACCAGTCGCAGACTGGGTGACCGCTTTGCGGAACATCTCCGCTCAGTCCGCAAGCAGGACCCTGAGCTTCCGGTTGCTTGCCATTTCAACACTCCCCCCTGCTCTCATGCTCACATCTCTGTCCTGGGATTGCTGCAGTGTTCCAGTGAACATCAACGCAAGCTCGAGGAACAGCATCTCATCTACCGTTTAGGCACACTACAGCCTGCCGGAGTGAACATTGAGTTCAATAATTTCAGAGCATGACAGCCCCCCATTTTACTTACATTTTTAGTTATTATTTTTTCTTCCTTTTTTTTACATTCTTTTTTTGCATTTATTTCATTTCATCTTAGTTCAGTTTGCTTACCCACTGTTTTTTTTCAGGTTTTTTTTCAGGTTTGCGCTTGCTGCTGTTCAATATTCAGTGTATTCACACCTAATCTGTACTAATGCTTTGTCTTTCAACACACCATTAACATATTGTTTGCCTTTGCTCCGTGACCTTTTGGTCCGCTATGTGGCCTGGTCCAATCTGCACCTTCTCCTTTGTTATCTCTTGCCCCACCCCCACCTCGCTTGCTTATAATCTGTGACTTTTCTAATATTTGTCAGTTCCGAAGAAGGGTCACTGACCCGAAACGTTAACTCTGCTTCTCTTTCCACAGATGCTGCCAGACCTGCTGAGTAATTCCAGCATTTCTTGTTTTTGTTTCAGATTTCCAGCATCCGCAGTATTTTGCTTTTATTATAAAGGATAGAAATATTGCTTTAGATGGCCAGGGCAACCTCAACAAACTTATCTGTGGGAGTGGAGGGGATAATAAAGGAGTATTTCATTGGTATACAGAGGAAATACTTTCCAAACAAGTGCTAAGATATAAAAATGATTTATTATCAGCACCACTAAAGGCCCATAATTTAAATACAAATTTATGTACGTTAAAGCAACAGTACAATCGGAAGCAGAAAAATCGGATGCAAAAGAAACTACAAAGCACCTTTTGACCGCAAAGCTGTTTAATTGTCGCAAAAACCCAACTGGTTCACCAATGTCCTTCAGGGAAGAAAACCTGCTGTCATTACCAGATTTGGTCTATATGTGACTCCAGTTTCACACTAATGTGTTTGACTCTTAACTGCCGTCTGGAGTAGCCAAACAAGCCAGTCGGTTGTAGCAACCGCTACAACCTACAGTGGTTCAAGAAGACCCATCCCAAACTTCTAGGGGGCAATATGAGATGGGCAATGCTGGCATTGGTAATGATGCCTACATTCTGAGATTGAACAATAAAAAATAAATTGGAGGCCACTTGCAATGTAGTACTGTAAATCTCCAGGTTACAGCTTCCAAATTGTCCATGACAATAAATAGAATCACCTTGTTATAAATTGGACTCATGGCCCAGATCGCTAATGTATTTCTGTTCTACCTTCAGCAGATAATTCCACTGGCCCTGTCAGAAATATCAACCGTTAGGTCGGGATACTTAGAAGTTGCCTCCAGGCAGAAAAACCATTACAGTAGACCTTTTTGATTTGAGAGAGGTTTAACGAGCAACAGATGAGTGAGTTTGAACACAAAACTGGAGCAACATGTTATGCTTCAGGGTAACACAAGTTGAACATAAAATTGATTATCTACGTATCCATTACCACAAATTTAATTCTCAGAAATCACCCTCATTTCCTGCACAGAGCACTCAATCCTTTACCAGTGTTTCTAAAATAGTGCAGTCAGCTGATCCAGCTCCAGGTGCTTAAACTAATGTCCCTACTCAGTACTATAAAACACGTTGATATAAATTTTGACGTCAGCCTAAGGTACTCTAACTCGAGCTTTCACTTAGTACCACTTAGTTAATAATTACTAATGAAAACTTTATACCGGAAATTTGGCTTCAGTGCCAAACTAATAAAGCTGCATAATTCCATTGAAATTACCATTTATTATTCATTCTCAGGATGAGGCTGGCATTTATGGTCCATCCCTAGTTGCCTTGAGAAGGTGATGGTGGTCTTTTTCCTTGAACCAAGTGCACTTCATCGGGTAGTTAAGAGTCAATCACATTGAAGTGGGATTGGAGTTATATTTAGGCTAGACCAGGTAAGGACAATAGTTTTCATTGCTTGAAGGTCTTTAGTGAGCAAGTTGGGCTTTTTCAACAATCTAATAGCTCCATAGTTACTTTTGCTGATACCAGTTTCTAGTCCCAGATTTTTCAAAGTTGAAATCAGATTCTCAGACTGCTTTGTTGGCATTTGAACTCACGTTCTCTGAAATGCGAATTCTGGATTTTGGATTACTAATCTAGCAACATAATAGAAACATAGAACCATAGAAAGGTTATGACACAGAAAGAGGCCATTCAGCCCATCGTGTCTGCACCGACTGAAAAAACTAGCGGCCCAATCTAATCCCACTTTCCAGCACCTGGTCCATAGCCTTGCAGGTTACAGCACTTCAGGTGCAGGTCCAGGTACCTTTTAAATCAGTTGAGTGTTTCTGCCCCCACCACCGGTCTGGGCAGTGAATTCCAGACACCCACTACCCTTTGGGTGAAAATGTTTTTCCTCATGTCCCCTCTCATCCTTCTACCAATCACCTTAATTGATCCCTCCTCTAGAGGAAACAGGTCCTTCCTGTCTACTCTATCTAGGCCCCTCATAGTTTTGCACACCTCAATTAAGTCGCCCCTCAACCTCCTCTGTTCTAAGGAAAACAACCCTAGCCTATCCAATCTTTCCTCATAGCTGCAATTTTCAAGCCCTGGCAACATTCTTGTAAATCTCCTCTGTACTCTCTCCAGAGCAATTATGTCCTTCCTGTAATGTGGTGACCAGAACTGTACACAATAATCCAGCTGGCCTAACCAGCGTTTTATACAGTTCCAGCATTATATCCCTGCTTTTGTATTCTATACCTCGGCCAATAAAGAAAGCATTCCATGTGCCTTCTTCACCACTTTATCTACCTGTCCTGCCACCTTCAGGGACCTGTGGACATGCACTCCAAGGTCTCTCACTTCCTCTACCGCTCTCAATATCCTCCCCTTTATTGTGTATTCACTTGCTTTGTTTGCCCTCTCCAAATGCATTACCTCACACTTCTCCAGATTGAATTCCGTTTGCACTTTTCCACCCACTCAACCAAACCATTGATATCATTCTGGAGTCTACAGCTATCCTCTTCACTATCAATTACACGGCAAATTTTTATGTCATCTGTAAATTTCCCAATCATGCCTCCCACAATTATGTCCAAATCATTAATATATACCACAAAAAGTAAGGGACCCAACACTGAGCCCTTTGGAACACCACTGGAAGCCACCTTCCATTCGCAAAATCATCCGTCGACTACTACCCTTTGTTTCCTGTCACTGAGCCAATTTTAGATCCAATTGCCACATTCCCCTGTATCCCACGGGCTTTTATTTTTTTTGTCATATGCCTTACCAAAATCAATGTAGACAACATCCACTGCACTATCCTCATCAATCCTCCTTGTTACTTCCTCAAAAAATTAAATTACGTTAATAAGACATGACCTTCCCTTAACAAATCCATGCTGACTATCCCTGATTAATCCGTGTCTTTCTAAGTGACAGTTTATCCTATCTCTCAGAATTGATTCTAATAATTTGCCCAGCACTGAGGTCAGACTGACTGCCCTATAATTATTTGGCCTATCCCTCACACCCTTTTTTAACAATGGTACAACATTCGCAGACCTCCAATTCTCTGGTACCGCACTTGTATCTAGTGAGGATTTGAAGATGATCCTCAGAGCATCTGCTATTTCCCCCCTAGTTTCCTTTGACAGCCTGGGATACAATCCATCCAGCCCTGGTGATTTATTCACTTCCAAGGATGTCAGACCCTCTAGTACTTCCTCTCTCATTATGCTTATTTTATCTAATATCTCACACTCCTCCTCTTGAACTACAATGTCTGCATCATCCCTCTCCTAGTGAAGACAGAGACAAAGTACTCATTAAGAACCCTGCCCACATCTTCTGCATCCACACACAAGTTACCTTGTACATCTCTGATAGGCCCTACCCTTCCTCTTGCTCTTAATGTACTGATAAAACATCTTTGGGTTTTCCTTGATTTTACCTGCCAATATTTTTTCATGTCCTCTCTTTGTTTTCTTAATTTCCTTTTTTACCTTACTCCTACACTTTCTATACTCCTCTAGGTTTTCTAAAGTATTAAGTATTTTGTGACAGTCATAAGCTTTCTTTTTCTGCTTTATCTTACCCTGTATGCTTCTAGATAACCAGGGGCTCTAGATTTGGCAGTACCACTCTTTTTCTTTGTGGGGACATGTCTACACTGTGCCTGTGCAATCTTGCTTTTGAATGCCTCCCACTGGTTTGCCACAGATTTTCCTTCAAGTAGCTGTATCCAGTCCACTTTCACCAAATCACCTCTCCGCTTCGTAAAATTTGCCTTCCCCCAATTTGGAACTTTTACTCCTGTTCTGTCTTTGTCCTCTTCCATAATAATGCTAAATCTAACTATTATGGTCACTATCTCCAAAATGGTCACCCATTGCTCCTTCATGCTCTTGCCCAGCTTCATTTCCTAAGACTAAACTTAGAATTGCGCCCTCTCTCGTTGGGCTTGTTAGGTTCTGGCTAAAAAAGTTCTCTTGAATGCAGTTCAAGAATTTTGTGCTCTCTGTGCCTTTCACACTGTTTGTCTCCCAGTTGATATTAGGGCTGTTGAAATCCCCAACAATTATTGCCCGATTGTTTTTGCACTCAGAAATTTGCCTACATACTTGTTCTTCTATCTCCTTCCCACTATTTGGGGATCAACAGTACACTCCTAGTAATGTGGCTGCCCCTTTTGTATTTCTGAGCTCAACCCATATGGCCTCATTTGATGATTCATTTAGCATATCAACCTGCCTCACAGCTGTAATTGATTCTTTAAACAATAATGCTTCCTTTTTTTTATCTCCCTCTCTATCCTGCCTGAAAACTCTTATCCAGGGATGTTGAGCTGCCATGTTTGCCCCTCTTTAAGCCAAGTTTCTGTTGTAACAATGATATCATGCTGCCATGTGTCTATCTGTACCCTCAGCTCATTGGCTTTATTTGCTATACTCCTTGCATTTAAATAAATACCTTTTAACACTGCCAAATTCCTGTGCTGCATACTTTTTAATGTTTGCTTCTTCTGTCTTTCAGAGTCACTCACTAATTTTCTGCCTCCCATTCCCTGCTCTGAATTTGTCCTATCTGAAACTGCCCTCAAGTTCCCATCCCCCTGCCAATATAGTTTAAACCATCCTCAACAGCACTAGCAAACCTTCCTGCAAGGATATTCATCCCGGTCCTGTTCAGGTGTAGACCGTCTGGCTTGTACAGGTCCCACCTTACCCAGAACCAGTCCCAATGCCACAGAAATCTGAAACCCTCCCTCCTGCACCGTCTCTCCAGCCACACATTCGTCTGGTGTATTCTCCTATTTTATACTCACTAGCACATGTCCTTGGGAGTAATCCGGAGGTTACTACCTTTGAGGTCCTGCTTGCTAATCTCTTTCCTAACTCCCTAAACTCAGCCTGCAGGACCTCATCCATTTTTCTACCTATATCGTTGGTACCAATGTGGACCACGACCTCTGGCTGTGCACCTTTGCCCTCCAGAATGCTCTGTAGCTGCTCAGTGATATTCATGACCCTTGCACCAGGGAGGCAACATACCATCCTGGAATCATGTCTGCGACCACAGAAACAACTGTCTGTTTCCTAACTGTAGAATCCCTACCACTATTACTCTCCTGTCTTTTCTCCTCCCTCCCTGCACAGCTGAGCTACCCATGGTGCTCTTATGACTCTGGCTGCACTCGCCAGAGGAACCCTCTCTCCCATCGGTACTCAGAAGTGAATAGATGTTAGAAAGTGGGATGCCCTCTGGGGACTCCTGCACAACCTGCCTTGTCCTTCTTGTCTGGCAGCCATTCAGTCCCTCTCTACCTGCACTCTCTTAAGCTGCGGGGTGACCACCTCCTGAAAGATGCTATCCACATATCTCTCATCCTTGCATATGTACCTCAGTGACGACAGCTGCTCCTCGAGTTCCAAGATTCAACGCTCGAGTTTTTGCATTTGGTGGCACTTTCTGCACATGTAGTTGTCCAGGACATGGGCAGGGTCCTGGAGTCCCCACAAGACACAGAATGTGCATTTGATGGGTGTGAGCAGCCCTGCCATGACTCAAATTATTTATTTACTGCACTAAAATTGAAAGTTAAATAAACACAATAAAATGGTTATAAATGAGTAACCATCTACCGACTAGTGGTATTTTAGCTTCTACTTAGTAGATAGACTTAAATGTTCGAGACAAAATAAAAATCAGCAGAAAAAAGAAAATACGAAAGTAAGAAAATACCCACCAGATACTCACTGACCATCTCTCTGTGCCTCACCACTCCCTCTCCCTTCTCACGTTATTTATAGCTGCAAAGTCTCACCCAGCCAAACACCTACCTGCTTCCCTGTGATGTCACACTTACCAAAACTAATCTACCTTACCACTATTAATATACCCTACCAATACTAAATTGTTCCAATAGTAGTAATAACCTCAGTAATAAACCTTACTGCTTTAAAATAAAACGGAACAGCGGACTCACCAGCTTTTCCCTTCTGTTTGTGTGCCTTAAGTAATTATAAGGTAGTTACATAAATTTTAATTTTAAGTTCTTTTTCTAATTTGTAGCTATTTACAGATACTCCCTAACAGCAGTTATTCACCAGCCAACACCTTACAGCTTTCCTGTGACATCACTGTTTGTCTTTTTTTCAAACTCAGCCAGTGCCGCCAATTCCTGAAGAGGTGCTTCCTTGCAGGTCCGATTCCAGCCCTCTCAGCTCCCGAAGGTAAGAGCAGACCCCGAGCCCAGCACTGTATTTATTCTCTCCTGGGTCTAGCTGCTTCCACGCAGGTCCGATTCCAGTTCTCTCAGTTCCTGAAGGTAAGTGATCACTACACCACCATGACGGGCCCACCTTTTAATTTTTATTTTTAGTTATTTTTTTCTTTTCTCTTTTTTATTTTTTATGTGTTTATTTTATTTTGGTTTGTTTAGTTTGTTTCTACTGGGCCTACCCATTGTTTTTTTTCATGTTTGTGCTTGGGGCCAGGGCTGTTCAGTTTTCTGTCAATTAACACCCTCTCTGTACTAACGCTTTGACTTTCACCACACCATTAACATATCATTTGCTTTTGCTCCATGACCTTCTGGTCAGTTATTCTCTGTGACCTTGTCCTATCAACACCTCTTTTGTTGTCTCTTGCCCCACTCCCACTTTACTTGCTTAAAACCTATTACATTTCCGGCTCTGCCAGTTCTGATGAAGGGTCTCTGACCTGAAATGTTAACTCTGCCTCTCTCTCCACAGATGCTGCCAGACCTGCTGAGTATTTCCAGCATTTCTTGTTTTTACTACACTACCAGACCTGCCTTAACTCATTCTGTTGAAAGGTCACAGAACTGAAATGTTAACTCTATTCTTTCTGCACCAATGCTGACAGACCTGGTGAGTGTCTCCAGCCTTTTCTGTTTTTATTTCAGATTTCCAGCATCCACAGTATTTTGCTTTTGCCTTCTTAACTCTTTTCTTTTATTAGTTTTTGAGATGTGAGAGTCACTAGCAAGGCCAACATTTGTTGCCCATCCCTAATCGTCCTTGGGAAGGTGATGGTGAGCCGCCTTCTTGATCCACTGCAGTCCATGTGGTATAGGTACACCTACAGTGTTGTTAAGGAGGGAGTTCCAGGTTGTGGACCCAACTGCAGTGAGGGAACGAATATATAGTTCCAACTCAGAATGGTGTGTGAGCTGCCGGGGAACTTGCAGGTGGTGGTTTTCCCATGCGTCTGCTGCCTTTGTCCTTCTAGTTGGTAGAGGTCGCAGGTTTGGAAGGTGCTAACAAAGGTGGTTTGGTGTGTTTCTGCAGTACGTCTTGTAGATGGTACACACCGCTGCCACTGTGCACTGGTGGTGGAGGGAGTGAATGTTGAAGGTGGTGGATGGGGTGCCAGTCAAGCGGGCTGCTTTGTCCTGGATGGTGTCATGCATCTTAAGTGTTGTTGGGGATGCACTCATCCAGGCAAGTGGAGAGTATTCCATCACACTCCTGACTTGTGCCTTGTAGACGATGGACAGGCTTTGGGGAGTCAGGAGGTGAGTTACTCGCTGCCGAATCCCCAGCCTCTGACCTGCTCTTGTAGCCACAGTATTTCTATGGCCAATGGTCAATGGTAACCCTGAGGATGTTGATAGTGGGAGCATCAGTGATGGTAATGCCATTGAATGTCAAAGGGAGATGGTTAGATTCTGTCTTTTTGGAGATGGCCATTGCCTGGCAATTGTATGGCATGAATATTACTTGCCACTTATCAGCCCAAGCCTGAATGTTGTCCAGGTCTTGCTGCACGTAAGCACGGATTGCTTCCGAATCTGAGAAGTTGCGAATGGAACTGAACATCCCCACTTCTGACCTTATGCTGGAGGAAGGTTATTGGTGAAGCAACTGAAGATGGTTGGGCCTAGGACACTATCCTGAGGAACTCCTCTAGCAATGTCCAGGGGCTGAGATGATTGGCCTCCAATAATGACAGCCATCTTCTTTTGTACTAGGTATGACTCCAACCAGTGGAGAGTTTTCCTCCTGATTCCCATTGACTTCAATTTTGCTAGGGCTCCTTGATGCCACACTCTGTCAAATGCTGCCTTGATGTCAAGGGCAGCCACTCTCACCTCATCTCGGAAATTCAGCTCTTTTGTCAACGCTTGGAACAACGCTGTAATGAGGTCAGGAGCTGAGTGGCCCTGTGGAACTCAAACTGAGCATCTGTGAGCTGGTTGTTGCTGAGTCAGTGCCAATTGATAGCACTGTCAATGACACCTTCCATCACTTTGTTGATGGTTGAGAGTAGACCAATAGGTGGTAATTGGTCAGAGCGAATTTGTCATGCTTTTTGTAGACAGGATATACCTGGGCAATTTTCCTCATTGTTGGGTAGATGCCAGTGTTGTAGCTGTACCGGAACAGCTTGGCCAAGTGTACAGCTAGTTCTGGAGCACAAGTCTTCAGTACTACATCCGTGATGTTGTCAGGGCCCATAGCCTTTGCAGTATCCAGTGCCTTCAGCTGTTTCTTGATACCATGTTGAGTGAATTGAATTGGCTGAAGACTTGCAACTATGATGGTGGGAACCTCTGCAGGAGGCCGAGATGGATCATCCACTCGATTGCCAATACTTCAGCCTTGTCTTTTGCATTGACATGCTGGGCACCTCCACCATCACGACTGGATGTGGGAGGACTGCAGAGCTTTGATCTGTCCAGCTGGTTGCTGGCAGTAGATTACAAAGAGTGAATGTTGAAAATAACATCCTTATGGTTTATGAACATACGAATTAGGAGCAGAAGTAGGCCATTCGGCCCCTCGAGCCTGCTCCACCATTCAATAAGATCATGGCTAGTCTGTTTGTGTTTGAATTCCACACTCCCGTCTACCCCAGATAACCTTTGATTTCCTTGCCTAACAAGAATCTATCTACCTCCACCTTAAAAATATTCAATGACCCCGCCTCCATCACCTTCTGAGGCAGAGAATTCCAAAGTCGCACAACCCTCTGAGAGAAAAGGTTTCTCCTCATCTCTGTCCTAAAAGGGCAACCCCTAATTTTAAAATAGTGCCCCCTAGTTCTGGACTCACCAACAAGAGGAAACATCCTTTCCCAATCCACCTTGTCAAGACTGTTCAGGATCTTATAAACTTCAATCAAGTCTCCCCTCACACTTCTAAACTCCAGTGAAAACAAGCCCAGTCCGCCCAACCTTTCCTCATAAAACAACCCACTCATTCCAGGTATCAATCTAGTAAACCTCCTCTGAACCGCCTCCAACGCATTTACATCCTTCCTTAAATAAGGAGACCAAAACTGTACACCGTATTCGAGATGTGGTCTCACCAATGCTCTGTATAACTGAAGCATAACATCCTTATTTTAATTTTCAATTCCTCTCGTAATAAAGGTTAGCATTCCATTAGCCTTCTTTATTACTTGCTTTACCTGCATACAAACTTTTTGTGACTCATGCATTAGAACACCTAAATCCTTCTGTACCCGGGAATTTTGCAGTCGTTTTCCGTTTAAGTAATACTCTGCTTTTTTATTCTTCCTGCCAAAGTGAACAACTTCACATTTACCCACATTGTACTCCATCTGCCAGATTTTTGCCCACTCACTCAACCTATCAATATCAGCCTGCAAGCTCCTTATGTCCTCTTCACAACATACTTACTACCTATCTTTGTGTCATCTGCCAATTTAGCTACTATGCCATCACTCCCCTCATCGAAGTCATAGATATAAATTGTAAAAAGTTGAGGCCCCAGAACAGAACCCTGCAGGACTCCACTCGTCACATCCTGCCACTCAGAAAAGGACCCATTTATGCATACTCTCTGTTTTCTGCCAACCAGTCAGCCAATCTTCCATCCATGCTAATATGTTACCCACCTACACCATGAGCTCCTACTTTGTGCAATAACTTTTTATGTGGCACCTTGTCAAATGTCTTCTGGAAATCCAAGTACAGTACGTCAACAGGCTCCCCTTTATCCACAGCACATGTTATTCCTTCAAAGAACTCCAACAAATTGGTTAAACATGATTTCCCTTTCACAAAACCATGCTGACTATTCCCGATTACTTTGAGTTTTTCGAAGCGCCCAGCACCAACCTCCTTAATGATCAATTCTAACACCTTCCCCACAACAGACGTCAAGCTAACTGGCCTATAGTTACCTGTTTTCTGCTTCCCCCACGTCTTGAATAGAGGGGTTATATTTGCTACTTTGCAGTTTGATGGAACCTTTCCAGAATCTAGCGAATTTTGAAAAATTAACACCCTCGGATGAAGTCCAACAGGACCCGGGGACTTGTCAGCCTGCAGCTCCATCAGTTTGCTCCGTACCGCTTCCATAGAAAACTTAGAATATAGGAGCAGGAGTAGGCCATTCCACCCTTCAGACCTGCTCCGCCATTCAAAAAAGATCATGGCTGATCGTCTAATTCAGTGCCCTGTTCCCACTTTCTCCCCATATCCCTTGATCCCTTTGGCATTAAGAAATATATCTATCTCCTTCTTGAATATATTTAATGACTTGGCCTCCACTGTCTTCTGCGGTCGAGAATTCCATAGGTTCACCACTCTCTGGGTGAAGAAATTTCTCCTCATCTTGGTTCTAAATGGCATACCCCATATCCTGAGACTGTGACCCCTGGTTCTGGACTCCCCAGCCATCGGGACCATCTTCCCTGCATCTAGCCTGTCTAGTCCTGTTAAAATTTTATAGGTTTCTATATGATCCCCTCTCACTCTTCTGAACTCTAGTGAATATAGGCCTAGTCGACCCAATTTCTCCTCATACGTCAATCCTGACATCCCAGGAATCAGCCTAGTAAATCTTCTTTGCACTCCCTCCATGGCAAGAACATCCATCCCCAGATAAGACCAAAACTGCACACAATACTCCAGATATGGTCTCACCAAGGTCCTGTATAACTGCAGTAAGACATCCTTGCTCCTGTACTCAAATCCTCTTGCAATGAAGGCCAGCATACCATTCGCCTTCCTGACTGCTTGCTGCACCTGAATGCTTGCTTTCAGTGACTGGTTTACAAGGACACCCAGGTCTCGTTGCACCTCCCCCTTTCCCAACCTATCACCATTCAGATAATCTGCCTTTCTGTTTTTACAACCAAAATGAATACCTCACATTTATCCATGTTATACTGCATCTGCCATGCATTTGCCCACTCACCCAATTTGTCCAAATTACCCAGGAGCCTCTTTGCATCCTCCTCACAGCTCACATTCCACCCCCCCCCCCCCCCACCCCCACCCCACCAGCTTTGTGTCATCTGCAAACTTGGAAATATTACATTTAGTTCCCTCACCCAAGTCATTAATATATATTGTGAATAGCTGGGGCCCAAGCACTGATCCCTGTGGTACACCACTAGTCACTGCCTGCCACCCGGATAAAGACCCGTTTATTCCTACTCTCTGTTTCCTGTCTGTCAACCACTTCTCAATCCACGCCAGTATATTACCCCCAATCCCATGTGCTTTAATTTTGCATACTATCCTCTTATGTGGGACCTTATTAAAAGCCTTATGAAAATCCAAATATGCCACATCCACTGGTTCTCCCTTATCTATCCTACTAGTTACATCCTCAAAAAACTCCAGTAGATTTGTTAAGCATGATTTCCCTTTCGTAAACCTATGTTGACTTTGTCCAATCTCGTTTATGCTTTCCAGGTGTTCTGCTATCACATCCTTGATAATAGACTCTAGCATTTTCCCCACTATTGATATAAGGCTAACTGGTCTATAATTCCCTGTTTTTTCTCTCCCTCCTTTTTTAAATAGTGGGATTACATTTGCCACCCTCCAATCTGTCGGAACTGCTCCAGTCTATAGAATTTTGGAAGATGACCACCAATGCATCTTTTGTTTCCATGGCCACTTCCTTTAGTACTTTGGGATGCAGATTATCAGGCCCAGGGGATTTGTCAGCCTTTAACTCCATTTTTCTTTACTAATACTTATTTCCTTCAGTTCCTCCCTCTCATTAGACCTTTGGTTCCCTACATTTCTGGGAGGTTATTTGTGTCCTACTTTGTGAAGACAGAACCAAAGTATGTGTTTAATTGTTCTGCCATTTCTTTGTTCCCCATTATAATTTCCCCCGTTTCTGACTGTAAGGGATCTACATTTGTCTTCACTAATCTTTTTCTCTTCACATATTTATAGAAGCTTTTACAGTCAGTTTTTATGTTCTCTGCAAGTTTACTCTCATACTCTATTTTCCCCCGCTTAATCAACCTCTTTGTCCTCCTTTGCTGAATTCTAAACTGCTCCCAATCCTCGGACTTGCTGCTTTTTCTGACAATTTTATATACCCCCTCTTTGGATCTAATACTATCCCTAATTTCATTAGTAAGCCACAGTTGAGCCACCTATCCGGTTTTATTTTTGAGCCAGACAGGAATGAATAATTGTTGTAATTCAGGCGCATGTTCTTTAAATATTATCCATTGCCTATCCACTGTCAACCCTTTCAGTAAAGTTTCCCAATCTACCATGGCCAACTCGCACCTCATACCTTCGTAGTTTCCTTTATTTAGATTCAGGGCTCTAGTTTCGGATTCAACTACTTCACTCTCCATCTTAATGAAGAATTCTATCATGCTATGTTTGCTCCTCCCCATGGATCCCGTACAACAAGATTGTTAATTAATCCTTTCTCATTGCACATTACTCAATCTAGGATAGCCTGTTCTCTAGTTGGTTCCTCAACGTATTGATCTAAAAAACCATCACGTACACACTCCAGGAAATCCTCCTCCACAGTATTATTGCTAATTTGGTTTGACCAATCTATATGTAGATTAAAGTCACCCATGATTACAGTTGTATCATTATTGCATGCATCTCTAATTTCCTGTTTAATGCCATCCTTTACATCTCCACTACTGTTTGGGGGCCTATAGATAATACCCGCCAACGTTTTCTGCCCCTTGGTGTTTCTTAGCTCCACTCATGCTGATTCCACATCATGATTTTCCGAGCCAATATCCTTCCTCACTATTGCATTGATTTCCTCCTTTTCTAACAATGCTACCCCACCTCCTTTCCCTTTTTGCCTGTCCTTCCTAAATATTGAATACCCCTGGATGTTCAGGTCCCATCCTTGGTCGCCCTGCAGCCGTGTCTCCGTAATCGCAACTATATCATAACCGTTTATATCTATTTGCTAATTCATCAACCTGATTGCGAATGCTCGCGCATTAAGACACAATGCCTTTAGACTTGTCTTTTGAACATTGTTAGTCATCTTAGGTTTATTTTGCACTATGGCCCCATTTGTTTCTCACCCTTGTTTTCTCTGCCTTCCACTTTTGCTTCTTACCTTTCTGTCTTTCATTTCTATCCTTGTTTCTCCCTCCTCTGTCTCCCAGCTCAGATTCCCATCCCCCGCCATTCTAGTTTAAACTCTCCCCGACAGCACTAGCAAACAACCCCCCAAGGAAATTGGTCCCGGTCCTGCCCAGATGCAACCTGTCCAGCTTGTACTGGTCCCATCTTCCCCAGAGCCGGTCCCAATGTCCCAGGAATCTGAATCCCTCCCCCCCTACACCATTTCTCCAGCCATGTATTCATCTGATATATCCTGCTATTTCTGCTCTTGCTAGCACGTGACACTGGTAGTAATCCTGAGATTACTACCTTTGAGGTCCTACTTTTTAATTTATGTCTTAACCCCTTATTTTCAGCTTGTAGGACCTCATCCCTTATTTTACCTATGTTGTCGGTACCAATATGTGCCACGACAACTGGCTGCTCGCCCTCCCCCTTCAGAATGCCCCGCAGCCACTCAGAGTCATCCTTGACCCTCGCACCAGGGAGGTAACATACCATCCTGGAGTCTCTCTTGTGGCCGCAGAAATGCTTGTCTGTTCCCCTTACGATTGAATCCCCTATGACTATAGCCCTGCCATTCCTCTTCCTCTCCTTCTGTGCAGCAGAGCCACCCATGGTGCCATGAACATGGCTCTTGCTGCTTTATCCTGAGCCATCTTCCCCAACAATATCCAAAGCTGTATGTCTGTTAGAGAGGGGGATGGCCACAGGGGTCTCCTGCACTACCTGCCTTCCTCTACTCTGTCTGGTGTTCACCCATTCCCTTTCTGCCTTTGCAGCATTTGCCTGTGGTGTGACCACCTCGCTAAACATGCTATCCATGATGATCTCAGTCATTGGAAGCGTCCCTGATTTCCCACATAGTGCAGGAGGAGCATATCACGGGTGCGAGTTCTCCTGCCATGACTTACCTTTACATTGCTTAGTTACTCCCTTTAATTAAAAATTACTAATTACGCTAGGGGCCTTGTTCTACTCCAAACATGACCCACTACAATCTAAAGTCCTTACCTGATAAATCCTACAAAAAAATCACTAGAGTTCACTAGTTAAAATAAACCTTACTCAAAAAAAAAGTTACTCACTTGTTCCTTATTATTTACCTATTTACACATGCACCCTAACACTGGTGTACTAACCCAGATATTCAGAGTTATTCCATAACAGCAGTTACTCACCAACCAATTGCCTTGCAGCTTTCCGTGACGTCACTGCTCGCTTTGTTTTCAAACTCCGGCGCACCAGGGCTCCTCTCTGCTGCTCTCCCGGAAGGTAATTGATCGAGGTCGCGATCCTCGGGCTCTATTTATCCGCTCCTCGTTCTGTGTACTTCCCACAGGTCTGTTCCTCTTCACTGCTCTCCTGGAAGGTGATTGTAATTTCACCAAGTTCCTCTCTTCCTTCCACCTCCTGATTTACAGCTATTGCCGGAATGTTTTTTGTATCCTTGATAGGGAAGACAGAAGTAAAACATTTGTTCATTTCATCCGCCATTTCCTGATTAGAGTCATAGAGTTATATCGCACAGAAACAGGCCCTTCATCCCATCGTGTCTATGCCAGCCACCAAGCACCTATCTATTCTAATTTCATTTTCCAGCACTTGGCCCATAACCTTGTATGTTATGGCATTTCAAGTGCTCATCTAAATACTTCTTAAATGTTGTGAAGGTTCCTACCTCTACCACCCCTTCAGGTAGTGTGTTCCAGATTCCATCCTCTGGGTGAAAACATTTTTCCTCAAATCCCCTCTAAACCTCCTGCCCCTTAACTTAAATCTATGCGCCTTGGTTATTGATCCCTCCGTTAAGGGAAAATGTTTCTTCTTATCTACCCTATCTATGCCCCTCATAATTTTGTATCCCTTAATCAGGTCCCCCCTCAGCCTTCTCTGCTCTAAGGAAAACAACCCTATCCTATCCAGTCTCTCTTCATAGCTGAAATGCTCCAGCCCAGGCAACACCCTGGTGAATCTCCTCTGCACCTGCTCCAGTGCAATCACATCCTTCCTATAGTGTGGTGTCCAGAACTGTACACAGTACTCCAGCTGTGGCCAATCTTGCATTTTATACAGCTCCATCATAACCTCCCTGCTCTTATATTCTATGCCTTGGCTAATAAAGGCAAGTATCCCATATGCTTTCCTAACCACCTTATCTACCTGTGCCATTGCCTACAGTGATCTATGGACAAGTACACCAAGGCCCCTACCATCCATTGTATATTCCCTTGCCTTGTTAGTCCTCCCAAAATGCCTCACACTTCTCAGGATTAAATTCCATTTGCCACTGCTCTGCCTATCTTACCAGCCCATCTATATCGTCCTGTAATCTAAGGCTTTCCTCCTCATTATTTACGACACCACCAATTTTCGTGTCATCTGTGAACTTACTGATCATACCTCCTATATTCACGTCTAAATCATTAATGTACACTGCAAACAGCAAGGGTCCCAGCACCGATCCCTGCGGTACACCACTGTCACAGGCTTCCACTCGCAAAAACAACCCTCTATCATCACCCTCTGTCTCCTGCCACTAAGCCAATTTGGATCCAATTTACCAAATTGCCCTGGATCCCATGGGCTCTTACCTTCTTAACCAATCTCCCATGCGGGTCCTTATCAAAAGCCTTACTGAAGTCCATGTAGACTACATCAACTGCTTTACCCTCATCTACACATCTAGTCACCCCCTTGAAAAATTCAATCAAGTTTGTTAGACACGATCTCCCCCTGACAAAGTCATGCTGACTATCCCTGATTAATCCCTGCCTCTCCAAGTGGAGATTAATCCTGCCCCTCAGAATCTTTTCCAATAGTTTCCCTACCACTGATGTTAGACTCACTGGCTGTAATTACCTCGTTTATCCCTGCTACCCTTCTTGAATAATGGTACCACATTCACTGTCCTCCAGTCCTCAGGTACCTCTCCTCTGGCCAGAGAGGATTTGAAAATTTGTGTCAGAGCCCCTGATATCTCCTCCCTTGCCTCACATAACAGCCTGGGATACAACTCATCTGGACCTGGGGATTTATCCACTTTTAAGCCCACTAAAACAGCTAATACCTCCTCCCTTTCAATGCTAATGTGTTCAAGTATATCACAATCCCCCTCCCTGATCTCTACATGTACATCGTCCTTCTCCATAGTGAACATAGATGAAAAGTAATCATTTAAAACCTCACCTATGTCCTCCGGCTCCACACACAGATTGCCACTTTGGTCCCTAATGGGCCTTATTCTTTGCCTGGTTATCCTCTTGTCCTTAATACACTTATAAAACGCCTTGGGATTTTCCTTTATCTTGTCCACCAGTGTTTTTTCATGTCCCCTCTTCGCTCTCCTAATTACTTTTTTAAGTACCCCCCTACACTTTCTATACTGCCATAAGCCTCCTTTTTTTTCCCTTATCCAATCCTCTATATCCCTTGACATCTAGCGTTCCCTGGACTTGTTGCTCCTACCTTTCACCTTTACGGGAACATGTTGGCCCTGAATGCTATTTCTTTTTTGAATGACTCCCACTGGTCTGATGTAGACTTTCCTACAAATAGCTGCTCCCAGTCCACTTTGGCAGATCCTGTTTTATCATATTGAAATTGGCCTTCCCCCAATTCAGTACTTTTATCTCCGGTCCCTCGTTGTCCTTTTCCATAACTACCTTAAACTGTACAGATTTCTTGTCACTATACCCGAAATGCTCCCCCACTGCCACTTCTACAACTTGTCCTGCTTCATTCCCTAGGATTAGGTCCAGTACCGCCCCTTCTCTTGTAGGACTTTCTATGTGCTGGCTCAAAAAGCTCTCCTGTATGCAATTTAGGAATTCCACCCCCTTTAAGCCTTTTGCACTAAGACTATCCCAGATGATATTGGGGAACTTGAAATCCCCTACTATTATTACCCTTTTATTTTTACACCTCTCTGAGATTTGCGTACATATCTGCTCTTCTGTCTCTCCCTAACTGTTTGGAGGCCTGTAGTACACTCCTAGCTAGGTGATTGCCCCCTTTTTGTTTTTAAGTTCTACCCATATGGCCCCATTTGAGGAACCTTCTAAGATATCATCCCTCCTTACTACAGTAATTGACTCCTTGATCAACAATGCAATGCCACCTCCTCTTTTACACCCCCCCCTGTCATGCCTGAAAATTCTATACCCTGGAATATTGAGCTGCCAGTCCTGCCCATCCCTCAACCATGTCTTTGTGATAGCAATAACATTATATTCCATGTGTTAATCAATGCCCCTCAATTCATCTGCCTTACTAGTAAGACTCCTTGCGTTAAAATAGATACAATCCAGCCTTGCATTATTCGCTTGTGCCTTAACAGGTCTATATTTGTTCTGCCTTCCAGACTGACTCAATTTCTCTTATATTTGACTGTGCATCACCCCCTACTGTACCTCCACTCTGTATCCCATCCCCCTGCCAAATTAGTTTAACACCCCTGCAAGAGCACTAGCAAACCTCCCAGCAAGGATGTTGGTCCCATTCTGGTTCAGGTGCAACCCGTCCAACTTGTACAGGTTCCACCTTTGCCAGAAACAGACCCAGTGATCCAGGAAACTAAAGCCCTCCCTCCTGCACCATCTCTTCTGCCACGCATTCGTCTGCTCTATCCTCCTATTCCTATACTCACTAGCATGTGGCACCGGGAGTAATCCAGAGATTACAACCTTTGAGGTCCTGCTCTTTAATCTGCTACCTAGCTCCCTAAATTCTTGTTGCAGGACCTTATCCCTTTTTCTACCTATGTCGTTGGTACCAATGTGCACTACGACCTCTGACTGTTCACCTTCCCCCTTCAGAATGTCCTGCAGCCGCTCCGTGACATCCTTGACCCTAGCACCAGGGTTATCTACTATTAGCTCCCCATTCTCACTCTCTAGAGGAGAAACACTCACTTTACTTACTCTTTTCTTTTTTAAATATCTGTAGAAACTCTTGCTATCCATTTTTACATTGCTAGTGAGTTTCCTCTCATACTCTAATTTCTTTCTGCTGATTAACCTTTCTGTCATTCTCTGCTGTTCTTTATATTCTGACCAATCATCTGAACTGCCACTCACTTTTGCACAATTATATGCCTTTTTCTTAAGTTTGATGTTTTTCTTAACTTCTTTAGTTAACCATGGATGGTGGGTCCTCTCCTTAGAATTTTCCTTTATAGTAGGAATATACTTATTCAAGTATTCTGAAATATCCTCTTAAATGTCTGCCACTGTTTTTCTATTGATCTATCTCCGAGCCTAGTAACCCAGTTCACTTCAGCTAGCTCAGCTTTCATGCCCACATAGTTGCTCTTATTCAAGTTTAAAATATGAATCTTAGATCCACTCTTCTCTCTTTCAAACTGGATGTAAAATTCAGTCAATCTCTGGTCACTGCTACCTAGAGGTGCCTTTACTCTGAGGTCAGTAACTAATCCTGTCACATTACACAATACCAAGTCTAATACAATCTGCTCTCTGGTCGGTTCCAGAATGTGCTGCTCGAAGAAGCTATCTTGAAAGCATTCTATGAACTCTTCTTCCAGGCTACTATTGCCAGTCTGATTTTTCCAGTTTATATGTAGATTAAAATCAGCCATGATTATTGCTGTCCCTTTATCACAGCACCCAATATTTCTTCTTGTATACTTCGTCTTACATTGTGATTACTGTTCGGGGGCCTGTAAACCATTCCCACTAGTGACTTCTTTCCCCTACTATTCCTCATCTCCACCCAAACCACTTCTACATCCTGATCTCCTGAACCAAGGTCATTTCTAACTACAGTACCAGTGCCATCCTTGATTAACAGTGCAAGCCCTCCACCTTTACCTAGCTTCCTATTCTTCTTGAATGTCATATACCCCTCAATATTTGGGACCCAATCCTTGTCATCCTGCAGCCACGTCTTCGTAATGGCTATCAGATCATATTTATTTACTTCAATGTGCACCCTCAGTTCGTCTACTTTGTTATGAATGCTACTTGCATTCAAATACAGAGCCTTAAGTTTTGTCTTTTTGTTATCTTTGTAACATCTAGTCTTGACTGTTGGTGTGGTCTCAGATTTTTTCTCTCTGTCCCTTCCTGCCTTCTATGACCTTCATTTTCCATATTATTATTCTGCTCTCCTGCCTTGACTCTACCCCTTGATTTGCTGCAACTAACCAAGCTTGATCCCTCTCCCCACTTGTTTAGTTTAAAGCTCCCTCTACTTCTCACGTTATACAGTTTGCTGGAACACTGGTCTCAGCACAGCTCAGGTGCAGACCGTCCCATTGGTACAGCACCCACTTTCCCCAGTACTGGTGCCAATGCCCGACAAAGCAAAACCCACTTCTCCCACACCAGTCCTTGAGCCATGTATTCCTTTCACTAATCTTATGTGCCTTCTGCCAGTTGGCACGTGGCTCAGGTAATAATCCAGAGATTATTACCCTGGAGGTTCTGCTCTTCAATTTGGTGCCTAGCTCCTCATACTGTCTAAGCAGAAACTTTTTCCTAGTCCTATCTATGTCTTTGGTACCTACATGGACCATGACAACTGGATCCTCCCCCTCCCACTCCAAACTCCTGTCCAGCCCTGAGCAGATGTTCCAAACCCTGGCACTGGGTAGGCAACACAGCCTTCTGGACTCACACTCTTGGCTGCATAGAACAGTATCAATCCCCCTCACTATACTATCCCCTACTACCGCTGCATTCCTTTTTGCTCCCCCCACTTGAATGGCTTCCTGTGCCACAGTGCCATGGCCAGTCTGCTCATCCACCTTGCAGACCTCACTTTCGTCCACACAGGTTGAGAGCACCTCAAACCTGTTTGACAATTGCAAAGTCTGAGGCTCCTCCACTACTGTCTGCTCAGTCCCTTTACCTGCCTCATTCACAGTCACCTCCTCCTGTCCCTCACTGCAGACCAAAACAGATGACCCTGTTCTAAGAGGTGTGACTGTCTTCCGGAACAAAGTGTCCAGGTATTCCTGGACTATTAATGTAGCATCTATTGTTACCACCAAGAAGGCCTTTATTCCTATATCGATCAATTTGCTAATATGTATAAATGAAACACTACACTCATAAAATTAGAATGCATAAACTTGATCTATTGAGCATAAATAATATGTTCTTAATAAAATAAAATTATCCTCCACATTTTAATAAGATTGAGCACTAATGGGCTTTCAAAATAAGGAAAGCTTGATGATGCTATCAACGTAAACATCACTTATTTCCTTTCTTACACTTTGGTTTGTTACTCACAGACCAGGCAATGAGCCCAGTAAAAACAACCTATAAGCCAATAGTCTGTGCAGGCATATTTAAGGGGTCTTCAAATCACAGAAGCATAGACAAAAGGAAAAAATGGCAACGTAATCAAATTTGGAATTAATCATACTATTATAACACGATTAGATAAGCTGCTGAGGGTACTGAATCTATTATGATACCCTTAATTGTACCAAGATATAAAATAATTAAGGCAGCCAGAAGAAAAATTTAATTAAAGGGATGTGGTGGTGCTTAATTGAACAATAATTTCCATTTGTTGAGAGTATATCAGCCAACAAATTGTTCCCTTGATGATTCGCAAACCAAAACACGGATCAAAGCAAGTAAGTCATTTACTGGCAAGGACACATGTAGGGCAAATGAACAGTTTTATTCCTTATGCGATATTTCTGTAAGGAGCACAACATAATTTAAAAGCTGCATTTATACATTTTTCTTGTAATTTAATAACAATTGCAAGCTGTTGGATTCCCTGACAAAACAAATGGTTTAAATATATTTGGTCTGGGGCAAGAAACTGCTGGAAGAGCTCAATAACTGCATTTATTTCACTCACAAGTTATATGATGACCATTCTGAGATCATGACTTATTTTGGCATAAATAATTGTACTGTGCATTTGGCAAACTAATTAAAAAGAAATGCCAATTTTTCACAATCATTCCCCCAAACTCTCTGATCATCCAATTATATTCTTTTGCACATCCTTCCCCCCTTCGCCTCACCATTGTCAATCGTGTCTTCACCTACCTAGGAGCCATTCTCCTCCACCTTTCTCTCCACTTCTTCTTTAAGAGTCACCTTAAAACCAACTTGTTTGACCAAGGCTTTGTTTGCCCCTCCTAACACCTCCTCTTGTGTGCCCCTTGATATTTTTGCCAATGCCTCTGTGAAGTGCATCGGCTCATTTTCTATGTTAAATGTGCTAAATAAATGCAAGTTGTTGTTGTTGTTGAACAGGGTCCTACTTTAAACCCTTTGAATGCTGGTCCTCTAATATACTCGTTCGGGGCACAGTCGTACAATTCTGGCACATTGCCATAAGCATGCACCAGCACACATGCAATCTGACTGTGCACTGTACTACAAGCTTGATTTGTTGGTTACTGTCGCTCGTCACACACTCTGAGTGCATGGAGGCTGAAGAGACAGAGTTACAGCAACATCCATTCCCTCCACCACTGCCGTACTGTGGCTGCAGTGTGTACGATTTACAGAACGTACTGCAGCAAGTCACCAAATCTTCTTCAACAGCACTTCCCAAACCCACATCCTTCACTCTCTAGAAGGACAAGGGCAGCAGGTGCATGGGAACAGCTTCTCCTCTCTAAGTCACACACCATTCTGACTTGGAACATATACCTCCAGTCCTTCATTGTAGTTGGGTCAACATCCTGGAACTCTCTACCAAATAGCATTGTGGGAACACCTCAAATACATGGACTGCAATAGTTCAAGAAGGAGGCCCACCCCACCTTGTCAAGGGCAACTCGCAATAGGCAATAAAGCTGGCCTGCCCAGCGACGCTGACTTTCTGAAGAATGATTAAAAAATAAAGCTGCGTGTAAATGTCTGCTGAGGCATACTGTCAGCTTGCACTGAGCTTGTACCAATACATATTTATGCATGTTAGGAGCAACAACAACAACTTGCATTTATATAGTGCCATTAATGTAATAAAAGATCCCAACATGCTTTACAGGAGCAATATAAAGCTAAATTTGAAACCAAGCCACATAAGGAGATATTAGGGCAGATGATCAAGAGCTTGGTCAAAAAGGTAGGTTCTAAGTAGCATCTTAAAGGAGAAAAGATAGGTGGACAGGTGGAGAGGTTTAGAGAGGGAATTTCAGAGCTTAGGGCCTGTGCAGCTGAAGGTACGGCCGCCAATGGTGGAAATTGTAGGCTGGTGTTAGAGGAGCACAGATATCTTGGAGGGTTGTGGGGCTGGATGAGATTACAGAGGTAGGGAGGAGTGAGGTCATGGACGGATCTGAAAACAATGATGAGAATTTTAATATTGAGGTATTGCTTAACTGGTAGCCAATGTAGGCCAGCGAGCACAAGGGTGATAGGTGAACGGGACCTGGTGTAAGTAAGAACACTGGCAAGCGGAGTTTTGGATGACCTCAAGTTTATGGAGAGTAGAACATGCAAGGCTGTCCAGGGTGTTTTGGAATAGTCAAGTATAGAATTAACAAAAGCGTGGATGAGGGTTTCAGTAGCAGATGAAATGAGACAATGTTATGGAGTTGGAAATAGGAGGTCTTAGTGATGGCATGGAAGTCGGAGGTTCGTCAAGGGGTCAAATATGACACCAATGTTGTGAACAGTCTGGCTTAACCTTAGACAGTTGCCAGGGAGAGGGATGGAGTCAGTAACTAAGGAATGGCGTTTGTGGCGGGACTGAAGGCAATAACTTTGATCTTCCCAATGTTTAATTGGAGGAAATTTCATCTCATCCAGAACTGGATGTTGGACAAGCAGTCTGACAACTTAGAGACAATGGAGGGATTGAGATGGGTGGTGGTGAGGTAGAGCTGGGTGTCATCAGTGTACATGTGGAAACTGACACTGAATTTTCAGATGATGGCACCGAGGGACAGGATGCAGATGAGAAATAGAAGGGGGTCAAGGATAGATCCTTGGGAGACACCAGAGATATCGGTATGGGAGTGTTTAAATAGTTAAGAATGGAACCAGGTGAGAGCAGTACCACCCAGCTGGACGACAGTAGAGAGGCATTGGAGGAGGATCGTATGGTCAACCATATCAAAAGTTGCAGCCAGGTCGAGAAGGACGAGGAGGGGTAGTTTACCTTTGTCACAGTCACATTAGATGTAATTGTGACTTTGATAAGAACCATTTTGATAATCTAGCAGAGTTGAAGCTGATTGGAGAGTTTCAAACATGGAATTCCAGGAAGAATGGGGATGGATTTAGGAGGAGATAACATATTTAAGGACTTTGGAGCAGAAAGGGAGATTGGAGATGGGGCGGTAGTTTGCAAGGGCGGAGGGGGTCAAGGGTTGAATTTTGAGGCGAGGGGTGATGATGGCAGATTTGAAGAGAGAGGACAGTATTTGAAGAGAGAGCAGCTAAATAGGAGGGAATAATTAATCAAATAAATAACAGGTTCATCTTGGTCCTTTAGTACATGAAAGATTTTCCACAGACAATTAAGTGAATGATGTAGAAATGATGATGGCAGCAAATTCCCCATTCTCCTTATTCTCTGTGTAAACCTATGGAATGCTGACAGTCAGTCAGCTGCCTTTTCTCTGAGTGCCTTTACACTACAATATTAGAATAAAAGTTTGAAAAAGTTGCCTTTTCACTAGTTGCAGTTTTGCTGTGATCCTCTCATTGGTTTCTCATCCCATGCAAAATGCCAGATTAAGTATATATTCTTCCTAACCGCTTTATTTTCTCTGATATTAGTTATTTCCTCTAGCATATCACTCCCCCTTGACGTGGTTTAGAATTGATGTACACTTGCTTACTCAGAAATGAGCAGCTCTGCACTTAGCCAACTTGTCTTATTCTATCCGATTGGTCAGAAAATACTCTGAAGTGTGAATATTTTGTCCCTTCCTGTCCTGCCTTGAAAATCCTGGGGCTAGAAATTACTTTAGGTCAGTTTTCAGGTGGCAAATAAGTGCTGGAAATGATCCCACATCTGAAGACAAAGGGCCGAGGATGTGGATTTGAAGTGCAGTCACAGTTGTAATGTCGGGATTGCAGCAGCCAATTTGTACACAACAAGATCCCACAAACAACAATATGACCAGATATTACGATTTTTAACAATGTTGTTTTAGGATAAATATTGGTCCAGGCACCAGGAAAACTCCCCTGCTCCTCTTGACAGTGTCACGGGATCCATAACATCCATCTGAGAGGGCAAATGGAGCTTCAGTTTAATGGCGCCTCCAACAGTGCTGTACTCCCTCAGTACAGCACAACCTTGGACCCATTACCTTCTGACTCAGAGGCGAGTGTGCGACTGCAGAGCCATGGCTGATGCAATGCTCTGATTGTTGCTCGGTCTGATATGGGCCGAGTGTACTAAAGGTCTACAGTTACGGCTAGACAGTTATAGAGAAAGAATGTAATCAACGTAAGAGTGGGTTTTGTTCATTTTATAAATGCACATTGTCAACATCTTCAGCCAATATCAACAGAACATTCAGAACCCACAGAAAGGACACAGTGAAATTCATGCTAGCAGGACTCCTGATTGTAGTCCTACCACATAGCTGAAGGACTCTGTAATATTGAGGATGGCTTTGCTGTAGGGAATAATTTCAAAAGAAGCCACATTCCTTTTCCCCCTTTTAATGAGATATTGACAACTGTATGATCTGGAAAATTATGTTTATATTTTGGAAAGACATCAAGTCACACAAAAAAGACTGGATTTGTTTCCAAAGCAAAATTTTAATTAAAAATTTGTGATTAAATAAAATCAGAAAACAAAATTAGAACCAAATTGGAGAGGGTGCAGAAAAGATTTAAGAGAATGGTTCCAGGGATGAGGAACTCCAGTTATGTGGATAGATTGGAGAAGCTGGGGTTGTTCTCCTTGGAGAAGAAAGGATTAACAGCAGATTTGATAGAAATATTCCAAACCATGAGGGGTCTGGACAGAGTAGATAGAGAGAAACTGTTCCCATTGGCAGAATGGTTGAGAGCTGATAGGCAAAAGAACCAACAGCAACATGGGGAAAAACGTTTTTATGCAGCGAGTGGTTAGGATCTGGAATGCAGTGCCTGAAAGCGTGGTGGCGGCAGGTTGAATCAAGGCCTTCAAAAGAAAATTGGATAAGCATCTGAAGAGAAAAAAAATTGCAGGGCTAGCGGGAAAGGGCGGGGGAGTGGGGCTAGCAGAATTGCTCTTAAGGAGAGCTGGTATGGGCACGATGGGTCAAATGGTGTTCTTCTGTGTTGTATCCATTCTATAATTCTATGATTCTAATTCCTTCATTTCAATTCTTCATAAATGGTGCTTGGGAAAATGGGGAGGGGGGGGATTGAGGCAAAATAAGCATGCACCTACCTCTCTCTGGACTGGGTAACTGGGTAGTGGTGTTATTTCTTTGCTGATGACAGTAGTTCAAAACCCGGAACTAGATTTAGGAGTCTTTCTCCCTGTTCAGCCTCAGCAAGTTGCATTATATTTTGGACTGGACTATTTTCCTATAGTGCTTCAACCAAAATTAACGGTGTGAAGGTGATCACTTGCCACTACCTCGATGCCATGCAGCATTGGATATGACTAGGAGGAAATCAAGGAGCTTGCTCATGTCTGGGTCCAGGCTACCACAACGAAAGTCAGAATTTACAGAGCTACAGGCTCAGTTATGTAGCCAAAAAAAAATCCAACAGACATGAACATCACTGCAACAAGCAGTCACATCAGTAAAAGGAAACACAATTCCTCTTGAAGTGTCCATTGCTGCTACTTTAGGATAATACAATACAAGTTACACGTGGCTAACTGGGAATTCAGATGAGGCTAAATGCATTTCTGATGAGTAACTAAACGATGAGTAATAGATACTATTGTTGGTCATGTGATCCAATACTCATTTTGCATGGCGTCTGTAGGTGAACTTTAACCTTTCTGTACATTTGTTGGGAAAATGCTAATCATTGTGAGTGCTTTACATCTTTAGTTACTGAGTGATAATATATATTTGTTAAGTAAATATACACACACAGAGTACATTTACCTGAACTGCCTAAGTGAGCGTAAGGGGTTTCGACTAAAATTAGTGCATGTGGCTAAAATGGTGTTTGTCGTAGCCATACCTGTGGTTAGTCATTGATTTCTATTCAACAACAGTGAATACAACTTGCAATGAAAAGCAGAAGAAGCCCAGTCCTTTTTTTTTGTTTTGGGTATTGGCATTCTGACATATCTGGAAACCCATCACGATGATAAACTAATTAACCCTAATTAACTAATTAATTAATAAGTAGAGGAGTAACTAAACCCGAGGGAGGAGATTACTGTATTCAGCATTTCATATTTATAGCAGATATCTAGCGCTAGGGACCATATAGTTAGTTGTAACTTAATTTAGTAAACATTTAATAATTAATTTAAATTAAAAGGATTTAAATTAATGTATTAATTAGTGATAGAAATGTCAGTTAGAGGGGTAAAGTGCTTCACCTGTGAGATGTGGGAGGTCTGTGACGCTTCCAGCGTTCCGGACAACCACATCTGCAGGAAGTGTACCCAATTGCAGCTCCTCACAGACCACATGGATTGGTTGGAGCAGCAATTGGATGCACTTAGGAGCATGCAGGTGGCGGAAAGCATCATAGACAGGAGTTTTAGAGACGTGGTTACACACAAGGTGCAGGCAGAAAGATGGGTGACCACTAGAAGGGGCAGGCAGTCAGTGCAGGAATCCCCTGTGGTTGTCCCTCTCTCTAACAAGTATACTGTTTTGGATACTGTTGTGAGGGATGGCCTATCAGGGGAAAACAACAGCAGCAGCCAGAGCAGTGGCATCACGGCTGGCACTGTTGTTCAGCAGGAAAGGACAAAGTGCAAAAGAGCAATAGTTATAGGGGACTCTGTAGTCAGGGGCACAGATAGGCGCTTCTGTGGACGTGAAAGAGACTCCAGGATGGTATGTTGCCTCCCTGGTGCCAGGGTCAAGGATGTCTCTGAATGGGCAGCAGGCATTCTGAAGGGAGAGGGTGAACAGCCAGAGGTTGTGGTACACATTGGTACTAACGACATAGGCAGGAAGAGTGACGAGGTCCTGCAGGGGGAGTTCAGGGAGTTAGGTAGTAAGTTAAAAAACAGGACATCAAGGGTTGTAATCTCGGGATTACTCCCTGTGCCACGTGCCAGTGAGGCTAGAAATAGGAAGATAGTGCAGCTAAACACATGGCTAAACAGCTGGTGTAGGAGGGTGGGTTTCAGATATCTGGATCATTGGGATCTCTTCCGGGACAGGTGGGACCTGTACAAGAAGGACGGGTTGCATCTAAACTGGAGGGGTACAAATATCCTGGCTGTGAGGTTTGCTAGCGTCACTCGGGAGGGTTTAAACTAGTGTGGCAGGGGGGGTGGGAACCAGAGCAGTAGATCAGCAGGTGAAATAACAGAGGGGGAACTAGTGAATAAGGCCAGTAAGGCTGAGAGGAAGAGCAGGCAGGGAGATGTTGCTGAGTACAGCGGGACTGGTGGTCTGAAGTGCATTTGTTTCAATGCGAGAAGTATAACAGGTAAGGCTGATTAACTTAGAGCTTGGATTAGTACTTGGAACTATGATGTTGTTGCTATTACAGAGACTTGGTTAGGAAGGACAGGATTGGCAGCTAAACGTTCCGGGATTTAGATGCTTCAGGCAGGATAGAGGGGGATGTAAAAAAGGAGTGGGGGAGTTGCATTACTGGTTAAGGAGAATATCACAGCTGTACTGCAGGAGGACAGCTCGGAGGGATCATGCAGCGAGGCAATATGGGAATAGGAAAGGTTGGGGGTTTACTACAGGCCTCCCAACAGCCAGTGGGAGAGAGAGGAGCAGATATGTAGACAGATTTTGGAAAGATGTAAAGGTAACAGGGTTGTAGTGGTGGGTGATTTTAACTTCCCCTATATTGACTGGGACTCACTTAGTGCTAGGGGCTTGGATGGGGCAGAATTTGTAAGGAGCATCCAGGAGGGCTTCTTGAAACAATATGCAGATAGTCCAACTAGGGAAGGGGCTGTACTGGACCTGCTATTGGGGAATGAACCCGGCCAGGTGGTTGAAGTTTCAGTGGGGAAGCATTTCGGGAGCAGTGACCATAATTCCGTAAGTTTTAAGGTACCTGTGGATAAGGATAAGAGTAGTCCTCGGGTGAAGGTGCTAAATTGGGGTAAGGCGAATTATAACAATATTAGGCAGGAACTGAAGAATTTAGATTGGGGGCGGCTGTTTGAGGGTAAATCAACATCTGACATGTGGGTGTCTTTCAAACGTCGGTTGATTAGAATCCAGGACCAGCATGTTCCTGTGAGGAAGAAGGATAAGTTTGGCAAGTTTCGGGAACCTTGGATAACGAGGGATATTGTGAGCCTAGTCAAAAAGAAAAAGGAAGCATTCGTAAGGGGTAGAAGGCTGGGAACAGACAAAGTCCTTGAGAAATATAAAGAAAGTAGGAAGGAACTTAAGCAAGGAGTCAGGAGGGCTAAAAGGGGTCATGAAAAGTCATTGGCAAACAGGATTAAGGATAATCCCAAGGCTTTTTATACATATATAAAGAGCAAGAGGGTAGCCAGGGAAAGGGTTGACCCACTCAAGGACAGAGGAAGGAATCTATGCGTGGAGCCAGAAGAAATGGGCGAGGTACTAAATGAGTACCTTGCATCAGTATTCACCAAAGAGAACGACTTGGTGGATGATGAGTCCAGGGAAGGGAGTGTAGATAGTCTGGGTCATGTCGATATCAAAAAGGAGGAGGTGTTGGGCGTCTTGAAAAACATTAAGGTAGATAAGTCCCCAGGGCCTGATGGGATCTAACCCAGAATACTGAGGGAGGCAAGGGAGGAAATTGCTGGGGCCTTGACAGAAATCTTTGTATCCTCATTGGCTACAGGTGAGGTCCCAGAGGACTGTCAATGTTGTTCCTTTGTTTAAGAAGGGTAGCAAGGATAATCCAGGAAATTACAGGCCAGTGAGCCTTACGTCAATGGTAGGGAAATTATTGGAGAGGATTCTTCGGGACAGGATTTACTCCCATTTGGAAACAAATGGACTTATTAGCGAGAGGCAGCATGGTTCTGTAAAGGGGAGGTCGTGTCTCATTAACTTGATCGAGTTTTTTGAGGAAGTGACAAAGATGATTGATGAAGGAAGGGCAGTTGTCTACATAGACTTCAGTAAAGCCTTTGACAAGGTCCCTCATGGTAGACTGGTACAAAAGGTGAAGTCACACGGGATCAGAGGTGAGTTGGCAAGATGGATACAGAACTGGCTCAGTCATAGAAGACAGAGGGTAGCAGTGGAAGGGTGCTTTTCTGAATGGAGGGCTGTGACTAGTGGTGTTCTGCAGGGATCAGTGCTGGGACCTTTGCTGTTTGTAGTATATATAAATGATTTGGAGGAAAATGTAGCTGGTCTGATTAGTAAGTTTGCGGACGACATCAAGGTTGGTGGAGTTCCGGATAGTGATGAGGATTGTCAGAGGATACAGCAGGATATAGATCGGTTGGAGACTTGGGCGGAGAAATGGCAGATGGAGTTTAATCCGGACAAATGTGAGGTAATGCATTTTGGAAGGTCCAATACAGGTGGGAAATATACAGTAAATGGCAGAACCTTTAGGAGTATTGACAGGCAGAGAGATCTGGGCGTACAGGTCCACAGGTCACTGAAAGTGGCAACGCAGGTGGATAAGGTAGTCAAGAAGGCATACGGCATGCTTGCCTTCATCGGTCGGGGCATAGAGTATAAAAATTGGCAAGTCATGTTGCAGCTGTACAGAACCTTAGTTCGGCCACACTTGGAATATTGCGTGCAATTCTGGTCGCCACACTACCAGAAGGATGTGGAGGCTTTGGAGAGGGTACAGAAGAGGTTTACCAGGATGTTGCCTGGTCTGGAGGGTATTAGCTGTGAAGAGAGGTTGGATAAACTCGGATTGTTTTCATTGGAATGACGGAGGTGGAGGGGCGACCTGATAAAGGTTTACAAAGATATGAGCGGCATGGACAGAGTGAATAGTCAGAAGCTTTTTCCCAGGGTGGAAGAGTCAGTTACTAGGGGACATAGGTTTAAGGTGTGAGGGGCAAAGTTTGGAGGGAATGCACGAGGCAAGTTCTTTCCACAGAGGGTGGTGAGTGCCTGGAACCTGCTGCCGTGGGAGGTGGTGAAAGCAGGTACGATAGTGATGTTTAAGAGACATCTTGACAAATACATGAATGGATGGGAATGGAGGGATACGGACCCCGGAAGTGCAGAAGGTTTTAGTTTAGACAGGCATCATGATCGGCGCAGGCTTGGAGGGCCGAATGACCTGTTCCTGTGCTGTACTGTTCTTTGCTCTTTGTTCTTTGATGTTTGAGTCTCCACTGAACCAAGCTACTGAGAGATCCAAGGTTAAGAGTCTCTGTTTTTCTGATATAGAATGCACATTCTCTCTCCATAGAGATGGACCTCACTTAACCGAGGCTGAAAGCTTAGACACAGGTTGACAACAGGTTTAAGAGCCTTCATGTGACCACTGTAATTTAATCAGCTAACCCCATTTGTTTTATTAGCAGGGAACTCTGGTGAGATTCCCACTGCGTGACCAACTAGGACCAGCTTACCATTGGAATACTGGTTTGCACAGTTATCTAGAAGTAAATGGAAAGAATCCCAGTCAATAATGACATCTACCTGTCCAGAACCCATTAGTGAGCCAAGTTGTGTGGTTGATCTTCAGCAGAGCCCTAAAATAACGCACACCTCACTGACTTTGGATTGGAAGTCTGTTGCAAATAGTTGCAACCTCTCAATGCCAGCTAAACCATCTTGGAGTTAACCACACACTATAGAGACACTGCATCCCTCCCAGAAGGAGGTTAATTTCTCGCTGGTCATCAGTGGGGAGACAGCAGAAACTGCCAGCCGATAGCTGTAATCATTCCTGCTATTTATATGAAAACATTAATGGAAAGAAGTGAACTGTACTATTTACTTATTATGTTTATTGCATTGGAATGTGTTCTGCAACATGAACTTCAGGGAAGGAAACCTGCCCTCTGGCCTATTTGTGACCTCCACACAATAGGAGAAAGGTCGCAGATGGTTTCCTTCACATTATAGGACCTAAGCTCCAAGGAACATTGCAACAGGAGTAGGCCATCATGCCCCTTGAGTCTATTCCACCCTTCCATTAAATTGTGGCTGATCTTTATCCCAAACTCTATTTCTGCCAGTCATAGCCACACCATGATATTAGGTGGACCCATAAAAGGGAGCACGGCTGAGAGGGGCAATCAGCCACTGGCACACAGGTGCCATCGGATGTGCCGGGGGGTTGTGGGGAGAGGGGTCTGTATGTGCTCGGGCAGTGCAGGGGGCCATGACCCTCCTGGCATCACAACAAGATAAGTGGAGGGCATTAGGTTTCCTGACATTATTAAGAGTCCAGCTGAGTGCAAGGAAGGCAGCAGCTGGTAATGGGCGCATGATTCTCAGATGTTGGGCCCAGTGATGATGAGGATCAACATCCTCAGCAGAAGAGGCGTATGAGGAGGACAGAGGAGGGGGACCAGAGGTAGAAACGGAGGCCATACCCTCTGCATAGGATCCACCATCAAAGATGGAGCTATCTGGACATGTCGGAGAACCAATGCTGTAGGAGACGCGCTTATCCAGGCAGATGGTCATTGAGATTTGTGCCCTCATTGCAGAAGACCTCACACCCTCGCAGCACCGCTCACCATGCCCTGCCAGTAGCCGTCAAAGTCACTGTCGCCTTGAAATTCTTTGCCTGAAGCTCCTTCCAAGGATCAGCAGCGGATGTTGGTCACTGATGCCCTTTTTATGAGAGCTGGACATTACATCCAATTTCAAACAGATGGGACATCAAAGGAACAGAGGGCAGTGGGTTTTACCTCCATCGCTGATTTCCCCAGGTGTGGGGCATCATCTATTGCACTGATATTTTTGTTTATTCTTTTATGGGATGTGGGCTTTGCTGGCAAGGCCAGCATTTGTTGCCCAGCCCTAATTGCCCTTGCCAATTGAGTGGCTTGCTAGGCCATTTTGGAGGGCGGTTAAGATTTAACCATATTGCTGTGGGTCTGGAGTCATACATAGTCCAGATCAGGTAAGGATTGCAGATTTCCTTCCCTAAAGAATGTTAGTGAACCAGATGGGTTTTTTACGACAATCGATGATAGTTTTGTGGCACCATTACTGAGACTAGTTTTCAATTCCAGATTTTTCTTAATTAATTGAATTTCTTAATTAATTGAATTTAAATTCCACCAGCTGCCATGTGGGATTTGAACCTATGTTGCCAGGTCATTAGCCTGGGCTTCTGGATTACTAGTCCAATGACATTACCACTGCACCATCGTCTCCCCTCCCTGTCAAGGCACCGAATGAGTGGCCAGTGGGATTCACCAAAAGGAAGGGCTTCCACTCCCTCAACATTCAGCTTGTCTGTGACCACAATAAGAGCTTCCTCCGTATCTGTGCTCACTTTCCTGGCATCTGCCATGACTCCTTCATCCTCTGGAAATCCAGGATGCCGCAGCTCTTCATTCCACCCCTCCCCCCGACCAAAACTTTGTGGATGGATTCTAGGGGACAATGGTTATCACTTGAAGAGATGGCTGCTCACTCCTCTACATGACCCCGAGTCGGAGCCACCGAGGTGTTACAATCAAAGCCACCTGCTCACAAGGACCGCTATCGAGCAGACCATCGGGCTTCTGACAATGTGGTTCCAGTTCCTGGACTGGTCAAGTGATGCCCTGCAGTGCATTCCTGCAAGGGTCTCGCACATTGTGGTTGTCTTCTGCTCTCTCCATAACGTGGCCCTCTAGAGAGGTCTGGAACCTTTAGAGGGTGAGGTCCTGGACTGACACAGCTCATTGGGGGAAGAGGAGGAGCAGGACATGGAAGAGGAGGAAGAAGAAGAGGAGGAGGAGGGATAGGAGGAGCAGGACATAGAAGAGGAAGAAGAAGAGGAGGAGGAGGAAGAGGAGGAGCAGGACATGGAAGAGGAGGAAGAAGAGGAGGAGGAGGAAGATGCAGAACAGATGTGCTCCAGCTGCACAGTGAGGTGGCCGGGCCCGGTGAAGGACTCGAGGGTCTTGTCAGGATGCCAACAATGTCAGGGATCATCTGATTGAGGTATGTTTCATCTGAGTCCTTCTAACCCAGGGGGATGGCATGGTCTGGAACTCACTTTGAGCACTTCCATTGAAGATGCAACCTTGAATGGATTCACTGTCACAGCCAGTGAATCATGCAGATCTGTCCAGAGTTTTCACTGTCCTCTTTCAAAGACCTTTGCTTCCCATCACCACCTCTTCCCTCTTTCCAGTCTCACCATTAAAGATTGGAAGCTCACACATCTAATGTCATGTGTCAATATTTACAGTGTGTTTAGAATGTACAAAAGTGCACATTTACAAGTGATGCAAACCCCAGTGAAGCACTCAGTGCTCTGCCCGATGTGGTGGCCTCTGATCTCGGCCACCTACACAATGCTCTCCTTGTGGCCTCAGATGAGGTGGAGGTAGCCTGCTCGCTTATCTTTGCTTGCTTTGCATGGAGGCCGTCCTTATCATGGAGGTGCCAATGGTGGCACCTCCAGAAGCTACTGCACCGGCGTCAATGCAGGGGCATTCTCCATCACCAGGCCCTACTGCATAGATGGTCCCTCAGCTAGAGGGGCCAAGGAGGCCGATGATGATGGCACCCCATGAGGGGTGGCACCCTTATCCACCTTGATGACTGCCTCAGTCCTTGGCTGGCACTCTGGATAGCTGGAAAGGAGCACCAGTTGGGGTGCCACTGGCATACACTCCTAATATCTCTGTGCCATCAGTGCCACTGACCGATCCATGCTAGACAGCGTGGCATGCACTCTGTGCATGTCAATGCACTTTACCTGCCTTCACTCAGTGTGCTGCTGCATATGGCCACTCTCTCAATGGATGAGCGCATGCCTTTAAAGCCCTGAGCCATGGTGGCACACATGAGCTGAATGGACCCCTCCATTCTCAACCCATGACCACGCAGTGCCTCAGGGAACTCTGACATGTGGGAACACATCTGCTGACGCTGGGCTAGGTAGATCCTGCTGAGACCCTGCATTTGTGCCTAGCTGAGCATGGCTGTGTCTGTCCTCCATCCTCCAAGGGGGAATGCCCACAGCTGCCTCTGTCTCTTTCACCTGCCCCTGCTCACTACTGCTGTGCTTATCACCCAGTGCCACCTTTTCTAATTACGTGGGAAGACCCACCAATGTGAGAGTAACTGCACTGGTGGATTGTGTGCTTGTAAGATATGGCGGTGCAGACTCTGCTGTCTCTGTTTCTTTGATGGCCCCAGTACCGTGACAGGACTCAGATGTTCCCCCTCCACGTCAGAACCTGTGGGAGACACAAGACGAGATCATGAGAACTAGCCTTTGACAGTTGAAACCTCTGCAGTGCTGATGCTTCTCAATGTAGCTGAGTCTTTGGCATGCTGCCAGACAGGGAGGAGTGCACTCTACCCCTTCATGGACTGATAGCAATATCTTTTCACCCCCTCCACCAGGTATGCCCATCTCTCCTTCCTAACTTGCTCCTGCGGGGCCACCTTTGAGATTTCCATGGTTCCTTCCTCCACGGCAGTGATGGTATGGAAACTGGGTGCTGTTACTCCTGTAAGAGCCCTCTTCCAGGCATTGCGCGCACTTTTCTCTTGCAAGGGAAAAAGAGAGAGAAATAAGACACTGTTGGCCTCTGAGCAATGCCAGTGGCTCACATACATAAGAGGTTTGATGTATCAGTGCTGCCAGGTCCTCAACAGCGCTAAGGCTCCAAGTCTAGCTGAAGGGTTAGTAAGTACCCTGGGCACATGTTACTTCCCTGTTCAGGAGCAGGATGTGTCATCAGGCTCCTCAGCTAGAGTGTCTGCTGAGGCCTGTCATCAGGGTCTGACATTGCACTCACCTTGCCAGAGCGAAGAAAGTCATTGCACCTTTTGCAACACTGGACCAGGTTCCTCCATACCTCACTCCGGCTGCTGATGGTCTCAGTCACCTCCAGCCATGCCAAATTTGTCTGGATGGGTGGCCTTCTACTTCCACCCTATGGAACAAAGGCCTTCCTCCTCTCCCTCACATCCTCCAGGAGGATCTCAAGGTCAGCATCGGAGAATTGAGGGGCAGCCCTACCCTGGGTGCCAGGCCTTTGCCTGAATCCCCAGTGCATCCATTCTTTCAGTCAAACGGCAGCCACAGTACTGGCTGCCATGACTTTAAATGGGGCCCGCACTTCAGTAGTCCCGCTTCCAACCCACATCCCCAGCCACTAATTGGCCTCCCAACCTGCCCTCCAGCAATTAGCAGCACGCCTCCGCAAAAAATCACGGGCTCTGAATACACCCCCATCTCACTCCTTGAGGGTTCGAACCTGGAAATGGTCTCAACGTCAGTTTCCCGACCCTTGAGGGAAAATCCTTCCCCAAGAGCCAACCAGATTGGTGTGGGACTGCAGTCACATGTAAGGACAGTGTTATGGCAACATGGTGTGACATGGGTGGTTCCCACTGTTCAACTCCCCACCTGACTGCAGCAAATGTAATTGTATTAAGAATTTAGTGCCTTTGTGTTTTATTTTTCAAATAAATAGATAGCGACAGGTTTTCTTCTAGGTTTTCAAAAACAGAAAGTCAAATTGTTTATTTATTAATGGGGGAGGTGGTGGCATAGTGGTATTGTCACAGGACTAGTAACCCAGAGACCCCAGAGTACTACGCTGGGGACATGGATTCGAATCCCACCATGGCAGAAGGTGGAATTTGAATTCAATTAATAAATCTGGAATTAAAAGCTAGTCTAATGATGGCCAGGAAACCATTGTCGATTGTTGTAAAAAACCAGCTGGTTCACTAACATCCTTTAGGGAAGGAAATCTGCTGTCCTCACCTGGTCTGGCCTACAGCAGACTCTAGACCCACAGCAATATGGTTGACTCTTAAAATGCCCTCTGAGACAGCCTAGCAAGCCACTCAGTTGTATCAAACCCTGGGAGCTTGTGCCAAAGTTGGGAGAGCTGTCTCACAGACCAGTCAAGCAGCAGCCTGACATAGACATACTCACAGAATTATACCTTACAGACAATGTCCCAGACACTGCCATCACCATCCCCGGGTATGTCCTGTTCTACAGGCAGAACAGACTCAGCAGAAGTGGTGGCACAGTGGTATACTGTGAGTCAGGAGGGAGTTGCCCTGGGAGTCCTCAACATTGACTCTGGACCTCATGAAGTCTCATGATATCAGGTCAAACACAGGCAGGGAAACCTCCTGCTGGTTACTGCCTACCACCCAACACCCACCCCCCCCCACCCACCAGCTGATGAATCAGTACTTTTTCATGTTGAACACCACTTGGAGGAAGCACTGAGTGTGGTAAGGGCACAGAATGTACTCTGGGTGGGGGACTTCAATGTCCATCACCAAGAGTGGCTTGGTAGCACCATTACTGACCGAGCTGGCAGAGTCCTAAGGGACATAACTGCTAGATTGGGTCTGCAGCAGGTGGTGAGGGAACCAACAAGAGGGGAAAACATACTTGACCTCATCCTCACCAATCTACCTGTCGCAGATGCATCTGTCCATGACTGTATTGGTAAGAGTGACCACCGTACAGTCCTTGTGGAGACTAAGTCCCGTCTTCAATTGAGGATACCCACCATTGTTTTGTGTGGCACTACCAAAGCGTTAAATGGGATAAACTTTGAACAGATCTAGCAACTCAAAACTAAGCATCCATGAGGCACTGCGGGCCTTCAGTAGCAACAGGATTGTACTCAACCACAGTCTGTAACGTCATACCCTGGCATATCCAACACTACCATTACCATCAAGCCGGGGGACCAACCCTGGTTCAATGAAGAGTGCAGGACGGCATACCAGGAGCAGCATCAGGCATACCTCAAAATGAGGTGTCAACCTGGTGAAGCTACAACCCAGGACTACTTGTGTGCCAAACGGCGTAAGCAGCATGCGATAGACAGGGCTAAGTGATCCCACAACCAACGGATCAGACCTAAGCTCTGCAGTCCTGCCACATCCAGTCGTGAATGGTGGTGGACAATTAAACAACTAACAAGATGTGGGGGCTCCACAAATATCCCCATCCTCAATGATGTGGGAGCCCAGCACATCAGTGCAAAAGATAAGGATGAAGCATTTGCAACAATGCAAATGGGGCAGCACAGTGGCGCAGTGGTTAGCACCGCAGCCTCACAGCTCCAGCGACCTGGGTTCAATTCTGGGTACTGCCTGTGTGGAGTTTGCAAGTTCTCCCTGTGCCTGCGTGGGTTTTCTCCGGGTGCTTCGGTTTCCTCCCACAAGCCAAAAGACTTGCAGGTTGATAGGTAAATTGACCATTATAAATTGTCCCTAGTATAGGTAGGTGGTAGGGAAATATAGGGACAGGTGGGGATGTGGTAGGAATATGGGATTAGTGTAGGATTAGTATAAATGGGTGGTTGATGGTCGGCACAGACTCGGTGGGCCGAAGGGCCTGTTTCAGTGCTGTATCTCTAAACTAAAAACTAAACAATCTTCAGCCAAGAGTGCCAAATTGATCATCCATCTCGGCCTCCTCCTGAAGTCCCCAGTATCACAGATGCTGGTCTTCAGCAAATTCGATTAATTCCTTGTGATATCAAGAAACGACTGAAGTCATTGGATACTGCAAAGGCCATGGGCGTTGACGACATTCCGGCAATAGTACTGAAGACCTGTCTTCAAGAATTTGCTGAGCCCCTAGCCAAGCTGTTCCAGTACAACTAAAACACTGGCATCTACCCGACAATGTGAAAAATTGCCCAGGTATTCCCTGTACACAAAAAGCAGACAAATCCAACCCAGCCAATTACCACCCCATCAGTCTACTCTCAATCATCTGTAAAGTGACGGAAGGTGTCATAGACAGTGCTATCAAGTGGCATTTGCTTAGCAATAGCCTGCTCAGTCTCGCTCAGTTTGGTTTCCGCCAGGGCCACTCAGCTCCTGACCTCATTACAGCCTTGGTTCAAACGTCGACAAAAGAGCTGAACTCAAAAGGTGAGGTGACAGTGACAGCCCTTGACATCAAGGCAGCATTTAACCGAGTGTGGCATCAATGAGCCCTAATAAAACTGGAGTCAATGAGAATCAGGGAGAAAGCACTCCGCTGGTTGGAGTCATATCTAGTGCAAAGGCAGAAGGTTGTGGTTGTTGGAGGTCAATCATCTCAGCTCCAGGACATCACTGCAAGTGTTCCTCAGGGTAGTGATGTAGGCCCAACCATCTTCAGCTGCTTCATTAATGATCTTCCTTCCTTCCTTCAATCATAAGGTCAGAAGTGAGGATGTTCGCTGTTGATTGCACAATGTTCAGCACCATTTGTGACTCCTCAAATACTGAATACTGAAGCAGTCAGTGTAGAAATGCAGCAAGACCTGGCCAATATCCAGGCTTCAACTGATAAGTGGCAAGTAACATTCACACCACACAAGTGCCATGCAATGAGCATCTCCAACAACAGAGAATGTAACCATCTCCCCTTGACATTCAATGGCATTACCATCACTGAATCCCCCACTATCAACATCCTAGGGGCTACCATTGACCAGAAACTGAAATTGGCCTTTATAGCCACTCCAGGCGCTGCTTCACAAACCACTGACCACCTCCAGGCGCGTATCCATTGTCTCTCGAGATAAGGAGGCCCAAAAGAAGGGGCTACCATTGACCAGAAACTGAACTGGAGTAGCCATATAAATACTGTGGCTACAAGAGCAGGACAGAGGCTCGGAATCCTGCAATGAGTAACTCACCTTCTTGTCCACCATCTACAAGGCACAAGTCAGTAGTGTGATGGCATACTGTCCACTTGCCTGGATGAGTGCAGCTCCAACAACACTCAAGAAGCTCAACACCATCCAGGACAAAGCAGCCCACATGATTGGCACCCCATCCACAAACATTCACTCCTTCCACCACTGATGCACAGTGGCAGCAGTGTGTACCATCTACAAGATGCACTGCAGCAACGCACCAAGGCTCCTTAGACAGCACCTTCCAAACCCATGACCTCTACCACCTAGAAGGACAAGGGCAGCAGATGCATGGGAACACCACCACCTGCAAGTTCCCCTCCAAGCCTCATACCATTCTGACTTGGAACTATACCACTGTTTCTTCACTGTCGCTGGGTCAAAATCCTGGAACTCCCTTCCGAACAGCACTGTGGGTGTACCAATCCCACATGGACTGCAGTGGTTCAAGAAGGCAGCTCACCACTACCTTCTCAAGGGCAATTAGGGATGGGCAATAAATGCTGGCATAGCCAGCAATGCCCACATCCCAAGAATGAATTTAAAATACCTTATCCTGAAATTGTCGCAACTGCATTCACTTGCACACACACACACACACACACACACACACGAAGAAACAAATAAGATAGGGAAAGTAGTAGGTGGGTTTTAGCGAGGGGGAGATGGGTTACGATAAACCTGTTGAATTCTCTTGAGAGTCAAGAGAGTTATAGAGGGATGCAGGCCTGTGATGATTGTAGATTTCTCTGTTGATTGAAGGTTCTGTTAAAGTTGGTGGGTCACTTCTAGCTCTCTCTCTGCTGTATGACATAGATGTCAGATTTTTCCAGTAGGACATGTGATTCCTGGTTTTCTGGAATGCCAAAAGTTAGAAGTAGCTTCACCTTCTGGGTCAGTCTCTCTCTCTCTTTCTCGTTCTGACTGTCTTTTTAAAAGGTAAAACTGTCACCTCACACCTCCAGTTTGGGGACATTCTAATTTCTTCTCATAGTGACCGCACAATGACCCAGGACGTGGCTACTTCACACCCCCTTTGTTTTAGAAGAGAACATTCAATTCTGGAATGTTTCTAGGATATGTGTGAGATAGGTTTCATTATTACCTTTTGGCTTTGAAGATTTGTCCTTTGTCTTTGTCAGACTATTTGAATATACAAAAGGTTAATCCCCTTCTCTTTGGTGGCCATTTTGGACCATTGTTCACATTTAAAAAAATAAAGGTTCATTTTTTTTTAAAGACAAAGTCTGTTTTTTCATAATTCTTCAGATTTACTCCATGAATGTTGTATCATTGCACCTCCGATGTGTGTGACAAAAGCAAGTTTCCTTCCCTGAAGGACATTAGTGCTCCGGTTGGGTTCTTACACACAGCAGCATGAGATTCCCGGTATTCACAATATTGCATCACATAAATGTGTGTTTTAAAAATTCCTAGAATAATTCTTCAGCCCATATATTCAGTACACTGCAGTGGGAAACTGAACTGTTACTAAAACTTTTTAGGAAGTTATACAATTTTCACAACAAATCCTGCCCTCTGGTGGGTATGGTGTACACAGTCACATTTAAAATAACAGCCTGTGTTCACAGAAAATGCTGGAAATATACAGGAGGTCCTTGAAACATCCAAAAAGAGGTGAAAGACAGGTGAATATTTCAGATGGAATTCCATTTTGGAATCTTTTGGTTGAAACTGAGCCCTTTCCTACTTTCTTAGGTGGACATTAAAGATCCACAGAACTATACAAAGAAGAGCAGTGGACTTCTTCTTGGTGTCTTCAGTATTTATCACATTGCTGTTAGTGAGATCTTGCTGTGTGCATATTAGCTGATGCATTTCATACAAGTGACTACACTTCAACAAGTACTTTATTGGCTGTGACACACTTTGAGATGTTCCGAGGATGTGAAAGGCACTATACAGATGCAAGCTTGTTCTTTCACTGTCAGAACCCATATAGGAAGGCAAGGAGTGTTTTATAGGAATGATCCATAAAAAGCATGGTGTGGGGTTCGGGGGTGTTGGGGAAGAACAAGTACCATGCAAAGATATAGAAATGTTAATAATTTTTATAAAGAGACAGCTAATGGGGCAGTATAGGACACCAAAGATGGAACAACTGATGCAAGGAAAGTTAAGGTCATGTTTGCGACAGACCTTAATTATTCAGCAATGTAATGCCCCAGTTTGCCTTTCCTCTCCCCATTTCAGAATTAACCATACATTGAGCAATGACGAGAATTTACTGGATTGATGGAATATAATTCGGTGTGTCAAAGGGAGAGCATGTTAGAGGACCTGCACAATGCTATGGGAACACTGGAATGGATAATTGTTGCAAAAACACTCGCTTCATAGTCTCTAGGCAGAAGTTTGAGAAACTTCTTTCATTGGAGATGTTTCATTGGCAACTTTAATGCAATAAAATGCCCCAAGATGCTTTACAGGACCGTCACCCGTCAAAAATTGACACTCAGCCAATGAAGATATTGGGACAGGGGACCAAAAGCTTGGTTAAAGCGATAGGTTTTAAGGGCATCTTAAAGGAGGTATTGAAGTGGAGAGGTTTAGGGAAGGAATGCTAGAGATGAGGGCCTAGGCAGCAGAAGGCATGGCTGTCAATGCTGGGGCGGAGGAAGTTAGGGATGAATAAGAGACTAGAATTGGAGGAACACAGTTTTAGGGCTGGAGGAGGTTACAGAACCAGGGAGGGGCAAGGCCATGGGAGGGATTTGAACACAAGCATGCAAATTGGCTGCTATGCTGCCTACATGACAGCAGTGATTACACTCCAAAGCACTTCATTGGCTGTAAAGCACTTTGGGATAGCATGAGTTTGTCAAAGGTGCTATATAAATGCAAATCTGTCTTTCTTTTTATCCCCCTGTCCCCAGAGTCCTTCTTGAACCGCTGGAGTGCTATTCTTCATAACTGTTTGATACTGCTGAATGGCTTGCTCGGCTGCTTCAGAGGGCAATTAAGAGTCAACCATGTTGGTGTGGGACTGAAGCCACATCTAAGCCAGATCTGGTAAGAATGTTCTATTTCCTTCCATGAAGGACATTAGTGAACCATTTGAGTTTGAATGATAATCCAACAGTTCCATGGCCACTTTCACTGATGCCAGATGTACTGGTTGTACTGAGGTTGAATTTATTAACTCCGAGTAGAAAAAGCCACTTTGGGAAGTAAGAATGCTGTTAATAATATTGCCCCAATGTACATCTCTATTGAACAATGATGGCTTAGTAACTAAACTACCAATTAATTGATTGCACTAGAATAATTAAAAATGTATTGAGAACTGTGAACTATAATAGAAAAACATCTAGAAACTAAAAATGTGTAAAGAATCGTCCACATAAGTTCCAAAAGTGAATGTCATGCTTGACTAACTTATTGGGTTCTTTGAAGAAGTTAACAGAAAAGCTAGACAAGTGTAATTCAGTAGATATAATATATTTGGATCTTCAAACGACCTTAGATGATGTAGACTCTGGACTAAGGCCAGACCATATGGAGTAAAGGGAGAGTAGCCGAATGAATAGCAGATTGGCCACAAAACAGAAAACAGAAAGTCGGGGTTAAAGGTAGTTATTCAGATTGGTAGAAGGTATAAAATGATGTTCCATAGGGATTGTTTCTGGGATCACTGCTGTTCATTATTTACATAAATTATTTGGACTAAGGGATTAGAAGTATAATTTGAAAATTTTCAAAGGATACCAAATTGGTGGATATAGTTGATACTGAGGAAGACTGCGATAAAATACAGGAAGACATTAATAAAGCTGTAGAATAGGCATGCAAATAGAAAATTAATTGTAATATAAATAAGTGTGAGGTGATTAATTTTGGTACGAGGAGTAAGGAGGCCACATACTCCTTGAAAAATAAATCTTAATAGGGTAGAGAAACAAAAGGATCTCGGGGTGCAGATTCACAAATCGTTAAAAGTAGCAATGCAAGTTAACAAGGCCATAAAAATGCATCAAAGCACTGGGATTCATTTTCAGAGGAACAGAATTGAAACAGTTGGAAGTTTTGTTAACCTGGTATAGAACCTTGGCTAGACCACTCTTGGGGCTGGATCTTATGCTCTATTGGAAGGTTGGATTTTTGGTGGGGGGATGAGCCAGAAAATCGGCGTAGATTTGTTTGCCATGGAACAAAATGCCGTAATGCCAGTTTCAGATTTTCTTGGAGGCGGCGAAGTTCCGTGGTGGTACCTCCGCCACGATGCTACGGGATTGTAGTTTAAATATTTTAAATAATGTTTTGCAGGCATTTGTATCTAATTCGCCGCGATCCTACGAGGCATTCGCAATCTTCTGCATGACATGCAGCGCTCACGTTCCTTCACTTTCCCATCATTGAAAAGCTGGCGCCAACGAGAAGAGAGTCCTTGGTGCCTGCAAAGATTAGGTAAGGGCCTGTGGAAATTTTTTAGCATCGGAAATTGCCACTAAGCTCAATCTGCAGATGTGAGGGGAGGCTGGAACTCTGCAAGTAGATGCTGTTGGAGTGGAAGGTGGGGAACTCTGCAAGTGGATGATGTTGAGGGGCGGGGGGCAGAACTTGGCAACTGTATATGTTGTTTTCTTGGGGGTCCAGTGCAGGCAACTCAAATGTGGACAGTTCTTGTTTCCATATTATAAAAAAGATATAAAAGCATTGGAGGAGGTGCAAAAAAGATTTACTAGAATGATACCAGAAATGAGAGGTGATACCTATCAGCAAAGATTGGAGCTCTTCTCGAGAAAATATAAGACTGAGGGGTGACTAGATAAAGGTTTTTAAGATTATGGAAGTGTTTGATAACATAGACTTTGAGAAGGTGATTCCACTTGCAGATGAGACTACAGCTAGCAGCCTTTAATATAAGAGTCACTCTTAATTCTAATGGGGAATTCAGGAGAACCTTCCTTGCCAAAAGAATGGTTAGAATGTGGAACTCGCTACCACTAGAAGTAGTTGAGGTACAGATTGCATAGATGCATTACGGGAAAGCTAGATAACCACCTGAGGGAGAAAGCAATCGAAATATATGTTGATGGAGTTAGATGAAGAAGGATGGGAGGGGTCTTGTGTGGAGCATAAACACTCGCATGGACTTGTTGGCCAGACTGGCTTGATTCTGTGCTGTAACTATCATGTCAGAGCTATGTAAATCAAATAAAGAATTCGGGGGAAACCTCTTTATCCAGAGAAGGGTGTTACAACCAGGCGAGAAAGGTGTCTAGGGGTCTTTTACTGTCTTAACTGGTCTTATTGTAACAGGGTTTAATTTTTAAACACACTGTGTTTTTGAGCTCCCCCTTTATGAATCTTTGTTCACAGCTTTCCAATTATAAGACAAAGAAATGAGCATACCAGGTTTTCTTTAGGTTTAAAGCAGAAAAATGAAATTTATTAATCCTTACACTTAAACTATCATACAGTTAACGCCTACGGATATACGACGCACCGATGCTTGAATGCACACGCGATACACAAATGCAAATAGGGACAGAAAAGAGCAGAAGAAAAATAAAATGGAGAGGTTTGAGGTAATTTCTGAAGAGGGTTTTTTTTACTGCGCATCGAGTTCGCTGTAGGGTCCTTGATTGTAGGTAGTCTTGCTTTTCGTTGGGACCCAGTATTCTTCTTAAACCTTGTTCTCTGTAGGAGACTTTTCTCTCTTGGGGTTCATATGTCTTCAATAGTTTCTGAAGCTGGTGAGAGTGAGATGAGAGCACACAGGAGGGAGGTGTTCTCAATCCAGGAGCTAACAGCCTTCTGATTTCAAATTCCTTGTTGGAAGCTCCCCAAGTTCCCCACGGTAGGCTATTGCAGAAAATACAGAAGTATGGGATTGAAGGTGAATTAGTGCTTTGGATCAGAAATTGGCTAGCTGAAAAAAGACAGAGGGTGGTGGTTGATGGTAAATGTTCATCCTGGAGTATAGTTTCTAGTGGTGTACCGCAAGGATCTGTTTTGGGGCCACTGCTGTTTGTCATTTTTATAAATGACCTGGATGAGGGTGTAGAAGGGTGGGTTAGTAAATTTGCGGATGACACGAAGGTCGGTGGAGTTGTGGATAGTGCCGAAGGATGTTGTAGGTTACAGAGGGACATAGATAGGCTGCAGAGCTGGGCTGAGAGATGGCAAATGGAGTTTAATGCGGAAAAGTGTGAGGTGATTCACTTCGGAAGGAGTAACAGGATTGCAGAATACTGGGCTAATGGGAAGATTCTTGGTAGTGTAGATGAGCAGAGAGATCTTGGTGTCCAGGTACATAAATCCCTGAAAGTTGCCACCCAGGTTAATAGAGCTGTTAAGAAGGCATATGGTGTGTTAGCTTTTATTAGTAGGGGGATCGAGTTTAGGAGCCACGAGGTCATGCTGCAGCTGTACAGAACTCTGGTGCGGCCGCACCTGGAGTATTGCGTGCAGTTCTGGTCACCGCATTATAGGAAGGATGTGGAAGCTTTGGAAAAGGTGCAGAGGAGATTTACTAGGATGTTGCCTGGTATGGAGGGAAGGTCTTATGAGGAAAGGCTGAGAGACTTGAGGTTGTTTTCGTTAGAGAGAAGGAGGAGAAGAGGTGACTTAATAGAGACATATAAGATAATCAGAGGGTTGGACAGGGTGGATAGTGAGAGCCTTTTTCCTCGGATGGTGATGGCAAACACGAGAGGACATAGCTTTAAGTTGAGGGGTGATAGATATAGGACAGATGTCAGAGGTAGTTTCTTTACACAGAGAGTAGTAGGGGCGTGGAACGCCCTGCCTGCAACAGTAGTAGACTCGCCAACTTTAAGGGCATTTAAGTGGTCATTGGATAGACATATGGATGAAAATGGAATAGTGTAGGTCAGATGGTTTCACAGGTCGGCGCAACATCGAGGGCTGAAGGGCCTGTACTGCGCTGTAATGTTCTATGTTCTATGTTCTAAGCTCAAATTCAAAAATTCCAACAGTCAGTCAGTCATGTGACCAAACTGGCCTCACCACATTTGTTTATTTTTTTTTTATTCATTCATGGGATGTGGGCATTGCTGGCCAGGCCAGCATTTATTGCCCATTCCTAATTGCCCTTGAGAAGGTGGTGGTGAGCTGCTTTCTTGAACCGCTGCAGTCCATGTGGGGTAGGTACACCCATAGTGCTGTTAGGAAAGGAGTTCCAGGATTTTAACCCAGCAACAGTGAAGGAATGGCGATATAGTTCCAAGTCAGGATCGTGTGTGACTTGGAGGGGAACTTGCAGGTGGTGGTGTTCCCATGTATTTGCTGCCCTTGTCCTTCTAGTTGGTAGAGGTAGCAGGTTTGGAAGGTGCTGTCTAAGGAGCCTTGGTGCATTGCTGCAGTGCATCTTGTAGATGGTACACACTGCTGCCACTGTGCGTCGCTGGTGGAGGGAGTGAACGTTTGTAGATGGGATGCCAATCAAGTGGGCTGCTTTGTCCTGGATGGTGTTGAACTTCTTGAGTGTTGTTGGAGCTGCACCCATCCAGGCAAGTGGAGAGTATCACACTCCTGACTTGTGCCTTGTAGATGGTGGACAGGCTTTGGAGAGTCAGGAGATGAGTTACACGCCACAGGATTCCTAGCCTCTAACTTGCTCTTGTAGCCACGGTGTTTATATGGCTACTCCAGTTCAGTTTCTGGTCAGTGGTAGCCCCTAGGATGTTGATAGTGGGGGATTCAGCAATGGTAATGCCATTGAATGTCAAGGGGAGATGGTTAGATTCTCTCTTGTTGGAGATGGTCATTGCCTGGCACTTGTGTAGCACGAATGTTACTTGCCACTTATCAGTTGAAGCCTGGATATTGTCCAGGTCCTGCTGCATTTCTACACGGACTGCTTCAGTATCTGAGGAGTCACGAATGGTGCTGAACATTGTGCAATCATCAGCAAACATCCCCACTTCTGACTTTATGATTGAAGGAAGGTCATTGATGAAGCAGCTGAAGATGGTTGGGCCTAGGACACTGTATTCAGCCATCTTAGTAGTTAACCTGGAATGCTTCAACGTCTGGTAATCAAAAGTCCAATGTGGATTGAATTGAAGCTCCTTTGTCCTTTGAAGTACTTGTTTGTTGATATGCTAATGTCTTTCTCCAGCCACAGTCTCCAATTATTTTTTTAAAGCAAGTTCTTTCTTCACCATCAGCAGTTTAAAATCAATGTTCATGTGGCAAAATTAATTTTCCTCATTTTTGGTAGGTGGGGGGCTTGCCTGACACCTCCACACCCAAGTGAATGAAATGCGATTTGAAGAGAAATGGCACATTTCATTACATGGTTTGAGAGAAATGTAAGATACAGAAAGAAAAATCTTGCATTTCTCTCATTCATTTCCATCCATTCACCAATCTTAAAGCCTATTAAAAATGGTCTTTTCTGGGTGCCAGGGCTGTTTTAATTTCTCCCTTTTCTCCCAGGAGTTAGTAGTGGGCGAATCTATCCTGAACTCTCTGAGTCATGCAAAGACTTTTGACTTCATGCGGTTCCCTTTTCCTCTGACTGTGGGTGAGGAGTCTTTGTTATTCTCCCCTTTGTTCTCTGGGACACTCCTACCTGCAGGTATTTGTGCAGACTTAACTGCACTCTCCTGTGGCACCTCGACTAGGTGAAGCATGACCTCACACTTTCCGTGCCCCTTAGAGGTCTCTCTTTGTCTCTGCAGGTTCCTGTAAATGCTGTTAGCAACTCTGGTGGAGTGCTATTAGAGTCTGCATTTACATAGGAGGATATGGGGTCTAACTTTTCACATTTTTCGGGATTGATTGACCGGACAGTAGGGGTTTTCATCTGGGATTCTTCCTGGACTTCCTTTAACCTGCCATCTTTGTCACTTTTTCCCCTTCTCTTTCTAAACTTTTGCCAGCCGTGTGCCTGCCTGTCCCCTTTTGTTGTCAGCAGGGGACCCTTACAGTTCACCAGCCCTCTGCTGGAGGGTCCTCCTAACACCAGTACAGGACTTAGGGGTGCAGGTTTCACTATAGGTTGGGGATTCCCCTCAACCTGGCACATAGAGTCACAGAGTCATAGAGTTGTACAGCATAGAAACAGGCCCTTCGGCTCACCACGTCCATGCCAACCATAATGCCTATCTATATTAATCCCACCTGCCTGCATTAATTCCATATCCCTCTATGCCTTGCTCATTCAAGTACCTGTCCAGATGCCTCTTAAATGTTGCAACTGTTCCTGCCTCCACCACCTCGTCTGGCAGCTCATTCCAGATACCCACTATTCTTTGTGTGAAAAATCTACCCCTTTGATCTACCCTATCTATGCCTCTCATAATTTTATATACCTCTATCATGTCCGCTCTCAGACTCCTTCGCTCCAGGGAAAACAGACCCAGCCCATCCAATCTCTCTTTGTAACTCAAGCCCTCTAAACCAGGCAACATCCTTGTGAATCTTTTCTGCACCCTCTCTAGCTTAATTACATCTTTCCTGTAGTGCGGCGACCAGAACTGCACACAGTACTCCAAATGCGGCCTAACCAATGTTATGTACAACTGTAACATGACGTCCCAACTCTTGTACTCAATGCCTCGGCTGATGAAGGCAAGCATGCCATACACCTTCTTCACCACCCTGTCTACCTGTGTTGCCACTTTCAGGGAACTATGTACTTGCACCCCAAGTCTCTCTGCTCAACAACACTCCCCAGGGCCCTGCCATTCACTGTATATGTCCTGCCCTGGTTTAACTTCCCAAAATGCATCACTTCGCACTTGTCTGCGTTAAATTCCATTTTCCAATCCCTTGCCCACTTTCCCAGTTGATCGATATCCTATTGTAACCTTAGACAACCTTCTTCACTATCCACTATACCACCAATTTTGGTGTCATCTGCAAACTTACTAAACATGCCCCCTACATTCACATCCAAGTCATTAATATATATGACAAACAACAGAGGGCCCAGCACTGATCCCTGTGGCACACCACTGGTCACCGGCCTACAATCTGTAAAACAACCCTCCACTACCACCCTCTGCCTCCTATCACCAAGCCAATTTTGTTAGCCGATTGGCTAGCTCACCCTGGATCCCATGTGTTCAAACCTTCCTGACCAGCCTACCATGCGGGACCTTGTCAAAGGGCGGCACAGTGGCGCAGTGGTTAGCACCGCAGCCTCACAGCTCCAGGGACCCGGGTTCGATTCTGGGTACTGCCTGTGCGGAGTTTGCAAGTTCTCCCTGTGACTGCGTGGGTTTTCGCCGGGTGCTCCGGTTTCCTCCCATAGCCAAAAACTTGCAGGTGATAGGTAAATTGGCCGTTGTAAATTGCCCCTAGTGTAGGTAGGTGGTAGGGAATATGGGATTACTGTAGAGTTAGTATAAATGGGTGGTTGTTGGTCGGCACAGACTCGGTGGGCCGAAGGGCCTGTTTCAGTGCTGTATCTCTAAAAAAAAGGCCTGGCTAAAGTCCATGTAGGCAACATCCACCGCCCTGCCCTCGTCAATCCTCTTGGTCACCTCCTCAAAAAACTCAATCAAATTCGTGAGACATAACTTCCCACGCATAAAGCCATGCTGACTATCCCTAATCAGACCTTGCCTTTCCAAATGCATATAAATCCTGTCTCTCAGAATCCTTTCCCACCACTGATGTAAGGCTCACCAGCCTGTAGTTCCCTGGCTTATCCCTGCTGCCCTTCTTAAATAAAGGCACAACATTAGCTATCCTCCAATCTTCCAGGACCTCACCCGTGGCTAACGATGATACACAAATCTCTGCCAGGGCCCCAGCAATCTCCTCCCTTGCTTCCCATAGCATCCTAGCATACACCTGGTCAGGCCCTGGGGATTTATCCACCTTAATGCGCTTCAAAACCTCCAACACCTCCTCCTTTGTAATGTTGATATGCTCCAGGATATCGGTGTTCCCTCCCTTGAACTCACTAGCTCCCATGACCTTCTCCACAGTAAATACAGACGAGAAGTATTCATTTAAGACCTCGCCCATTTTCCCTGGCTCCACACATAGATTACCACACTGATCCTTAAGGGGACCTACTCTCTCCCTCGCTACCCTTTTACTCTTAATATACTATAGAATCTTTTAGAATTCTCCTTTATCTTATCTGCCAGGGAAATCTCATGGCCCCTTTTCACTCTCCTAATTTCCTTCTTAAGTGTACTCCTACATCCCTTATACTCCTCGAGGGACTCGCTTGATCCCAGCTGCCTATACCTGATATATGCCTCCTTCTTTGGGCTGACCAGACCCTCAATATCCCTCGTCAACCAAGGTTCCCTAAACTTGCCAGCCTTGCCCTTCAATCTAACAGGAACATGCTGGCCCTGAACTCTTCCTATCTCACTTTTAAAAGCCTCCCACTTGCCAGACGTCCCTTTACCTGTAAGCAGCCTCTCCCATTCAACTTTTGAGAGTTCCTGTCTGATGCCATCGAAATTAACCTTCCCCCAATTTAGGACTTCAACTTGAGGACCAGTTCTATCCTTTTCCATAACTATCTTGAAGCTAATAGAGTTATGGTCACTGGTCTCAAAATGCTCCCCCACTGACACATCAACCACCTTCCCAGCCTCATTTCCAAAGAGGATGTCGAGTATAGCCCCTTCTCTAGTAGGGCCATATCCACATACTGCTTCAGAAAACTATCCTGGACACACTTAACAAATTCTTCCCCACCTGATCCCTTAGCACTAAGGCAGTCCCAGTAAATATTAGGGAAGTTAAAATCACCTACTATTACAACCCTATAATTCCTACACCTATCTGATTTCCCGACATATATGCTCCTCCACTTCCCTCTGACTATTGGGGGGCCTATAGTATAATCCCATCAAAGTGATCACCCCTTTCTTATTTCTAAGTTCTACCCACATGGCCTCGCTGGACGTTCCCCCTGGGATATCCTCTCTAAGTACTGCCGTAATGTCCTCCCTAATCAATAGTGCAACTCCCCCTCCTCTCTTACCTTCACCTCCATCACGCCGGAAGCATCGGTACCCTGATGTGGCAACTCCTGCATCTTTGTGGAGTTTTGGCCAGTCAAACTGCGGGCTGTGGTCTTTCGTACACCGGCACGTACAGCCACTGTAGTCTCGTGGGCCCTTCTTAATATTTCTCCCCGGTACCTCTGTGGCACCACTAACTGGTGAACCACTGTCTACTCCTTGCCCTCAGGTCTGTGAGCAGAACTCCATTTCCTCATCAGTACCTCATTCTTTAAATAGTAGCGGTCAGGGACTCCATCTGCTTCACTTTCAGACTGGGCAGCCTGTGCTAACTCTCACAATACTGGGTCAGCTCGCTGAGCCTCACCTAGGGAAAATCCATTTAATTAACTTTCCAAAGAAAATCTCGGACAGGCAGACCTCATGGTCATCTGCCTGAAATGTCAATGCAGTCTCCTCTGGGGGAGCCGGTTTGATCATTGCCTGATCCATTACACATTCAGGGACTCTGCAGGGGACCGTCTCCTGCCCTGTCTCTCTGACCTCCTGTGGGGTGGAGGGGTGCTATCACCTTCACCTCTGCTAGATCATTACCTAGGAGCAGGTCAACCCCATCCACAGGAAAACTAGCAACAATCCCTACAGTCACCGGTCCCGAAACTAGGTCGCACTCCAGGTGCACCTGGTGTACTGGTACAGGCATACACTGCCCTCCAATACCATTCACCTCCATTATGGTGTTCACTGCACTCTCTGGGGGAAAGGTCAGGCCTTTTCCCAGTAAAAGGGATCTGGTGGCCCCTGTGACCCTGAGAATTACTCTGGGCTTGCTTGCCCCACTCAAGGGATGTGGGGTTACCTTCTCTTCAAATACAAAACCCTGATAACCTTTAGGAATCCTATTAACTTTTCCTGCACTGGCTATAGTAAACTTCCTGGGTTGTAGTCTTACTGCAGTTAAAGCCACAGCTTGTTCTGTGTTTTCCATCATAGTCCCGTCTGATGAGCGGGTGTGCCCTGATTAACCCTACTGGTTTTCCCTTTAGTTTCCAGCAGTCAGCTTTTAAATGCCCTGCCTTATTACAATGGAAGCACACAGGCCTCCGGGTCTCACTCTTGCTCACAGCACCTTCTTTTTTAGCTGGAGGATGCCCTCCTGCGTCTCCTGCTTTCCTTTCTCTTCCAGGACTGCCTGGCCGGATATCACCTTCCCACCCTTTGTCCTTTTTGGATTTGTGGGAGTGATTAGGAAATCTAGGAAACTGACTTAAAAATTAAAGCAAACTCATTGGCCAGAATGGCTGCTTGCCAGGTTCCCTGAACCCACTGCTCCTCTACATGGGTCTTTATTGAGAATGGGAGAGAGTTTTTAAATTCCTCTAACAGAATTACTTCTCTGCGAGTCTCATAGCTGAGCTGTATTTTTAAAGCCCTCAGCCACTGGTCAAAAGCCAGCTGCTTACTTCTTTCAAACTCCAGATAAGTTTGATTAGCTTGGTTTTTGAGGGTTCTAAACCTTTGGTGATAGGCTTTGGGTACTAATTCATATGCCCCGAGGATAGCACTTTGGTCAGTGCATAACTTGATGAACTCTCATCTGTCAACAGGGAATAAACTTCATGGGCTTTTCCAGTTAGCTTGCTTTGTAGTAAAAGAGAACCAGGTCTCAGCTGGCCATTTTAGCTGCCTTGCCAGTTTCTGAAAAGACACTAAAAACATTTCCACATCTTCCTCATAGAATTTTGGAATTAATTGAGCGAGTTTTAGCAATCTCATACCCAGTCCTGAATTCTGCTTCTCCATATTGACCATGCTTTTACTGGGGTTACTCTGTCGCCCCCTTGTTAACTCAAGCCGCTTCAGCTCTCTCTCTTCGGATTCTTTCCGGAATATTCTTTCTCTCTCTCTCTTGCCTCTCTCTTTTCCTCTCCTGTCTCTCTGTTTCTTCACATTCCTTTTGGAAGGCTCTCTCTTTCTCCCTCTTCTGCCTCTCTCTCTTTTCCCTCTAATTCAAGTTTCCTTTGTTCCAATTGTATCTTTGCTAGCAGTACCCTCTCTGGATCTGCTTCTAACCCTGCTTCTGCTTCTTCAGATTCAAGGGAAAAATGGTTGGCCACTAGGCTTAGGAGTTCAGACTTCCTAGCCTTGCCACGTACAGTGATCCCACAATGCTCAGCCATTTTTCTCAGCTCCTCCATAGACAGTGCTTTTAACTTATCCCAAGTTACTTCATCCTGGCTTGGAGAACTACTAACTTCAGTTGCAGACATGTTTGTTTTCAATCACACACAACCACAAGAAAACTAGTATTGAAATTTGCTGCTTTTGATTTTGAATAATTTGGCTTCAGACTTCCAATTTCACTCGCTTGTCTGTGGGTAAAATTCCTGACACTAGAACCCAAAATACGACCAGGTGAGAAAGATGTCTAGGGATCTTTTACTGTCTTCAACTGGTCTTATTGTACCAGGGTTTAATTTTTAAACACACTGTGTTTTGAGCTTGCCCTTTGTGAATCCTTGTTCACAGCTTTCCAATTATAAGGCAAAGAAATGAGCACACCAGGTTTTCTTTAGGTATAAAGAAAAAAAAGTGAAATTTATTAATCCTTACACTTAAACTTTAATATGGCTAACTTCTACAGATATATGACGTGCCCATGCTAGCATGCACACACGATACACAAATGCAAATAGGGACAGAAAAGAGCAGAAGAAAAATAAAATGGAGAGGTTTGAGGCAATCTCTGCAGAGGATTTTTTTTACTGCGCTTCGAGCTCGCTGTAAGGTCCTTGATTGTAGGTAGTCTTGCTTTTCGTTGGGGCCCAGTATTCTTCTTAAACCTTGTTCTCTGTAGGAGACTTTTCTCTCTTGGGATTCATATGTCTTCAATAGTTTCTGAAGCTGGTGAGAGTGAGATGAGAGCAGACAGGAGAGAGGTGTTTTCAATCCAGGAGCGAACAGCCTTCTGATTTCAAATTTCTTGTTGGAAGCTCAAATTCAAAAAACTCTAACAGTCAGTCAGTCATGTGATCAAACTGGCCTGACCATGTCTGTTTGTGTTTTCGGCCATCTTAGTAAATAACCTGGAATACTTCAATGTCTGGTAATCAAAAGTCCATTGTGGATTAAATTGGAGCAGGGAATAGCTCCTTTGTCCTTTGAAGTACTTGTCTATTGATATGCTAATGTCTCTCTCCAGCCAAAGTCTCCAATTGTTTTTTAAAGCAAGTTCTTTCTTCACCATCAGCCATTTAAAATCAATGTTCATGTGGTGAAATTAATTTTACTCATTCTTGGCAGGTGGGGGGCTTGCCTGACAAGGGCTATAATGTAGAACTTGCTATCACATGGAATAGTTGAGGTGAACATTCTAAAGGCATTTTAAGGGAAGCTGGGTAAGTACATTCGGGAGAACAGGATTTAAGAATATGCAGATGGGGTTAGATGAAGTAGGGTGGGAGGAGGCTCACCTGGTGCATAAAGACTGGCATAGACCAGTTGGACAAATGGCCTGTTTCTGTGCAATAAAAACTCTATGTAACTCAAGAGGCTGAAATTCCACTGAGTACTAGTCAGAGTGCACAGTTTAATGTGCTCCTGTGTTGATTCTTTGTATGCTATTTTAATGAAGGTGTTAACCTGTTAAACGGATCAACAACTTTGTTAAAATAGTACACATAGGAATTTTATGAGTGCTTTAAGTAGTGTAGTAAAATAGTGCTCAACAGAATCTCAGCCTCATTAAGCTAATAATTACCATAATTATTCAGTTGTATGAATTTCTCTTTATAGCAAAGAATCATGGAGAACAGAAGGCCATTCAAGCTATCTAATTAGTTCCATTCCCCCGATCTTTCTCCATAGCTCTGCATGTTTCTCCTTTTCAGTATTTATTCAATTCTCCTTTGAAAGTTACTACTAAATCTACTTCCACCACACTTTCAGGCAATGCAATCCAGATCATAACAACTTGCTGCAAAAAAAAAGTTCTCCTCTTTCTCCCGCCCCATCATCTCTCCTGGTTCTTTTGCCATGTAAAGTTTATGTTTATTCCAAGGACATTTTGAGGGGTGCAATTTTTTTCATGCCAAGTTTCATGAGTGTAATGCTGTATTTTATGATTTACAGCACTGTGCATGGTGGTCCCTTTTTACAAACATACGAATTAGGAGCAGGAGTAGGCCAGTCAGCCTCTCGAGCCTACTCTGTCATTCAACAAGATCATGGCTGATCCGATTGTAACCTCAACTCCATATTCCCGCCTATCCCCAATAACCTTTCACCCCCTTGCTTATCAAGAATCTATCTACCTCTGCCTTAAAAATATTCAAAGACTCTGCTTCCACTGCCTTTTGAGGAAGAGAGTTCCAAAGACTCACAACGCTCTGAGAGAAAAGAATTCTCCTCATCTCTGTCTTAAGTGGGTGTCCCCTTATTTTTAAACAATGACCCCCTAGTTCTAGATTCTCTCACAAGAGGAAACATCCCTTCCACATCCACCCTGTCAAGACCCCTCAGGATCTTGTATGTTTCAATCGAATTGTCTCTTATTCTTCTAAACTCTAGCGGTTACAAGCCTAGCCTGTCCAATCTTTCCTCATAAGCCAACCCACCCATTCCAGGTATTAGTCTAATAAACCTTCTCTGAATTGCTGCCAATGCATTTACAGCCTTCCTTAAATAAGGAGACCAATACTGTACACAAACTCCAGATGTGGTCTCACCGATGCCCTGTATAACTGAAGCATATCCTCCCTACTTTTGTATTCAATTCCCTTTGCAATAAACAATAACATTCTATTAGCTTTCCTAAGTACCTGCATACTAACCATTTGTGATTCATACACTAGGACACCCAGATCCCTCTGCATCTCCGAGTTCTGCAATCTGTCACCATTTAGATAATATGCTTCTTTTCTATTTTTCCTGCCAAAATGGACAATTTCATATTTTCCCACAATATATTCCATTTGCCAGATCTTTACCCACTCAATTAACTTATCTATATTCCTTTGTCGCCTCCTCATGTCCTCTTCACAAGTTACTTTCCTACCTATCTTTGTGACATCAGCAAATTTAGCAACCATACCTTTGGTCCCTTCATCCAAGTCATTTATATAAATTGTAAAAAGTTGAGGCCCCAGCACTGATCCCTGTGGCACACCACTCGTTACATCTTGCCAACCAGAAAATGATGCATTTATGCCTACTCTCTGTTTCCTGTTAGCTAGCCAAACTTCTATCCATGCCAAAATGTTACCCCCTACACCATGAGCTTTTATTTTCTGCAATAACCTTTGATGTGGCACCTTATCAAATCCCTTCTGTAAATCGAAGTACAGTACATTCACCAGTTCTCCTTTATTCACAGCATATGTTACTTCTTCAAAGAACTCCAATAAATTGGTTAAACATGATTTCCCTTTCATAAAACCGTGTTGACTTTGCCTGATTACCTTGAATTTTTCTAAGTGCCCTGCTATAATGTTTTTAATAATAGCTTCTAACATTTTCCCTAAGACAGATGTTAAGCTAACTGCCCTGTAGTTTCGTGCTTTCTATCTTCCTCCCTTTTTGAATAAAGGAGTTACATTGGCTATTTTCCAATCTAATAGAACCTTCCCCGAATCTAGGGAATTTTGGAAAATTAAAACCAACTCATCACTAGCCACTTGTTTTAGGACCCTAGGATGAAGTCCATCAGGACCCAGGGACTTGTCAGCCTACAACTTCAACAATTTGCTCAGTACCACTTCCCTGGTGATTGTAATTTTCTTGTGTTCCTCCCTCCCTTCCATTTCCTGATTTACAACTGTTTCTGGGATGTTTCTTTTATCCTCTATGGTGAAGACTGATGCAAAATACTTGTTCAATTCATCTGCCATTTCCTTATTTTCCCATATTAATTCCCCAAACTCACTTTCTGTAGGACCATTGCTCACTCTGTTAACTCTTTTCTTTTTTAAAATATCTATAGGAACTCTTACTGTTTGTTTTTATATTTCTAGCCAGGTTTCTCTCATACTGTAATTTTTCCCTCTTCATCTTTTAGTCAGTCTTTGCTGTTTTTATATATTCTATCCAATCTCCTGACCTTGCACCCATCTTTGTGCAATTACATGCTTTTTCTTTAAGTTTGATACTATCTTTAACTTTTTTTAGTAAACTACGGATGGTGTGTCCTCCCCTTGGAGTTTTTCTTTCTCGTTGGAATGTGTCTATTTTGTGTATTCTGAAATATCCCTTTAAATGTGTGCTGTAGGAACTAAAGGGTTAACATCTGCCATGTTTTATCTGTTGGATGAATTCATATAAGTTATGGTCTGATAAAACTCACATGAGATTCTATGTTGTAAATTAGAATGATTTCAAATGATGTTGCGGTTTTGCTCGGAAATAGTTATATTTTATACATATATATATATATATATATATCAATGTATTAGATTAGACTTTGTGGACTTTGTGTTTAGAATCATGTTGTTAAATGTATATTGGTAGTGGTAGTGGGGAGAAGGTGGAAGACAGTATTTATACCAGAAGTAGTGTTGCTATGAAACCGGATGCCCATTCTGCATTTCACACTAAGACAGATTCAGTCACAATAAGGGATAGACTTGGTAGGCCTCACGAAGGGTGATAATGCAAATAAAGATATTCAGACACCATTCAAGACTTGAATTGACAGCAAACATTCCCCATTGTGTGACAATGACTGGGCCATCAAGCCGTCTGCCGAGACAATGTACAGAGGGCAGGGTCATATCTGCCGTAATTTGATTACTATAAACTAATCAAAAAGAGACAATGTATAGAAGGTGAGGTTAAACCTGACCAATCAATAGGTTAAGGTGAACCATAACCTAATATGGAAGGAAGGAACCCTCGGAGAGGGCCATAAATGACAGGTGGGACAACTCGGTGCGCACCGATTCAAGAAACGAATCCAGAGTCAACAGAACACCTCAAGAAAGAAGACGGCGCCACAGCAGCTCAGAAGGCAAGGACCAAGGACAACCTATATTCTGCTGTATAACTACTGCCATTGGTTAAGTATTGCTTGTATATTTTTGCTGTAGTTAATAAACTCTCTATCTTGATTAAGAAGCCAGAGTTTGTACCTTGTGGGTCAAAAGCTAGTCAACAACCCACCTAAACACACAAAAATCTTACACTGCCACTGCATCTCCATTGACCTATCCCTTAGCCTACTTTTCCAGTTCACTTTTGCTAGCTCTGCTTTCATGCCCTCATGATTGCCCTTATTTAAATCTAAAATACTAGTCTTGGACCCCTCTTCTCTCCCTTAAACTGAAACTTAAAATGCAATCATATTATGATCACTGCTGCCTAGGGGCGCCTTTACTATGAAGTCATGAATTAATCCTATCTCGTTGCACGATACCAGGTGTAGTATAGCTTGCTCTCTGGTCGGCTCCAGAATGTGCTGTTCTAAGAAACTATCCCGAAAACATGCTAACTCCTCATCTAGGCTACCTTTGCCCATCTGATTTTGCCAGTCTATATGTAGATTAAAATGCCCCATGATTATTGCCATTCCTTTCTGACAAGCACCCATTATTTCTTTCTTTATACCTTGCCCTACCATATGGTTACTGTTAGGGGGCCTGGACACCACTCCCATGAGTGACTTCTTGCCTTTATCATTTCTCGCCTTGATCCAAACCACTTCTGCATCCTGGTTTCAAGAACTTAGGTCATCCATCTCTATTGTGCTAATACCATAATTAATTAACTCCTCCACTTTTTCTTAGCTTCCTATCTTTCCCATATGTCATGTACCCTTCAATATTCAGATCCCAATCTATGTCATCCTGCAACCATGTCTCTGTAATGGCTATCAGATCGTACTTATTTATTTCTATTTGCGCTTTCAATTCATCTGTTTTGTGCATTCAGATACAGAGCCAATCAAGTGGGCTGCTTTGTCCTGGATGGTGTTGAGTTCTTGAGTGTTGTTGGAGCTGCACCCATCCAGGCAAATGCAGAGTATTCCATCACACTCCTAACTTGTTCCTTGTAGATGGTGGAAAGTTTTGGGGAGTCAGGAGGTCAGTTACTCGCCACAGAATTCCTGGCTTCTGACCTGCTCTTGTAGCCACGGTATTTATATGGCTACTCGAGTTCAGTTTCTGGTTAATAGTGACCTCCAGTATATTGATAATGGGGGATTCAATGATCATAATGCCATTGAACATCAAGGGGAGATGGTTTGATTCTCTTTTGTTTGAGATGGTCATTGCCTGGCACTTGTGTAGCGTGAATGTTACTTGCCACTTATCAGCCCAAGCCTGGCAGTTGTCCAGGTCTTGCTGCATATGGACATAGGCTGCTTCAGTATCTGAGGAGTCGGGAATGGTGCTGAACATTGCACAATCATCGGCGAACATCCTCCCTTCTGACATTATGATGGAAGGAAGGTCATTGATGAAGCAGCTGAAGATATTTGGGCCTATGACACTACCCTGAGGAATTCCTGCAGTGATGTTCTGGGACTGGTATGATTGACCTCCGACAACCACAACCATCTTCCTTTGTGCTCGGAATGACTCCAACTAGTAGAGTGTTTTCCCCCTAATTCCCATCAACATCAGCTTTGATAGGGCTCCTTGAGGCCATGCCATGACAAATATTGTCTTGATGTTAAGGGCAGTTACTCTTACCTCACCTCTGCAGCTCAGCTCTTTTGCCGATGTTTGGACTAAGGCTGTAATGAGGTCAGGAGCTGAGTGACCCTGGCAGAACCCAAACTGAGTGCCAGTGAGCAGGTTATTGCTGAGCAAGTGCTGCTTGATAGCACTGTCGATGACCCATCACTTTGCTGATGATCGTGTGTAGACTGATAGGGTGGTAATTGGCTGGGTTGGATTTGTCCTGCTTTTTGTGCACAGGACATACCCAACAATTTTCCAGATTGCCGGGTAGATGCCAGCGTTGTAGCTGTACTGGAACGGTTTGGCTAGGGGAATGGCTATTACTGAAGCACAAGTCTTCAATACTATTGCCAGAATGTTGTCAGGGCCAATAGCTTTTGCAGTATCCAGTGCCTTCAGCGTTTTTTGATATCACCAGAGTGAATCGGATTGGCTGAAGACTGGCATCTGTGATGCTGGGGTCTTCAGGAGGAGGCTGAGATGGGTCATTCACTTGGCACTTCTGGCTGAAGATGGATGCAAATGCTTCAGCCTAGTCTTTTGCACTGATGTGCTGGGCTCCCCCATCATTGAGGATGGGGATATTTGTGGAGCCTCTTCCTCTTGTCAGTGTTTAATTGTCCACTATCATTCATGACTGATTGTGGCAGGATTACAGAGCTTAGATCTGATCTATTAGTTTTGGGATCGCTTATCCCTGTCTATTGTGTGCTGCTTCCGCTGTTTGGCACACAAGTCGTTCTGGGTTGTAACTTCACCAGGCTGACACCTCATTTTTAGGTACGCTGCTCCTGGCATGCCCTCCTGCACTCTTCATTGAACCAGGGTTGGTCCCCCGTCTTGATAATAATGGTCGAGTGCAGGATAAGTTACAGAATATAATTCTGCTGCTGCTGATGGCCCACAGCGCCTCATGGATGCCCAGTTTTGAGTTGTTAGATCTGTTCAAAATCTATCCCATTTAGCACGATGGTAGTGCCACACAACACGATGGTGTGTACCCTCAGTGTGAAGATGGGTCTTCGTCTCCACAAGGACTTTGCGGTGGTCACTCCTACCAATACTGTCATGGACAGATGCATCTGTGACAGGTAGATTGGTGAGGACGAGGTCAAGTAGGTTTTTCCCTCTGTTGGTTCCCTCACCACCTGTCGCAGACGCAGTCTAGCAGCTCTGTCCTTTAGGACTCGGCCAGCTCAGTCAGTAGTGGTGCTTCTGAGCCACTCTTGGTGATGGACATTGAAGTTCCCCAACCAGAGTACATTTTGTGCCCTTGCTACCTATAGTGCTTCTTCCAATTGGTGTTCAACACGGAGAAGCACTGATTCATCAGCCTGGGCGGTGCGGGGGTGGGGGGGCATGTGGGGGGGGGGGCGCAGTAGGCGGTAATCAGCAGGAGGTTTCCTTGCCCATGTTTAACCTGATACCATGAGACTTCATGGGATCCAGAATCAATGTTGAGGACTCCCAGGGCAACTTCCTCCCGACTGTAGACCACTGTGCTCCCACCACTGCTGGGTCTGTCCTGTTGATGGGACAGTACATACCCAGGGATGGTGATGGTGGTGTCAGGGACATTGTCTGCAAGGTATGATTCTGTGAGTATGACTATGTCAGGCTGTTGCTTGACTAGTCTGTGGGACAGTTGCCCCAATTTTGGTACAATCCCTCAGATGTTAGTAGGGAGGATTTTGCAGGGTCGACAGGGCTGGGTTTGCCGTTGTCTTTTCCGGTGCCTAGGACTATGCTGTGTAGTCCGTCCGATTTCATTTCTTTTCTTAGACTTTGTAGCGGTTTGATACAACTGGGTGGCTTGCCAGGCCATTTCAGAGGGCAGTTAAGAGTCAACCACATTTATGTGGGTCTGGAGTCACATGTTGGCCAGACCAGGTAAAGACGGCAAACTTCCTTCCTGAAAGGACGTTAGTGAAGGACCCTGAACTGACTCAGTACCCTGAGTGGCTTGGGGACACATGACAGGCTTGGGGACCCTGACAGGTTCGGGGACCCCTGATAGGGTCAGGGACCCTGATTGACTCAGTATCCTGCCTGGCTCAGGACTCTGACTGACTGAGTACGCTGCGTGGCTTGGGGACCCCTGACTGACTCAGTACCCTGACTGGCTCAGGGACCCCTGACTGGCTCAGTACCCTGACTGGCTCAGGGACCCCTGACTGACTCAGTACACTGAGTGGCTCGGGGACCCCTGACTGACTCAGTACACTGAGTGGCTCGGGGACCCCTGACTGAATCAGTACCCTGACTGGCTCAGGACCCTGACTGGCTCGGGACCCTGACTAGTTCGGGGTCTTGGGCAATTGCATTGGTTGTACGGTACAAACACCAACTTGACTATTAGGGCTGAATAATCCTGGCCCCATGGAGATTGGGTTGGAACCAGCAGGGCTGGGAAAATAGTGGGGAACAATATCAGGATGTCTTCTTGAGCATTCCCACCTCCAGGGGACTTTCCTGGGGCAGACTGGGAACTGGGTTGGCTGCCTGCTTCATGGACACTGGCAGCCAATTAACATACGGATTAGGAGCAGGAGTAGGCCACGCAGCCCCTTGAGCTTACTTCGCCATTCAATAAGATCATGGTTGATCTGATTGTAACCTTGTCTCCGCCTACCCCCAATAACCTTTCACCCCCTTGCATATCAAGAATCTACCTACCTCTGTCTTAAAAGTTCAAAGACTCTGCTTCCACCACCCTTTGAGGAAGAGAATTCCAAAGACTCACAACCCTCTGAGAGAAAAAATTTCTCCTCATCTCTGTCTTAAATGGACGACCCCTTATTTTTAAATAGTGCCCCTAGTTCTAGATTCTCCCACAAGAGGAAACATCCTTTCCACATCCACCCTGTCAAGACCCCTCAGAATCTTAAGACCCCTCAGGGGCCATTTTGCGACATTGTCGGTATTTGCCCCACACCAGAGTGGCCTCCCACCATGTGCGGAGGCTATCAGCTCAATTAAGGCAGCCTCCCGGCAGCAGGGAAGGAGGACATCAGAGACATGATGGGGCCATGGGGATGAAAGGCTGCAGCCACGATCTTCACTCCTCCTGCGGAGGGGTTTCCCCTCCAACCTGATGCCCCAACCGACTTCTTTGACGATTTCCATGCAGGCAACTGAGGATGCCTCCATGTTGAGGCACCCTCGCACTTGCCTGCCTGCCTGCCTATTATCTGAATGGCAATAGATTGGGAAAGGGGGAGGTGCAGCGAGACCTGGGTGTCCTTGTGCACCAGTCGCTGAAAGTAAGCATGCAGGTGCAGCAGGCAGTTAGGAAGGTGAATGGTATGTTGGCATTCATTGCAAGAGGATTTGAGTAAAGGAGCAAGGATGTCTTAATGCAAGTATACAAGGCCTTGGTGAGACCACATCTGGAGTATTGTGTACAGTTTTGGTCTCCTTATCTGAGGAAGGATGTTCTTGCTATGGAGGGAGTTCAGCGGAGGTTCACCAGACTGATTCCTGGGATGGCAGGACTGACGTATGAAGAGAGATTGGGTTGATTAGGCTTGTATTCGCTAGAGCTTAGAAGAATGAGAGGGGATCTCATAGAAACCTACGAAATTCTAACAGGACTGGACAGGCTAGATGCAGGAAGGATGTTTCCGATGGCGGGGCAGTCCAGGACCAGGGATCACAATCTAAGGGGTAAGCCATTTAGGACTGAGATGAGGAGGGATTTCTTTACCCAGAGAGTGGTGAACCTGTGGAATTCTCTACCACAGAAAGCAGTTGTGGCCAAATCATTAAATATATTCAAGAAATGGTTAGATATCATTCTTAGGGCTAAAGGAGTCAAGGGATACGGGGAGAAAGCGGGTACAGGGTACTGAGTTTGGATGATCAGCCATAATCGTATTGAATGGCGGTGTTGGCTCGAAGGGCCGAATGGCCTACTCCTGCTCCTATTTTCTGTGTTTCTATGTTTCTATGATGGATGTAAAAGTAGCTAAAGCCCAAGTGACTGGACTGTTAACAGGTCAAACCAATGGAGCAGCAATAAGAAAAGCAAAAAGACTGCTCAATAGCATTCTTAACGTCGTTCAGTATGAGTTGGAAGATGTTGCCTTAGGAAATGGATCATCCCCAATTCAGAATGCAGTATCAGTGCTATGAGAAGGTGGTGGTGGTGAGCTGCCTTCTTAAACTGCTGCGGTCCATGTGGTGTAGGTACACCCACAGTGCTGTAATTTAGGATGTTCCAGGATTTTGACCCAGTGATGATGAAGAAATGACAGTATATTTCCAAATCAGGATGGTGTGTGACATGGAGGAGACCTTGGAGGTGGTAATGTTCCTATGCACCTGCTGTCCTTATTCTTCTAGTTGGTGGAGGTTGCAGGTTTGGAAGGTACTAAAGAAATATCCTTGGCAAGTTACATTTTGTAGATAGTACACACTGCAGCCATGGTACGCAGTGCTGGACGTGGTCGATGGTTAGGGTAATTGGTGAACTGCCAACCAAGTGGACTGCTTTTTCCTGAATTGTCTTGTTAGCATCTGCACTGATCCAGGCAAGTGGAGAGTATTCCATCATCCTTCTGCCTTGTGGGTGTTGGAAGGGCTTTAAGTGGTCAGGTGGTGAGTCATTCACTCAAAAGTACCCAATGTCTGACCTGCTGTAGTAGCCACGCATTCATGTGACTTGTCCAGTTGCGGTTCTGGTCAATGGGATCACCCAGTATGTTGATGGTGGGAGACGGGGTGATCGTGATGCCGTTGCATATAATGGTGACTGAGGTGGTTATGCTCTTTCTTGCTGGAGATGGCCATTCTCTGGCACTTGTATGGTGCAAATATTACTTGCCACTCATCTGCATGTGGACATGGACTGTTTCATTATTATAAAAAGATTGTCCATTACCTTTGCTTTGCTAGAAGTATCTGATACATTGCACAATTTTACTTCTTGATTTGTCCACAAGGTGGTATTGTCAAACAACTCTACAGATCTTAAGAAAAGTGTAAGTATTTGTTTGGGGTTTATTAAAGGATACAATCGGGTTGAATTTTGTTCTGGTGACAGGCGTCCCGACAATGGGCCCAAAGATGGAAGGAGACCCCACCTCGGCCCTCTGTCGAACCCCCGTTGCAATTCCATGGCGGGCAGGCAATGAACTGCCCGACGTCAGGACGCCATCCCTTTAAGGGATAAGCTTTCGCCTCCAGGGCTGCCAGCCACTGCCAATATTGCAGGAGGCCCTGCAGTATCTAGGACGTCGGAGAGCCCAGGACAGGTGAGTGGGGTTGGGGATCGCTGGGGCCTTTCAGGCAGGCCCAGGTGAAGGGATGGGATTGGTGATGGTGGGTAGTGGTCTTCCTGGGGAGCTGGCGATCGCTACTGGGGTGCCCTCCGGGGGCCCTGGATTGTCCCCAAAGGGGGGACCCCTCCCCGCAACCTCGCTAGGAGGCTGTCCGCCATTAAATTGAGGCAGAGGTGGGAAGAGGCCCTTATGTTTCCCCACCCCAGACTAACTTAGAAGTCGTTGGGATGGCAAAGTACCCCCTCCCCAACTCCTTCGTTCCCATCCCTAGGGGGCACATAAAATTCAGCCCGATGTGAGCCCGCAAATACTGAGGACTGAATTTTGTCAGGCCGCCGTGAGTTCCAGCGGAGGCACTGGAAGTGGATACCATTTCTGCATGCCACACGTGCGGCTGGCTGACCGTGCTCACGTGGCGGCCGACCAATTAACATAACCAAAGTGCAGTGCCCGTCCTATTGCAGAATGGGACGGGCTATGAAGCATTGATGGTGGCGTCAGCTGACGCAAACCCACGTGCTGGCACCATGTTTAAAGTGTTTCAGCCCTGCTTCTACTGCTGCCTTTTACTGATGCAGTGAATGTGGAGTGCTGTTGGACTCCTCCATTGCTGCTGTAACTCCTGGATTTTCCTCTACCACTGCTGCTGCTGTAACTCCTGGACCCATCTCTACTGCTGCTGCTGCTGAACCTCCCTGCGCCCCTGCACCAGGATTGCGGACTGAACAGACAGAGTGGGAGCCAACTGTGACCATGTCTGAGGCAAGACACTGGGTGGCCCCATGGTTTAGTGATACCTCCTTGGAGATTCTCATCCAGGCTGCAAGGGAAAGGCGGGAGGTCCTCTTTCCAGGGGATGGCAAGAAGAGATCCTCCCACCTCACCAAACAAGCCTGGATGGAGATCGCAGAGGAGGTCAGCAGCTGTGGGGTCACCTTCCGAAACAGGGTCCAGTGTTGCAAGAGGGTCAATGACTTCCTTTGCTCCACCAAGGTAAGTCCTCCATACCCCTCTCCTCTTTGGGGCTTGCATGTGGCTAGGCGGGAGGGAGCACTACATGGGGAGGGAGGGACCACAAAGGCGGTAGCAAGTGGCTGAGACATCACCACATCCTGTCATATCCATAAGAACATAAGAACTAGGAGCAGGCGTAGGCAATTCAGCCCCTCGAGCCTGCTCCATCATTCAATACGATCATGGCTGATGTCATCTCGGCCTCAACTCCACTTTCCTGCCCGTTCTCCATTACCCTTCAACCCTTTACTAATTAAAAATCTGTCTATCTCCTTGTTAAATTTACTCACTGTCCCGGTATCCACCACACTCTGGGGTAGTGATGCATGGCTGCATCTCGGCAACAGGCCACCTTCTTTCAGAGTTCACCCATTCTGTTGTCTGAGAGTGGGTGTGAGAAGAAGCCATTTGGGAGATCCCATCAGGGGATGAGGGGCTGCCATTGGCATAAGTGTCTTGTTGTCCCTTATGCGAGGTCTAACTGTGCCCCTCGCTCCACTTGCAGGAGAAATGGGCCTGTAACACTAGGGAGATATTGAGGACTGATGGAGGGATCCCTGGTGTATCTCCTCCGATGCCGGCAGAGGAGAAGGCTCTGGAACTAGCAGGGGCCCAGGGTCCGTCCAGGCAATTACGGACAGTCCACACAAGAGCGTGAGGAGACATAGTGTTCATGTGTTCACCACACTTCTGGTTGGTTGGCATGTATGGTTGGCACGAGGACAATTGCACAACCTAGCCCACGAGTGTAATAACAAAATAATATAAAAGCAAACTACTGCAGATGCTGGAAATAAAAACAAGAAATGATGGAAATACTCAGCAGGTCTGGCAGCATTTGTGGAGAGAGAAGCAGAGTTAACGTTCCAGGTCAGTGACCCTTCATCAGAACCCACGAATGCTTGTGTTCTCTCATGCAGGTCATGGCACATGGGAGGCAAACGCAGCTGCTGCAACAGGGGGCCTGCAGTTGACCTCTGAGGAGAAGGAGGAACAGTCAAAACAGTCAGAGGATGAACCAGCACGTCAGTCCCCTGCACCCTCTACCAGCACAGTTACTCTCATATCAGTGGGTATGCGCTTGGGCTTAGATTCAGGGTCACAAGCTGGTAAGAGCAACACACATGACAAAAGCTGTGACAGCCAGGGCCTCTGATAGTTGGAGGACTGTGGGTGGCCAGGCCCATGCTGAGCCCCAGGCTGATGACAAGCCGCTGGTGTCAGCAGCACAGAACATGATGGAGTTGCAGGTAAGGGAGGTAAGGGAACATTTGGCGGAGCTGCCAGAGGCAATACAAGGCCATGAGCGGACGATCTATGCCGTGAGTGCTGCCATGTCTTAGGTATGTGAGCACATGGTTTCCTTCATCGAGAGGTTGGTGACCCTCATGGCGTCCACAGATGCGCGCAGACCTGCGCACCATCGCCTTGGGCATGAGTGCATTTCAGCAGTGGCAAGGTGAGAGAGGGACGAGGCACCTGAAGTCTCCACTTGGTCCTCATCCCTCTCAGGTTAGCAGGGAGGTGCAAGTGAGCCTTGAAAGGGAGGAGGAGATTCTGCCCTCCCCACCTAGGGGCTCCCCTAAGGATGCTCTGATCAACGACTCCTCAGCTCCTCTGCCAATGACCCCAGCTCCAGTAGCCATGACGACTGAGGAGGCTCCTGCACCTGTGCAGGAACCCTTCAGCCAGCTGGGGCTCTCAAGGCTTTAAGCAGACAGTCATCCTATGCCCAGGGACAGCTTGATCAGCAGCCTGTCTCCACCTCAGCTGCCAGTGCTGGGGTCACACCACGTAGAAGCACATGAAAGTGTATAAAGAAGGGCACAGATGCACTTGGGGCTTCATGTTTGTATTAATTGTGGACTTTGCATTGGTTGCTACAATTGTGCTAATAAATGGAGGTCAGAATCATTGCTGTAAATGGCTCATGCTGTCATTGCTGACTTGTAAGATGCAACCTTCACGCTTCGCCCTCAATGGGCTGCCAGTGTAGACACAGGGTGTGTTTGGTCAGCGTCTCAGATATGTCAGAGCTTGTGGTGAAGCTGGGTGCTAGGCACTGGAGAGAGATGGGAAGAAGGAGACAGGCAAAGTAAGTCTTTATTGAGTTCACTTTGAAAGGCAATCATGGTGTCAGGAAGCAGATATGTATGAGATTGTCTCACGCCTCCCTTGTGTGTCTCTCAATGGCCCTGGCCTCCGGTGGAAGGGGTTAAGATCCAGTGCTGCCTGCTCGGTAACCTCTATCACATCCTGCTCATCAGATTGGGACTGACAATCAATCATGTCCTCTTCTTGCAGGGCCACCCCTGCTCTGCAGTGCTAGATGGTGCAGAGCACAGCAGACCACCACGATATATGAGACCCTCACTAGGGCATATGCAGGGCTCCACCAGATCGATCGAGGCATCGGAATCTCATCTTCAGCAGTCCAATGGTCTGCTCGATGGTCACTCAAGTGGAGCCGTGGCAGGTGTTGTTTCTCTCCTCTGCTGTATTCTGAGGGTTCCTCACAGGTGTCAGTAGCCATGTCTTCAATGGGTAGCCCTTATCCCTGAGAATCCATCCCTGAATGTGAGTTGGTGGAGGGTTGGGGGGGGGGGGGAAGCTGAAAAGCTGTGGTACATGGGACTGTGGAAGTATGTAGGCGCGGTGGCTGTTTCCTGGGAAGTGGGCACACACCTGCAGTGGTGGTCTCTTTTTCTCTCTCTAAACTACAGCAGGTTTCAAGTTAGGAGCCGGGAAATTAATAACCTCAATCAGGGTGAGCATAACAGTGTGAATTAATAAGAGTAGTAGCACAGAACAGGTCTAGAATAGATAAAATTAATAGTTCAAACAAGGTGCCAAATAGATTCTAAAAGAGGGAATAAAGTTTTTTAGATCATGGATGTGCCATATGGGATCTCCAGGATACTTCACATGTCTTGGAATACCACGTGTGTAGGAAGTGTCACGCACACAACCTCGCAGCCACCTCACAACCACACAATCACCACACAACAGCCTCACAGCCACCGCACAACCACTACACACCAACAGCACAACAACCTTACAACCACCTCACTATCGCTGCACAGCTACCTCACACCCACTGCACAACCACCACACAACTCCAGCACAACCACTGAACAACAACCGCACAGCTACCTTACAATCACCTCACAACCATCGCACAACAACCTCACAACCGCCACACAGCCACCACACAACTACTGCACAACTACAGTACAACCACTGCACCACAACCTCAGAACCACTGCACAGCAACTGCAAAACCTCATAGCCACATTACAACCATTGTAAAATTACCTCTCAACACCCTCTCAACCACCTCACAACCACTGCACAATGCACAATAATCTCACAACTACCTCACAACTACTGCACAACAACCTCACAACCACTGCACAGCAATCTCACAACCACTGCACAATATTCTCACTATTTTACAACCACCATACAAAAACTGCACAACCACTGCACAACCAGCACTGACATTGACAACCTGAGGGCAAAGCAAAGTTGCAAACCAACTTATTTGCTTAGGCAAACACCTGTTGCGGATATGGGTAAGAGGATGTCCTGGACACTTCCCGTAGGAAGTGTGTGTGAGCATCTCAGACCTCATTTTTGGTCCTTATGCGGCTGTGTAGTGCCTAAAAAGGGTGCTAGACAGCCCAATTTAGCTCCCATAGCTTTTAAAACACTTATGACTGGGGATTAGTTACATGGTTAGACTGGAGAAGCTGGGATTATTCTCCTTGGAGGAGAGAAGGCTAAGTGGAAATTTGATAGAGGTGTGTAAAATTGTGAAGGATTTAGATAGAGTAAATAAAGAGAAACTGTTTCCAATGGTTGAAGGGTTGATCATCAGAGGGCACGGATTTAAGGTGATTGGCAAAAGAGGTAAAACTTTTTTTCAATGATTGGTTAGGATTTGCAATGCAGTGCCTGATAAAGTGGTGGATACAGATTCTTTAGAAGTCTTCAAAAGACAATAGATAAATACTTGAAGGAGAAAATAATTGCACATCAATGTGGAATAAGTGGGGCTCTTCGAAAGTGCTGCTGTAAACTCAATGTGTCGAATGGCCTCCTTCTGTACTGAACTATTCTGTGGTTCTATCCCTTGGATCTGAGCTGAACTTGGCTACTAGGGTAGTTAATTCAGCAGGAAGTCTACAGCAGTCTTGTAATGTATGGCCCCCTGAGTTGATCTTTTAACACACTAGGGTAGATTTTGACTTTCTGTGTGATAATGTAAAATGGGTGATAACGAGTTGGCAACCCATTTTAGATCTCTCCCATTTTACATCTCTCCTGAATTTTATTCCCATTGACTTCAATGGTGTTGAATAATATTACTATGTCAGATTGCTACCCACCAATCCATTTTGACCATCAGGCTATTGTGTTTCTGTTATCTCTTTGATCAATATTTATTGTTAAACTTCACTGTTTGCTAACTTTGAATTTGGGCCTAGTACAATGACTAAATATGAACATCTTTGTGGTGACTACGAAGTAGAGAGAGAATTCAAGGGCAAGTTGATCTGAGGTGTAGAAAACATTCCACAATATTTTGGCATCATGTGGTGGAGTGAATTAACACATTATCCTTTTACCTCTTGGACAACTGCAACAACAACTTGTATTTATACAGAGCTTTTAAAGTAGTAAAGCAATATTCCCTATAAGCAGCTGTGCACAAGTTAATCCCTCTAAATTACTGCACGTGCGCAGCTGTGCAAAAAAATTTATAGGGACTGTTCACTTAAAAAAATTGCCCGTGCACTTGAAAAAAGCATTACACGCTATGTTGATCCCAAGGCGCTTCACAGGAGTGTTATCAAACAATATTTGACACCGAGCTACATAAGGACATATTGGGGCAGGTGACCAAAAGTTTGGTCAAGGAGGTTGGTTTTAAGGAGCATCTTAGAGGAGGAAAGAAAGGAAGAGAGGCAGAAAGTTTAGGAAGGGAATTCAGGAGCTTAGATCCTTGGCAGTTGAAAGCATGGCCCCCAATGGTGAAATGATTAAAATCGGGAGTGCTCAAGAGGCTAGAATTGGAGGAGCGCATTTATCTCAGAGTATTGCTGGAGGAGATTGCAGAGATAGGGAAAGGGAAGACTGCAAAGGAATTTTAAAAAAAGGATGAGAATTTTAATATTGAAGTATTGCTTAACAGGGAGCCAATGTAGAATCATAGAATCATAGAATTACAGCATAGTTACAGCACAGAAGGAGGCCATTTGGCACATTGAGTTCATGCCAGCTCTTTGCAACAGCAATCCAGTTAGTTCCACTCCCCTGCCCTTTCCATGTAGGTCTGCAAAATTTTTTGGCTTCATGTCCTTATCCAATTCCCTTTTGAAAGCCATGTTTCAATCTGCATCCACCATACTGTCAGGTAGTGCATTCCCGATCCTAACTATTGCTGCATAAAAAAAGATTTGCTTCATGTTGCCTTTGGTTCTTTCAATCACCTTAAATCTGTGTCCTCTGGTTCTCGATCCTTCCACCAATGGGAACAATTTCTCTCTTTCTACACTGTTTAGACTATGCATGACTTTGAACACCTCTATCAAATCTCCTCTCAACCTTCTCTTCTCTATGGAAAACACTCCAGCTTTTCCAATCTATCCACGTAACTGAAGTGTCTCATCCCTGGAACCCTGGAATCTTTTCTGCACCCTCTTGAAGTCTTCATATTCTGCCTAACGTGCCCAGAATTTTACACAATACTCCAGTTGAGGCCAAACCAATGTTTTATAAAGGTTTATCATTATTTCCTTGCTTTTGTACTCGATGCCTCTGTTTATAAAGCCCAGGATCCCACATGCCTTTTTAGCCACCTTCTCAACCTGTTCTGCCATGTTCAATGATTTGTGCACATATACCCCCAAGTCTCTCTGTTCCTGCACCCCTTTAGAATTGTACCCTTTAGTTTATATCGCCTCTCCTCATTCTTCCTGCCAAAATGTATCACTTCACACTTCTCTGCATTAAATTTCATCTGCCACATGTTCACCCTTTCCACCAGCCTGTCTATGTCCTCTTGAAGTTTATCTCTATTATCCTCACAGTTCACAATATTCCCAAGTTTTGAGTCATCTGCAAATTTTGAAATTGTGCCCTGTACACCCAAGTCTCGGTCATCAAAATATGTCAAGAAAAGCAGTGGTCTGAGTACTGACCTCTGGAGAACTCCACTGTATACTTTCCTCCAGTCTGAAAAACAACTGTTCACCACTACGCTCTGTTTCCTGTCACTCAGCCAACTTTGCATCCCTTCTGCCACTGATCCCTTTTATTCTATGGATTTCAACTTTGCTGGCAAGTCTATTATGTTGCACTTCATCAAATGCCTTTTGGAAGTCCATATAGATAACATAGAATATAGAATCAAAAACTCCATCAAATTGGTTTAATGTGATTTGCCTTTAACAAACCCGTGCTGGCTTTCCTTAATTAACGGGCACTCATCCAAGTGACTGTTAATTTTGTTCTGGAAAATCATTTCTAAAAGCTTTCCCACCACCAAGATTAAACTATCATGAATAATATGTATGAACATTGGAGCCACGAAGGGAAGTTGGGTGGTCAGCTGTTTAGTGGAAATCAAGTCGAGGGAACAGGAGGTGGGTCTCATGAACAAGATGAGCTCAGAGAGGCAATGAGGGAAGATAGGAGAGAAACTAGAGAAAGATGCGAGTTCAAGGCTGGGGCGGGGCGGGGTGGGGTGGGAGGAGCCTTAGAAGAAGTTTGGACCAATGGTTTAGAGGAAGGAAGGGAAGCAGCAGAGGCAGCTGATCGGATGGTCTCAATCTTAGTGACAAAGAAGACCTGGGTCCAAAACTTGCTAATGGAATGAAAATCTGTGTCAACTCTGATGGCTGTAAGCATTTTCTTTGCTTTGGTTAACAAAAAAGCTGACTGAGGTTTTAAAATATGCCATCCACAGTGGTGCCAATCCTCACAGTATCATCTTGAAGAATGTCTATACATTACGATTCCCCTGGGTATGTTAACCATCTTTAGATTTGAAAAACAATCATTGTCGTTTTTGGGAGCTTGTTATGCACAAATCGGCTGTCACATCTTCTTACATTATAACAATGACTGAACTTCACAAAATATTACAACCACTACCTTTGACACCCTGCTGCACTCCTCCCCTATGGGAGTCTGTTTGCCTTTGGGAGATAGTGTACAACAGGCTATATCGATTCAGTTCACCATACATCTCCCCGATTTTTATTGACAATGTAATTGAAAATTGGGAGGTTTGTATAATGGGCGGCTGAATCAACATTGATCGCTTTACACTATCACCCAATGGCAAAATTTCCCTCAATGGGCTGGATTTTAAGAGCCCGCTGCCGATCTCGGCGGTGAGCTCAATAAATGACAGCCTGCATCAAAGAGCCGCTGCAATCTCCCATGTGGTGGCTCATTTAAATAGCCGGGGTGGCCCTCCCCTCAATCATGTGGAGGGGGCCAGGTTGTCCGTCCCTGGCAATGGCATCTGCTGCCTGTGCTCAGTTGCTGGAGCCATTTTTAATGGGCAGCCAGCCCTGCCGGCGCATTTACATTTTTAAAGAGGTAACCCCACAAAATTAAATAATAAATTTACAAAGTGATTCCTAACAATGCAGTGGCCCGCTGACATCATCAGAGTGCACCAAGTGCACACATGCACATCTTGCCAGGACTAAGTGGCGCGTGCGTGGGATGATGTCATAGCGCAGCGTCAATGTCATTGCGTATCTGCGCCTGGTCCATCTTTGCGCCACCCCGCTCTCCAGCCGCTGGCTCCCTGCTTCCCCTCCAGCCGCTAGCTCTAGGCTGCGTCGCTTCCCTTCTCTCGGTCACTCGCTCCTATGTCGCCCGGTCACGCCTTGCGGCCCACCTTGCTTCTTCAAATGGCGCGTGGAGACTAATCAAACGTGGGAGCGATTGGCCGTGAGGAGGGAAGTGGCTTGGCCTAGAGCTAGTGGCTTGGTGGGGGGGAAGTGGGGAGCGAGTGCCCGGAGAGTGGGGTGGCACGAGCGGGGAACAATCAGCCAGGGAAGTGAGGGGGGGCAGCGAGGTCTGGAGCGAGTGGCGGTGAAGTGACCAGTGGGGAGAAGGGGCAGAAAGCGAATTGCCGAGGGGGAGAGCGGCCAGTGGGGTGGGAGCAAGTAGCTGTGTTCGGGTGAAATCAGTCCTGGTCAGTCATATAAACAAATCACGATAACGAATTGGAAGCATATTTTATACTCTGCCCGGTTTTCGATCGGGGTGACAATTCACTATCTTCCAATGGAAATTCAATCATAAAATTCCTTTTGTATTTAATAGGATTACTGGAATATTAAATGGATCTGCGGATTTCAATTAGTATCCTATAACTACATAGTAGCATATTTTTTATTTATTTAGAGATACAGCACTGAAACAGGCCCTTCGGCCCACCAAGTCTGTGCCAACCAACAACCACCCATTTATACTAATCCTACATTAATCCCATATTCCCTACCACATCCCCACCTTCCCTCAATTCTCTTACCATCTACCTACACTAGGGGCAACTTACAATGGCCAATTTACCTATCAACCTGCAAGATTTTGGCTGTGGGAGGAAACCAGAGCACCCGGCAGAAACCCACACGGTCACAGGGAGAACTTGTAAACTCCACACAGGTAGTGCCCAGAACTGAACCCACGTCACTGGAGCTATGAGACTGCAATGCTAACCACTGCGCCACTGTGCCACCACTGGGCTTCTATGTAACTTAATGTAAGGCTAGTTTGCTAGAACAATCCAGCCAGTAGCATTTCCTGTGATAAATTGAACAGCGCCATCTTTAATCCTGGCAGCTGCCTGAACACCGCAGACACTGACGTTCCAGTTGAAGAGCCTGCATTTGTGCATGTGCAAGTACTGTGCCACCTAGTGGTTGCAGTGTCAGCAAATGCAGCCATAAATTTATAACACCCCTTTCCCACCCCCACACCCCAATAACAATTATATTAACTATTTTCCCTTCTCCGCCCCAAAACACTTAACTTTTACATCTGACCTTCCGTCTGCAAACTTCACAAAGTTTAATGTTCAACCCACCCCACTTTCCCCTACACCCATTACGTTTATTTGATCCTGACCCCCTGCCCTCCCACATTGACAAACTTACTTCCTCCCCCCTCCCCACCAGTGTGGTGCCACGATTCCCGGACAGGGATCTGAAGGTGCGGGAGTGCCGGCTGCCGTGCCGCAAATCACGGCGGGCCCTCAAGATCGCAGGTAAGTCTATTTAAATTTATTCATTTTATTGATTTGAATATGTTAATTGTGGCCCCATCACCCAATGGTGGGGGCCGCCATGGACCCTCACCACCAACAGGGGGATGGAGCCGAGCCCTCCTAGCATTGAGGTCCATGGCGGGCCTCATCTGGAGCCATCTTCAGACCCCCCCGCCATGGGGAACCTGACGGTTGGGGGAGAACAAAATCCAGCCCTATGTTTCCACAACTTAGAGAGTCAGGAAGGAAATTAAAAAGCAGGACCTCAAGAGCAGTATTCTCAGGATTACTCCCAGTCCCACATGCTAGTGAGCATGGGAATAGGAGGACTAATCGATTGAACACGTGGCTGGAGAATTGGTGTAGGAGGGAGGGCATCAGATTTCTGAGGCCTTGGAACTGGTTCTGGGGCAGGTGGGACCTGTACGAGATGTACGGGCTATACCTTAACAGGACCAGAACTAACATGCGCGCAGAGAGATTTGCGAGTGCTGTTGGGGAGGGTTTAAACTAGCTTGTCAGGGGGATGGGGTAGCTCAAATTGGAAGGAAGTAAAGCTGGTAACAGGAGGTAGAAAAGTAGCAAGTGACATTAGACGGCAGACGAAACAAAGGCGCGCATCAACTAGGTTTAGAATGCAGAATAATGTCAAGAAGACAAAGTTAAGGGCCCTCTACCTGAATGCACGCAGCATTCACAACAAGGTAGATGATTGAAAGGCCCAAATAGAGGTAAATGGGTATGATCTAATTGCCATAACGGAAACATGGCTAAAGGGTGACCAAGACTGGGAACTGAATATTCATGGATATTCGACATTTAGGAAGGACAGGCAACATGAAAAGGAGGTGGTGTTGCGCTAATAATAAGGGATGGAATCAGTACATTAGTAAGGGAGGATCTCAGATCGGAAGAACAAAATATGGAGCTGAGAAACAAGGGGCAGCAAATATTGGTAGGAGTTGTTTATAGGCCACCAAACAGCAGTGGTAATGTGAGTCACGGTATTAATCAGGAGATTAGGGAAGCATGTCGCATGGTAGTACTGTAATCATGGGTGACTTCAATTTGCTTTTAGACTGGGAAACCAAATCAACACTAATGCTGTGGAGGACAAGTTTCTGGAATGTGTTAGGGATGTTTTTCTAGAGCGGTATGTTGAGGAACCGACTAGAGAACAGGCTATTTTAGATCTAGTATTATGTAATGAGAAAGGGCTAATTAATAATCCTGTTGTAAAAGAACCTTTAGGGATGAGTGACCATAATATGATAGAATTTTACATTATGTTTGAAAGTGAGGTAGTTCAATCTGAAGCAAGGGTGTTAAATTTGAACAAAGGAAATTATGAAGGTATGAGAGTCAAATTGGCTGAGGTGGATTGGGAAAATACATTAAAAGGTATGACAGTACATAGGCAATGGATAGTTTTTAAAGAAATATTACATAGTTTACAGCAACTATACATTCCTTCAAGGCACAAAAACCCCAAAAGTAAATACAGTCAACCGTAGATAACAAAGGAAGTTAAGGATTGTATAAGATTAAAAGAAAAGGCCCATAAAGTTGCCAGAAATAGTAGTAAACCTGAGGATTGGGAGGGTTTAGAATACAGCAAAGGAGGATGAAGAAACTGATAAGGAAAGGGAGAATAGAATATGAATGTAAGCTAGCAAAAAATATAAAAACGGACTGTAAAAACTTCTATAGTTACGTAAAAAGGAAACGTTTGGCTGAAACAAATGTGGGTCCATTACAGGCAGAGTCAGGAGAATTTATAATGGGGAATAGAGAAATGGCAGAGAAGCTAAATGATTACTTTGTGTCTGGCTTCACTGAGGAAGATACAAGAAATCTCCCAGAATTAGAAATCCAAGGGATTAGGGGGAATGAGGAATTAAAGGAAATTAGTATTAGTAAGAAGGTTGTATTGGAGAAATTAATGGGGCTGAAGGTTGATAAGTCCCCAGGACCTGATATTCTACATCCCAGAGTGTTGAAAGAGGTAGCTATGGAGATAGTGGATGCATTGGTGATCATCTTCCAAAATTCTATAGATTCTGGAGCAGTTCCTGCAGATTGGAAGGTTGCAAATGTCACCCCACTTTTTCAGAAGGGAGGGAGAAAGAAAACGGAGTTGCAGACCTGTTAGCCTTACATCAGTCATTGGAAAAATGCGAGAATCTATTCTAAAGAATGTGATAAATGCACACTTGGTTAATAATGATCTGATTGGGCATAGTCAACATGGATTTATGAATGGGAAATCATGTTTGACGAACCTGTTGGAGTTTTTTGAGGATGCTACTAACAGAATTGATCAGGGGGAGTCAGTGGACGTGGTATACTTGGATTTTCAGATGGCTTTTGATAAAATCCCCCACAGGAGGTTGGCTAGCAAAATTAAAGCACGTGGAATAGGAGGTAATATACTGGCATGAATTAAGGATTGGTTAACAGGCAGAAAACAGAGAGTAGGAATAAACGGGTCATTCCCGCGTTGGCAGGCTGTGACAAGTGGGGTACCGCAGGGATCAGTGCTTGGGCCCCAGCTGTTCACAATGTATATCAATGATTTGTATGTGGGGACCCAATGTAGTATTTCCAAGTTCGCGGATGACACAAAACTGGTTGGGAATGTGTGTTGTGAGGAAGATGCAAAGCAGCTTCAAGGGGATTTGGATAGACTTAGTGAATTGGCAAGAACGTGGCAGATGGAATATAATGTGGAAAAATGTGAGGTTATCCACTTTGTAGGAAGAATAGATGTACAGAGTATTTCTTAAATGATAAGAGATTGGAAAGTGTAGATGTACAAAGGGACCTTAGTGTCCTTGTCAATAAGTCACTGAAAGTTAACATGCAGGTGCAGCAAGCAATTAAGAAGGCTAATGGTATGTTAGCCTTTATCGCAAGTGGATTTAAGTACAGGAGTGGTGAAGTCTTGCTTCAATTGTATAGAACCTTGGTTAAAATGCACCTGGAGTTCTGTGTGCAGTTTTGGTCCCCTTACCTTAGGAAGGATATGATTGTCATAGAGGCACTGCAACGAAGATTCACCAGATTTGTTCCCGGGATGGCGAGACTGTCCTATGAAGGGAGATTGGGGAAACTGGGCCTGTATTCTCTAGAATTTCAAAGAATGAGAGGTGATCTCATTAAAACCTACAAAATATTGAAAGGGATGGACAGGGTAGATGCAGCTAAGATGTTGGGGAGTCTAGAACCAGGAGACTCAATTTCAAAATAAGGGGGAAGTCACTTAAGACTGAGATGAGGAGAAATTTCTTTATTCAGAGTGTTGTGAATCTTTGGAATTCTCTATCCCAAAGGGCTGTGGAAGCTCAATCATTGAGTATGTTTAAAGCAGGGATTGACAGATTTCTAAATACAAATGACATAAGGGGATATGAGGATAGTGTAGGAAAAAGGCATTGAAATGGAAGATCAGCCATGATTGTATTGAATGGCGGGGCAGGCTCGATGGGCTGAATGGCCTACTCCTGCTCCAATGTTCTTATGTTTCGATGTTCCTAATTTATGTCAATGCTCCAGGAAGAAAACAGGGCAAAAAGGACCAATTTTGGGGGCAACATCCCATGGCTGATCTGTACCTAAATTACAGACACTGACATATCGGCAATGGCAGCTCTGTAAGCATTCCAGTTGGTTGGCTAAAACAGGTGTTCAGCTCCTTACAGTTAGGCTTCTTACATATGTAAATGATGGGGCCCATGCCTGCTTTAGGCCATCTTGCAGAATTTGGTTTCAATTGAGCAGATCATGAGCTTGGCCTGCTCCACTCGGAATTCTTAAAAAGTCACTATGGCTGGAGCAGCGACCAGCACTGAAAGGTAAGATGTTCAACAAAATAAATGCTTTCTGTGGAGTCAGGAAGAGAAGGAGTGCTCTTCCAGCTCCATAGCTCTTGTGATCAGCCCCGTCCCTTCCAGTTATCGCTCCAAAGCTCCCCCCTTATCTTTGGTCTCCTGCCCTGCAGCAAGGCAAATGGCTCGATAACCTTCTTAGTGAAATGTCTGTGAGGGTGCAACAGATGCAAAAAATGTTCATGAGGCCTGAGAACCAATTTTTAGCTGGTCTCAGGCCTCCGGTTAGGGGGCAATGGACTGTAAACAATTTCCACCCCATTGATTAGATATATCAAGAGATGAGAGACTTCAGTTATGTGCAGAGACAAGAGAAGCTGTGATTGTTCCCCTTAGAGCAGAAAATGTTAAGGGGAGATTTAATAGAGGTGTTCAAAATCATGAGTGGTTTTGATACAGTAAATAAGGAAAAACTACTTCCAGTGATAGGGGGTTCGTTATTTTTATGCAGCAAGTTGTAATGATCTGGAATGCACTGTCTGAAATGGTGGTGGAAGCAGATTCAATAGCAACTTTCAAAGGGAATTTTATATATACTCGAAAAGGAAAAAGTTGCAGAGCAATGGGGGAGTGGAACTAATTGAATAGTTCTTAAAAATAGCTAGCACAGGTATGATGAGCTGAATGGCCTCCTTCTGTGCTGTATGATTCTACAATCTGATTCCCCGATACAATAAAGCAAAAATAAAGCCACTATATTATGATGTATGACAGGCTGGATGGACCAATGTTCGAAAATTGTTCATATGTTCGTATGAAACACTCTTGTCTCAAGTGATATGCAGACAACAGACCAGTATGGACTGAAGATTGAAATCCCAGGGTAATGGAGTGAACTAAAAGTAAGTTTTGAACAAAGATGTACCAATCATAAAACAGGCTTTACATTAGCATTGTACTTCTTAAAGTCTCCAAGGACCTCTTTTGTTTTATTTGGGCCTGTGAAGACGTGAGAGAACTTTAAAAAACGTTCCCTGTGTTCATCAGAGCAACCAATGAGCCAGTTGGTGCTGAACACTTCATGTCCATCTTCCCTGAATATTAGTTACCTGTTATGCTGTGTCAGGCACAAGTAAACTTCACCCTGAAGGGGCTATGTACATGTTATGTATCTACAAAAACTGAGTTTCACAAAGGGACAGATATAATGACTTCGCACAAGGCTTGATAGGAAGGCAGATTCGCTACCAGGACAAAGCACTCAACTTGTGGCCAGAACTTAATTCTATCTGAATTCTTGATATACACTCCCAACATGTGAAGCTGTGTATGGAAATGCTGAATGGGGAAATTTATCCTTTTGTTCATCCAGCAATGCATGTTTTAACCTATTGTGCATTAGTACAATGCAGTGCAAGCAGAGTCCATACATCTTGTCAGTCTCTATACCTTTGTGATAGGTCCTGACTGTGTTCGCAGTTCTCATTTAGCTATTGTGTCCTTGGAAGAATGCCTCCCTAAATTATAATTGATACAGTAATTCTGCAGAGTGAGCCTTTGGTTCAATGGTCATAGTCCTGTCTCTGAGTTAGAAGGTGGCAAACTTGAGCCTCACTCCAAACATTCCTGCGAGTGGTGACCAGACCATGTTCTCTAAGTATAGAGTAGACATCCAGTGGGTGTTCATATCTGGATGGATTGACCACTGGCTCAGTGCTAGTATTCCTGCCTCTGAATCAGAAGGCTTGGTTTCAGGTCATACTCCAGACCACCCCTGGTGAGTGGAGAGGGGAGCTGAGATTGATGTCCAGTGGATTGGATAGGTACCTGTGTCCAATGGGTAGGTGGGCCGCTTTAGGCCTGGTTAGAAGAGACGAAATGCCAAAGATAAAAACCATGAGGAAGATTTCAGGAAACCGCCTCAGCTCCTCTTCCTTAGTAAGTAGCTCAAGAATCTCATGTGTGTGATTTGAATTAGGACCTCTCCTAGGGACAAAACATTATGGATAGGACAGAGAATTATGTTGTTAGCAATATATTGCCAGCTGTTACCCAGAATTTTCTTTTCCAAGGTCATGTGGCATGTAAAACTGTTGATTCGCTATTACCCGTTATGCACTGTGGCCCAAGACCAACTTCATCCCCCTTGGTTTCAAGGTTACCTTCAAGTGAAGACTTTCATTCGGGAATGTGAGGAAATTCAGTCATAGATTGTGCAATCTGCTCTGAACACATTTTGAAGACAAGAGTATCAACTACAGAAGAAGAGGGCACCGTTTCAGAAAAGTCAACTAACAACAAAAGGCAAATGGACAACAATGGTGCGCAACACTTGCGGTACAAAATGCAATGTTCTGAGCTCAACAAATATAAATTATAATTGCTTTCAAAGCTCAACAGGCAGGTATGTTGAATACAGTATGTGTACCTACCGAGATTGAAAAACCTGAGTGTAAATTAATTTACTAAGCACCTATCATGGAATCATAGAATGGTTACAGCACAGAAGGAGATCTTAGGAGATATTACTATGTTAAAGGTGCTACATAAATGCAATTTGGTGTTCTACATCTTTTATAGAACAAATAGAATTTGGCACACAGAAACACACTCTTCGGCCCAACAGGTCAATACCCGTGTTTATACTCCACACAAGTGTCTTCCCTCCTTACTTCATCTAATTCTATCAATATATCCCTCTATTCCTGTCTCCCTCATGTGCTTATCCAGCTCTCCTGTAAATGCATCTATACTATTCGCCTCAGCAAGTCCATGTGGTAGCAAGTTCCATACTTTCCTTCTGCACAAAATGACTCTGCTTAGATAATTTCACTCACAATTTCATAATTTGCATAATACTGTGGGAAATCTTTTAGCTGGTGACAACAGTTATCAATGGCTAATTGATCAACCATTGAATGATATCTTTTTCGAGAAAACTAGATCTGTGCTTTGTCATATCATACTACACCATCCAGTATCCTATTATTTACATTTTGTTCATTGTTTTCCTCCTAACTCTCTTCCCTAGTAAATTATTTTCTTTGGGGAGTTGTTACTGGGTTTAAGGGACCACAATAAGTCAGCCAAGGCTGTATTGAATGATTCTTTTTCTAAGAATTGTTTATAATTTATAAGCCGTGTGAAGCATTCTTGTTTTATGCGTTAGTGTTGCACAACTGAGCAATTACTTTCTGTTTTGGCACCAAGCTCTTGATGAAGTGTTTCAGGATTTAGTAATATCAGTAAGTCCTCTGACATATTTGTACCAAAGGCACTTAGGAAATTACCTTATTAAACAAATTTTAAGTGTCTGCTCCCTCCACAGATCCTCACCTGCTTGAAACAGTGTGATGACACCCATGACATTTGTTCAGTTGGGAAATGGAGCGTTTGAAGTTTAGAGCATGACTGAGGAGAAGCAAGCAGGCGTCAAATTGAGGAGACACACCCTGCTGGTCACCTTGAGGGCCTCTGCAATTGCTGAGCACAGAGATCAGGTCTTCACAGGGCCAGCCTACAACCAGCAGCCTACACTTCACTTCCTCCTCCCACTGGAAAAAATTTAGCTGCATGTATTAGGAAGACATAACCCATGCACTGTAACATAGAGGAAGCACCAGGGCACTGAACACACCTCTGCCACACAATGCAAGAAGTTAGGACGACTGAAACTATAAAGTGCCCTGATGGTTCTTGTGGTAGAAGGCAGATAAGGTATGTGGGGATAAATGCTGTTATGTTCATGGGGCTGGATATAGGGGTGGGCCCAGTTGAAACAATGTACATGAATCCCAAAAAGTTAGCACGCAGGCACAGCGAGTAATTAGGAAGGCAAATGGAATGTTGGCATTTATTGCAAGGGAGATGGAGTATAAAAGTTGGGAAATTTTGCTACAACTTTACAAGGCATTGGTGAGACTGCACCTAGAGTATTGTGTACAGTTTGGATCGCATACATACGAACATACGAATTAGGAGCAGGGGTAGGCCACTTGGCCCCTCGAGCCTGATCCACCATTCAATAAGATCATGGCTGATCTGATTGTAACCTCGACTCCACATTCCCGCCTACCCCCGATAACCTTTCACCCCCTTGCTTTTCAAGAATCTATCTACCTCTGCCTTTAAAATATTTAAAGACTCTGCTTCCACTGCCATTTGAGGAAGAGCGTTCCAAAGACTCACAGCCCTCTGAGAGAAAAAAATTCTTCTCATCTCTGTCTTAAATAGTGACCCCTAGTTCTAGATTCTCCCACAAGGGGAAACATCCTTTCCACATTCGGCCTATCAAGACCTCTCAGGATCTTATATGTTGCAATCAAGTTGCCTCTTACTCTTTTAAACTCCAGCAGATACAAGCCTAGCCTGTCCAACCTTTCTTCATAAGTGAACCCGCTCATTCCAGGTATTAGTCTAGTAAACCTGCTCTGAACTGCTTCCAATCCATTTACATCCTTCTTTAAATAAGGAGACCAGTACTGTACACAGTACTCCAGATGTGGTCTCATCAATGCCCTGTATAACTGAAGCATAACCTCCCTACTTTTGTATTCAATTCCCCTCGCAATAAACGATAACATTTTATTAGCTTTCCTAATTATTTGCTGAACTTGCATACTAACCTTTTGTGATTCATGCACTAGGATACCTATATCCCTCTGCATTTCAGAGCTCTGCAATCTCTCACCATTTAGATAATATGCTTCTTTTTTATTCTTCCTGCCAAAATTGGTAATTTCGCATTTTCCCACATTATATTCCATTTCCCAGAACTTTGCCCACTCACTTAACCTATCTATAACCTTTTGTAACCTCCTTATGTCCTCTTCACAACCTATCTTTGTGTCATCAAATTTAGCAACCATCTTTCGGTCCTTTCATCCAAGTCATTTATATAAATTGTAAAAAGTTGAGGCCCCAGCACTGATCCCTGTGGCACACCATTCATTACATCTTGCCACCCAGAAAAGGACCCATATATGCCTGTTTCCTGTTAGCTAGCCAATCTTCCATTCCTGTCAATATGCTACCCCCTACACCATGAGCTTTTATTTTCCACAATAACCTTTGATGTGGCACCTTATCAAATGTTTTCTGTAAATCTAAGTACAGTACATCCACCGGTTCCCCTTTATCCACAGCACATGTTACTTCTTTAAAGAACTCGAATAAATTGGTTAAACATGATTTCCCTTTCACAAGACCATGTTGACTCTGCCTAATTACCTTGATTTTTTCTAAGTGCCCTGCTATGACATCTTTAATAATAGTTTCTAACATTTTCCCTAAGACAGCTGTTTAGCTAACTGACCTGTAGTTTTCTGCTTTCTGTCTCCCTCCCTTTTTGAATAAAAGCATTGGATTGGCTGTTTTCCAATCTAATGGAACCTTCCCCAAATCGAGGGAATTTTGGAAAATTAAAACCAACGCATCAACTATTCCACTAGCCACTTCTTTTAACACCCTAGGATGAAGTTCATCAGGACCCGGGGACTTGTCAGCCTGCAGCTCCAACAATTTGCTCAGTACCACTCCACTGGTGATTGTAATTTTCTTGTGTTCCTCCCTCCCTTTCATTTCCTTACTTACAGCTATTTCTGGGATGTTACTTGTATCCTCGATAGCGAAGACTGATGCAAAATACCCATTTAATTCATCCGTATTTTCCCTTACTAATTCCCCAAACTCACTTTCTATAGGACCAATGACCACTTTGTTAACTCTTTTCTTTTTTTAATATCTATAGAAACTTGTACTATCTGTTCTTATATTTCTAGCTAGCTTTCTCTTGTATTCTAATTTTTCCCTCCTTATCAATCCTTTAGTCATTCTTTGCTGTTTTTTATATACTGTCCAATCTTCTGACCTGCCACCCATCTTTGCGCAATTATATGCTTTTTCTTTAAGTTTGATACTATCTTTAACTTTTTTAGTTAACCACGGATAGTGGGTCCTCCTCATTGGAATGTATCTTTTCTGTGTATTCTTGAAATAGCCACTTAAATGTCTGCTATTATATCTCTATTGACCTATCCTTTAACCTAATTTGCCAGTTCACTTTAGCTGGCTCTGCTTTCATGCCCTCATAATTGCCCTTATTTAATTTTAAAATAAGAGTCTTGGACCCATTCTTCTCTCCCTCAAACTGAATGTAAAATTCATTCATATTATGGTCACTGCTGCCTTGGAGCGACTTCACTATGATGTCATTAATTATTCTGATCTCGTTGCACAATACCAGGTCTAGTATAAAAGCAAAGTACTGCGGATGCTGGAAATCTGAAACAAAAACAAGAAATGCTGGAATCACTCAGCAGGTCTGGCAGCATCTGTGGAAAGAGAAGCAGAGTTAACGTTTCGGGTCAGCGACCCTTCTTCGGAACTGAAGAAGGGTTCCGAAGAAGGGTCGCTGACCCGAAACGTTAACTCTGCTTCTCTTTCCACAAATGCTGCCAGACCTGCTGAGTGATTCCAGCATTTCTTGTTTTTGTACCAGGTCTAGTATAGCCTGCTCTCTGGTTGGCACCAGAACATGCTGTTCCAAGAAACTATCCTGAAAACATTCTACAAACCCCTCATCTAGGCTACCTTTGCCCATCTGATTTTTCCAGTCTATATGTAGATTAAAATCCCCCATAATTATCGCCATACCTTTCTGAAAAGCTCCCATTATTTCTTCCTTTATACTCTGTCCTACAGTGTGGTTAATGTTAGGGGGCCTGTACACCACTCCCATGAGTGACTTCTTGCTTTTATCATTTCTCATCTCTACCCAAACTGCTTCTACATCCTGGCTTCCTGAACTTAGGTCATCCCTCTCTATTGTGCTAATGTCATCATTAATTAACAGAGCTACCCCTCCACCTTTTCCTAGCTTCCTGTCCTTCCTAAATGTCATGTACCCTTCAATATTCAGGTCTCAATCTATGTCATCCTGAAGCCTCTGTCTCTGTAATGGCTATCAGATTGTACTTATTTATTTCTATTTGCGCTATCAGTTCATTTGTTTTGTTCTGAATGCTATGTGCATTCAGATACTGAGCCTCTAGTTTTGTCCTTTAATTATTTTTGTAATGTCTAGCTTTGACTGCTGATTTACTCTTAGATTTGTACTCTCTGTCCCTTCCTGTCATGATCTGTTTATCATTTCCCATATTAATAACTTTCACTCTTGCCTTGTCTCTACTCTGGTTTATCACATCTCCCCAAATTTGATCCCTTGCCCCCACTATTTAGTTTAAAACCCTCTCTACTTCCCAAGTTACGCGGCTCACTAGAACACCAGCCCCAGCATGGTTCAGGTGTAGACTGTCCAAACAGTACAGCCCCCACTTTCTCTAGTACTGCCGCCAGTGCCCCACAAACTGGAACCCACCTCTACCACACCAGTCTTTGAGCCACACATTCATTTCTCTAATCTTATTTGCCCTATTCCAATTTGCATGTGGCTCAGGTAATAATCCAGAGATTATTACCTTTGAGGTTCTGCTTCTTAATTTGGTGCCTAACTTCTTATACTGACCATTCAGAACCTCCTTCCTTGACTGAGCTACCCCTCCACCTTTTCCTAGCTTCCTGTCCTTCCTAAATGTCATGTACCCTTCAATATTGTTGTTTGTACCTACATGGACCATGACAACTGGATCCTCCCCCTCCCACTGTAAGTTCCTCTCCAGCCCTGAGCAGATGTCCCGAATCCTGGCACCTGTCTCCTTACTTAAGGGTGGATATGCTTGCAATGGAAGCAATTCAGAAAAGTTTCACTAGGCTGATTCCTGGGATGAAGGGGTTGTCTTATGAGGAAAGGTTGAGCAGGCCAGGCCTATACTCATTGGAGTTTAGAAGAAAGAGAGGTGATTTTATTGAAACAATTAAGATTTTGAGGCGGCTTGACAGTAGATGCTAGAGGATGTTTCTCCTCATGGGGGAATCTAGAACTGGAAGGGGGCACAGTTTAAAAATAAGGGGTCTCCCTTTTAACATGGAGATGAGGAGGAATTTTTTTCTCTCAGAGGGTCATTAATCTTTGGAATTCTCTCTTTCCCAGAGAACAGCGGAGGCTGGGTCATTAAATATATTCAAGGCTGAGTTCGATTTTTGATCTACAATTGAGACAAGAGTTATAGGGGGCAGGCAGGAAAGTGGAGTTAAGGCCACAATCAGATCAGCCATGATCTTATTAAATGGTGGACCATGCTCAAAGGGCTGAAGGGCCTACCCCTACTCCTATTTCTTATGTTCTTATGTGCGGATTGGTAAGAGTATTGGGCACATAAGACTATAACTATTGAGCACTAAATGTTTAATATATTTCACTACATGTGTTATCCATTAGAACCTGCACAACAAATGTTACTGACTGACCAGTGCTTTTAGTAGACATAGCTTCTGTCTCTGGAAGGGGTTTGCCTTCTGTCACCGAACACTGTTGATGATCTTCTCCTCACTATTGCATTATAAGGTTTCTCTACAGGGAAAAGTTATGTATATTGCAGCAGGCAACAATAGAAGGAAAGAATTTGCATTTATGTTGCATATTTCACAACTTCAGAATGTCCCAAAGCACCTTACAGCGGATTAAATACTTATAAATTGTAGTCGCTGTCATAATGTAGGAAATGTGACAGGCAATTTGTGCACAATTAAGTCCCACAGACAGCAATAAGGTTCATAAGCAGATTATTTGTTCTAGTGATGTTGGTTGAAGGTTAGCTATCGACTAGGACACTGGGAGAACTCCCCTGTTCTTCTTCAGATAGTGCCATAGGTTCTTTTATGTTTACCTGAGAGGGCAGATGGTGCCTCACCTGGATTATGTGTTCAAGTCTCTTGAGCGTGGCTTGAACTCACAACCTCCAACTCAGAGGCAATATTATGATCAAAGATGCCACTTATGTAGTAATCACTTTGGCCCCTGAACTGGTGATATGACATTACACCTCTGATATTCCGGACTTGTGGAACATTTCCAGTGGATTGCTCTATTAAGGCCAATGTAGCAGTGTTCATTATTGAAGCCATTTTGTTGGGTGTCTAAATGGGATAAGCAACCATGGTTGATGAATAGTCTTGGTCTCCCAGCAATCATTCATTCCAGTCTTCCGAGAAAAAATGGTGCAGTCATATCAAGTAAAGGCATCATGAGTTTAACGCACATTATTCTGGATCTATGGTCAAAGTTAGCTGCATGTTCATGGAATGGAATCCCAACCTATTCATGCCCACATGTAGAAAATGTACAGTGAAATTTCTGTGGGGCAACAGGCACTTATATCAGAGAGTGTGCAGCTTTACTAAACTCTCAGTAAGTTCTGTACTGGTAAAACAACATAACAGCAATGAAGCAGTGAAATGGGTGGGAACAAGCCCAGCAGCTATTGGCAACAAGTCTGAAACAATGAGCCAGTTTTAATACTAAAGACCCAAGTAAGTGAAAGGGCCTCACTTGAAGTATCAAGAGTACTGTTTAGGCATTAGCAACAAAAAATTGCTTTTCTCCCATTATCAGCCACAGGGGTCATGATTTGTGATCTTCCTGTTCCCGTTTCTGTTGAGGAAGGCGGCATGCAAACTTTGTGCTCCGGCCTCATTTCCAAGATTACTTCCTGCAGCCCAATGTGGCTGCACACACAACAGGAGACCTATCAGTGTGTGAGGCTAGCACATTTTGCAGCTAACCTCCAGCTCTTAAAGGCAGTCTGTCCCACTCAAAAGGAAGCTGCATGATTCAAAGGAGGCTGCTGCTGACTGCCAGTGCTGCAATTAGAGATAAGTCAAATGGAACACCAGGACAGGGAGAGGGCTCTGTAGTTCATGGATGCGGTACTGAAGGCCTTAGTCATAGTGGATGACAGAAGAAGAGATGCCATGTTTCTGTGAGGGGCCAGGAAACCCTCAAGGAATCCCTCCATAGGCCAGGGAGTTCAATGCATGGTGTCTGATACCTAGACCTGGAAGCAGTGCCACAAGAATTTTAATCACCTTGTGTGGGGGGTCAAAGTCAGTGAATGCATCTTCACATGACATCTCATATCTCCCGCACCATCAATCTCTCGTGTTGCTCCATACACCATGCCTCCATCGCTCACCCAGCGGCAGTCCCTAGCACTCAGGACTCAAGCCTAACATTCAGATACTCCATCTCTCCCTCTCACACCTTCCAATGCTGCCAGCCTCATACCACCCTCTTGCTGCCAGCACATACCTCCAGCTATTCATCCATGGCAGGCACATCACCCAAACACAGTGCAACACAAACACTGATATTCTTTCCTCGCTCTTACAGGACAGGATGGCATGAAATAGAAGGGAGCAGCAGAGAACTGGAAGAGGTGATGGTGCTCCGCATCATGGGGCCAGCTGCGGCAAAGCCTGTCTCATTTGACAACGCTGAGAACATTCAGGATGATGGTATGTTCCTGCTTCATGCCCCATTCTCAACTCCCACCTTATTCTCATCCTGCTATGCGGCATGATGTGCAGGCTGCAGATGGTGTGACCATGGACCTCTCGCTTTACATCCCACCCACCTTCCCTCACTCAAGAACTACCAGCTGCCCAGCCACACCAGCCCCAAGAGGAAGAGAGAGAGCATTATCTCAGCACCGATGAAGCGATCTTGTCACTTTTACCTGACACTCACAGCCACCAGCTCAGATATTGGCACTGCATGTACCTTATAGGCTAGTATAGAGTCTTGATTGGCACACAGTGAGTCACGGGGCATGAGTGGGCTGCTGCCAGACCAGGGGCAAAGGATAGCTCATGTGCCAGCTCAACAGATGGCAAGGTCACAGACAAATTCTGCTACAGGACACTCAGATGAGGTCTTTGATGGAGTGGCATGCAGGAGAATGCTGATGAGGATGCACACCAAGATGCTTGATGCATTGACAGGATTATCAGACAGCCTCCTGACACTGTCAAGGAAGCAAAGCTTGGAGCACATCCTTTCCACTGTGGAAGTGATGGCTAACTCCATGGCATTACTAGCGGACTCAGCTGTCATGCAGTGTCTGGAGGCCAATGTCTCAACGTCTACAGAAACACAGGTGGAAGCCACCCAAGATCTCAGTACTGCAGTAGAAGCTCAGACTGAGGTCATGAGATCCATGGTTTCTGCCATACAGGATCAGACTCCTGCCACCATGGCTGCGGATCTCAGTGCTTAAAGGGGCAGACTCTCATAGCAGTCCAGCAATCTGTGCTCTAGCAGGTTGCCAGGATCGCTGAGATGCTGCTCTGTGGAGCATGAACCTGCTGTCCTCTCACACTGCCACTCGAGCAGTGCCCTTGCTTTTGCCTCTCAGTCAGTCAGTCCAGACTGCCAATGCTCCCACCATCCAAAGCAGGTCCCTCAAGGCCCAGAGTTGCTTGAGGTTGCCCTGCAAAGCCATCTGCAGTCTCTCTCATTGAAAGTCAGCAGCCTTCCACCAGCCATGCTGCAGTCATTGTGGTAGTACTGCATAAGAACACTAGGCCAGGCAAAGGCACCAGCAAGACAGGCAAAAAGGGAAATGGACAAGAGTGAATAGTTCAGTTTGTTTGTTTGTTTATATAATTGGATGTGTTGTTGGATAAAGATGCTAATGAAAAGATTTTTGTTGGTGGCTTTTATTGTAGGACGTTGTCCAAGGGATGTTGTGATGGAGCGTCTCAGACAGATGTTGGGGAATGGTGAATCCATGGTGGTAAAGGGAAGTTGTCCTATGGAAATTGGAGTCTGAGCAAAAGCCTGGCCAAAGTGAAGGGGTCCAGGGTGCAGCCTCCCGGCCTCATTGTCTTCCTTCTCCTCTTAAGGTGGCCTCTGGATTTCTGGTGGCAATGGCTGTACCCTCATGATGGAGATGGTATGGAGGGTGCAGCAGACCACCACAATCTTGGACACCTGCTTGGGCGTGTACTGGAGGACTCCTCTGAGCTGTCCAGGTATCAGAAGCATTGCTTCTGCATGCTGATGGTCTATTCCATGATGTTACCAGTGGCTCCATTGCTCTTATATGTGTGTTGCCCTCGCGTAGTTGGGTGGAGGAGTAGAGACCTGAGCTAGATCTACAGGGAGTAACATTTGTCTCCGAGCAGTCACCTCTCTTTCTTCTTGGAAGTGCAAAGATGGTGGGAATGGAAGACTGCCTCAGAATGAAGACATTATTGCTGCTGCCTGGATAGTGGGCATTTGCCGACTTGATGTATTGTGCATGGTCATATGCCAACTGCACATTAATTGAGTGGTAGGCCTTGGGGACATAGGAACAGAGGAAATAGGAGCAGAAAATAGGAGCAGGAGTAGGCTATTCGGCCCCTCGAGCCTGCTCCGCCATTCAAACAGATCATGGCTGATCTTCTACCTCAATGCCATTTTCCCGCACTATCTCTATATCCCTTGCTATCTTTAATGTCTAGACATCTATCGATCTCTGTCTTGAACATACTCAATGATTGAGCTTGCACAGCTCTCTGGGGTAGGGAATTCCAAAGATTCACTACCCTTTGAGTGAAAAAATTCCTCCTCATCTCATTCCTCTTATTCTGAGACTGTTTCCCATTGGTTCTAGACACCCCCAGCCAGGGGAAACATCCTTCCTGCATTTAACCTGCATCCTTCTTGCATTTACCCTGTCGAGCCCTGTAAGAATTTTGTATGCTTCAGTGAGATCACCTCTCATTCTTCTAAACCATGTGGTTCTTGTACTTCTCCCCATTGACATAGAGGCCTGGCGAGTCATGTGTGTGCAGACGATGACACCAAGTGCTGTTGGGAATTCGGATATCCTGGCAAAGCCATGTGCCCTCTCATTCTGCTTCTCTCTGCTGAGGGAGGAAATGAGGTATTCACCTCTCCTGGCATAGATAGCGTCCATCACCTCCTGGATGCATTGATGGAAGTACAGAGGGGTGTTGGATGTTGCCCACACCTGCCTGGAAGTTCAATGCCAGTGTGATTTTTGCAGCCACTGGTAGCACCGTCGTCACCGTGGCGCAAGGCTGCAGGTTGTGTGGAAGGAGGTGGCACAGTTTGGTGACCATCTCCTTGTTGAACCTGAGTTGCTTCAGCATTGGTCCTGGGTTAGGTGGAGGTATGAGAAGTGCCCTTGAAAAACTCGTGGTGGGTAGGGTCTTCTGTGTAGAGTCCTCCTCATTTTCCCTCTCCACATAGACCCAAAGGCTCTGCAACCCCAGTCCCCATACCGCATGCAAAACTGGGTCACCAAATCCTCTAGATCCTTAAATATATGCAGCAGCTCGCCACAAAACCTCCAAAAAACAAGCCACAGCACTTCCATTAACTTTGCCACAGCAGAATATGTCAAAAGCACCTCACCTGCAAGTTGAATGCTTGGCTCTGTAAATAACACCAGTGGTGAGGCCCTTGTTCTGCGGAATGCATGTTCAGTTGACAGTGATTAGCACAGACGTTCTGTGGACCTGCACAGAGCGAGTTTATAAAACTTGGGTCAATTTAACCAGAATGGGGATTGACGTCATAATCAGATCACTCCTTAAACTACAGTGCACGCAAGACAGGCCCACGCGAGTGCCCTGTGGCCATCATGTGCGACACGCCTGAAATGGTTGGCAGCGTGGCCCACACCATCTTATAGTTTTCCCGTAGTGCTGGTATGAGCAGTGCTACGGAGTACAAAATCGCTTCCTAGATTACATTTCAGGAGCTAACTGAGCCAAAAGCAAGACAGATACTTCCAGATCACATTCTGGTTGGCATGTGCAGGATGTGACCTGAACGTCGGCTCTCCAGAATGCAGTGTACCAGCAACATAAGGTTGCTCCACCATGAACGCAAACATCACACTGTCAGCCCCTGTGCATGTATATGTATTTTCCTTTTATTCTTAAATCATGCTCTCAAAAAAGAATAACTTGCCTTTCATAGCACCTTTCATGTCCCCAGCATGTCCCAAAGTGCTTCACAGTTAATGAATTACCTTTGAAATATGGGGCTGGATTTTGTGCAGTCAGCGGCGGTCTTGACACCAGGTCAAAAAGACAAGGGAAACCCCACCTTGGCCATCTGGGTAACCCCTGGCTGCATTTAATGGCGCTTGGGCAATAACTGCCCAGTGTCGGGGTCTGGGATGGGGGTCCAGCCTCCAAAAGCAGCCAGCCAATTAGAGGGCCGGCAGCTCAGCAGTCCCAGCAGCGCCACTGAGAAGCAGCCATGGAGCCTGGACTGAAGATAAGTGGGGGTGGGCTCTCTCAGGCCACCCAAGCAGACCCCAGCAAGGTGGGGGGGGCAGTGGTGTAGTGAGGGGGGGGTGGGTAATGGCAGAGGGGTGGCTCTTACTGCCGGGGCCCCTCCGGGGGCCACAGATTGCCCACAGAGGAGGCCTCCCAAACCCAAGCCCACAGAGAGGCTGCCTTGAGTTACTGGGAGGCACTGCACCGATGGTAAAATACCAACGGCGGCAGGAAGAGGCACTTAAGTGGATACTTAAGGGCCTCAATTGGCTTCTGGGTGGGAAGGCCGTCATTGGCCTTCCTGGCCCCGGACTAAATTGGAAGGCGTCGGGAAAGTGATGGCCACTCCGTCCCCTGCCTTCCCTCACTATTTTATGGGCCTTCCCACCTTCATTACTGTCCCCAGGGTCCCATAAAATTCAGCCGATGTTCACTATGGTAACATAAACAAAAGCAACTGCCAATTGACACAATCAAGGTCCCCCAAACTGTAACTTGATAAATCCGTTTCGGGGGCATTAACTGAGGGATAAATGTTGATCAATGCACTGGAACCTGCTGCTTCTCTTTGGAGTAGTGACACATGATTTTGTTTACAAACACTTAAGCAGGCAAATAGTGTCGCAGTTTAACATAGCATTACAATAGATGGTGTCAGCCTGGATTATGCATTCAAGTCTCGAGAACAGGGTTTGAACCCATGACTTTTGAACTCAGACAAGAGTGCTACCACTGAGCCAATGCTGATACTTGCAGTGATTCAAAGAAAAGGCATGATAGCTGCAGCTGTAACAACCCCACCCATTTTCTTTTAAAGAATTCAGATGTTCTTCATGCTGCATCCAAGTATTGCATTTAATATAGGATTTAGCTCATAGCCAGCAGAGTATTGAGATTATAGCTGGCCAGGGGTGCTCATTTCGGGATCGCTGGTGACAAGAATCCAGGTGAATAAATCAGTATTAAAAAAAATCTTGGCACGTGTCCAAGAGTACTGAAGCTCCAAGCCTAGAAACTGAATCATATAGCATCTGTTTTTCAAATGAAAAATGGATGCCAATGGGGCCAATATTGGGTTGCCAACCCTTCAAGATTGACCTGGAGTCTCCAGGAATTGAAGATTAATCTCCAGGACACTGCTGTGAGCAACCCAGGAGAAAAACCATTGAGCATTAAAAATAATTGCATGTTTTTTTTCATTTTCTTTGAACAATTCTATCTCTTCGCTGTTAAAATATTGGAGATGAGAAAAAAGGCTGTTTGACTAACAGTCAAAAATCCAATTAGGCAATAAAAAGTCTTTTTGCTTTCCAATTGGCTTGGGAAGGCCATCTGCCACGAGGACGGACATGCCATGTGACCAATGACGACAGCATGGGGGCGGGGCATTTGAAGGCAGGAGGCCATGTTCAGGGAGCAGCTTCAGAAATGGGCTGAGTGGGATCGGACAGTAAAGGAGTGAGTGAAACCTAGGGACATTACGCTGCACAAACAGTGAAAGATCATTCTTACCTCCCAACCCACCTTCACATTCAACAGATCATCCTCCACCAGTTCCATCACATCAAAACGTGGTATCACCATGAAACACATCTTCACCGCCCCTTCCCTTTCAGAATTCTGATGTGACCACTCCCTCTGTGCTGTGCAGTCCTGCTACATCCAGCCGTGAATGGTGGTGGACAATTAAACAACTAACTGGAGGAGGTGGCTCCACAAATATCCCCATCCTCAATGATGGGGGAGCCCAGCACATCAGTGTGAAAGATAAGGCTGAAGCATTTGCAACAATCTTCAGCCAGAAGTGGCGAGTTGATGATCCATCTTGGCCTCCTCCTGAAGTCCCCAGCATCACGGATGCCAGACTTCCGCCAATTCGATTCACTCCGCATGATATCAAGAAACGACAGAAGTCACTGGATACTACAAAGGCTATGGGCCCTGACAATATTCCGGCAATTGTACTGAAGACCTGTGCTCCAGAACTTGCCGCACCCCTAGCCAAGCTGTTCCAGTACAGCTACAACACTGGCATCTACCCTACAATGTGGAAATTTGCCCAGGTATATCCTGTACACAAAAAGCAGGACAAGTCCAACCCGGCCAATTACTGCCCCATCAGCTTACTCTCAATCATAAGGAAAGTGATGGAAGGTGTCATCGACAGTGCTGTCAAGCGGCACTTGCTTAGCAATAAGCTGCTCAGTGATGCACAGTTTGGGTTCCGCCAGGGCCACTCAGCTCCTGACCTCATTACAGCCTTGGTTCAAACATGGCCGAAAGAGCTGAACTCAAGAGGTGAGGTGAGAGTGACTGCCTTTGACATCAAGGCAGCATTTGACCGAATATGGCATCAAGGAGCCCTAGCAAAACTAAGGTCAATGGGAATCAGGGGGAAAACCCTCCGCTGGCTGGAGTCATACCTAGTGCAAAGGAAGATGGTTGCGGTTGTTGGAGGTCATTCATCTGAGCTGCAGGACATCACTGCAGGAGTTCCTCAGGATAGTGTCCTAGGCCCAACCATCTTGAGCTGCTTCATCAATAACCTTCCTTCAATCATAAGGTCAGAAGTGGGGATGTTCGCTGATGATTGCACAATGTTCAGCACCATTCGTGGCTCCTCAGATACTGAAGCAGTCCGTGTAGAAATGCAGCAAGACCTGGACAATATCCAGACTTGGGCTGATAAATGGCAAGTAACATTCGCGCTACACAAGTGCCAGGCAATGACCATCTCCAACAAGAGAGAATCTAACCATCTGCCCTTGACATTCAATGGCATTACCATCGCTGAATCCCCCACTATCAACATCCTAGGGGCTACCATTGACCAGAAACTGAACTGGAGTAGCCATATAAATACCGTGGCTACAAGAGCAAGTCAGAGGCTAGGAATCCTGCGACGACTAATTCACCTCCTGACTCCCCAAAGCCTGTCCACCATCTACAAGGCACAAGTGAGGAGTGTGATGGAATACTCTCCACTTGCCTGGATGGGTGCAGCTCCAACAACACTCAAGAAGCCATCCAGGACAAAGCAGCCCGCTTGATTGGCACCTCATCCACAAACATTCACTCCCTCCACCACCGACGCACAGTGGCAGCAGTGTGTACTATCTACAAGATGCACTGCAACAACGCACCAAAGCACCAAAGTTCCTTAGACAGCAGCTTCCAAACCCGCGACCTCTACCAACTGGAAGAACATGGGCAGCAAATGCATGGGAACACCACCACCTGCAAGTTCCCCTCCAAGTCACACACCATCCTGACTTGGAACTATACTGCCGTTCCTTCACTGTCGCTGGGCCAAAATCCTGGAACTCCCTTCCTAACAGCACTGTGGGTGTACCTACCCCTCATGGACTGCAGCGCACCACCACCTTCTCAAGGGCAATTAGGGATGGGCAATAAATGCTGGCATAGCCAGTGATGCCCACATCCCATGAATGAATAAAAAGAAAACGCACTGGTTCACTCTTCAGTCGCCCTCAACATCCCCTCCCCTTCCCATGGCACCTTCCTGTGAAAGCGCAGAAGATGCAAAACCTTTCACCTGCTTCCTTTCCACTGTGCAGGGGCCCAAACATTCCTTCCAGGTGAAACAGTGACTTACTTGTAGTTCATTAAATTTGGTAAACTGTATTCACTGCCTACGATTTGGTCTCCTCTGCCCTGAGCTTCCAGTCACTTGCCATTTTATTTCTCTGTTTCACTTCCACTTTGACCTCTCCATCCTTAGCTTCCTACTCTGTTTTAATGAAACTCAGTGGAAGCTTAAGGAACAGCACCTCATTTATCAATTAGGCACTTTACAGCCAGCCTTTTGGACCCAATATTGGGTTCAGCAATGTCAAATCATAAACACTTCCCATTTTTTTGGGCAGCAGGTGCTGTAATAGTTCTACCATTGCTTGTTTCTTTATTTGTCTGATTACCACCTGTTTTTGACTTGCACCATCAACCCATTTGTCATTTAATCGCTCCTGCCTTCCAGCCTATCACAGACATTCCCTTTTTTCCCTCCTCTTCCTCCCTTTTCCTGCCTCTGTACTTGCTTGACACCTGTTACATCTCTAACATAACAACATAAAAACATAAGAAATAGGAGCAGATGTAGACCATATGGTCCCTTGAGCCTGATCATGGCTGATCTTTGGCCTCAACTCCAATTTCCCACCTGCTCCCATATCCCTTGATTCCCTGAAAGACCAAAAATCTGTCTATCTCAGCCTTAAATATACTCAACAATGGAGCATCCACAACCCACTGGGGTAGAGAATTCCAAAGATTCACAACCCTTTGAATGAAGAAATTTCTCTTCATCTCAGTCCTAAGTGATCGGCCCCTTATCCTGAGACTGTGCTCCCACGTTCTAGATTCCCCAGCCAGAGGAAACAACCTCTCAGTGCCTACCTTATCAAGCCCCTTCAGAATCATGTATGTTTCAATTAAATCACCTCTCATTTTCTAAACTCCAGAGAGTATAGGCCCAATTTACTTAGCCTCTCATCGTAGGACAATCCTCTCTTCCCAGGAACCTTCGCTGTACCACCTCCAATGCAAGTATACTCCTCTTTAAATATAGAGAACAGAACTCTGTAGAGTACTCCAGGTGTGGTCTCACCAAAATCTTGTGCAATTGTAGCAAGATTTCCTTATTCTTGTATTCCAATCCCTTTGCAATAAAGGCCAACATGCCATTTGCCTTCCTAATTGCTTGCTGTACCTGCATGCTAACTTTTTGTGTTCCTTGCATGAGTACACCCTCTGAACATCAACATTTACAAGTTTTATGCCTTTTAAAAATGTTCAGCTTTTCTATTTTTACTACCAAGGTGAATAACCTCACACTTCCTAACATTATACTTCATCTGCCATCTTGTTGCCCTCTCACTTAGCCTATCTCTCTTTGCAGCCTCTTTACATCCTCCACATTGCTTACATTCCCATCTAGCTTTGTATCTTCAGCAAATTTAGATACATTACTCTCAGTCTTTTCATCTAAGTCATTAATACAGATTGTAAATAGCAGAAGCTCCAGCACTGATCTTTGTGGCACTTCATTAGTCACAGCCTACCAACTTGAAAATGCCCTGTTTATTCCTACTATCTGCCTCCTGTCCGTTAACCAATCCTCTATCCAATACATCACCCCCAACCCCATGAGTCCTTATCTTGCCTATTAACCTTTTGTGTGGCACCTTATTGAATGTCTTTTGGAAATCCAAGGACACTGCATCTATTTGTTCCACTTTTCCACCCTACTAGTTACATTCTCAAAAAAAACTCCAGTAGGTTTGTCAAACATGATTTCTCTTTTGTAAAACTATGTTGACTTTGCCTAATCATACTATGATTTTCAAAGTGCATTGTTAAGAATTCCTTAATAATAGATTCCAGCATTTTTCTGATGACTGATGTCCGTCTACCTGGCCTATAGTTCCCTGTTTTCTCTCTCCCTCCTTTCTTGAATAACGTTGTTACGTTTGTTAACTTCCAATCCACTGGGACAGCTCTGGAATCTAGGGAATTTTGGAAAATCATAACCAGCGCATCCACTATTGTTGCAGTTACTTCTTTTAGAACCCTTGGAAGTAGGCAGTTAGATCCTGGTATTTGTCGGATTTTAGTCCTTTAAGTTTCTTTAATGCTTTTTCTCTTCTGATATTAATTACCTTAAGTTCCTCACTCTCATTAGCTCTTTGGTTACCCTTTATTTCTGGTATGTAATTTGCATCTGCTACTGTGAAGACAGATGCAAAATATTTGTTCAATGTCTCTGCCATTTCCTCATTTCCCAGGATAATTTCTCCTGTTTCTGCCTTTGCCAGTTATGATGCAAGGTCACTGACCTGAAAAGTTAACTCTGCTTCTCTCTCCACAGACGGTGCCTGAACTGTTAAGTATTTCCAGTTTTTTCAGCTAATATTTCAGATTTCCAGCATTGCGGTATGTTGCTTTTGTTTTAGTGAAAGATTGTTTCAACTGGTTGAGGATTCTCACTGCACTGAGGGAGCATCACAAGCTCCAATAGACAGGGGAGATGCTGGAGGGCTGTGTACAGTTGGCAGTGGCCTATTTAGTGCTCTGGAGTTAGGATGAGCAGTCCTACACCTCCATGCATAACAGAGGTGGAGGTTAAAAAAACATTCTCTACCATGTCTTTAGCGACCTCCAGCACTCGCTTCAAGGACTGCTGTGCAAGTCACTGTGGAACTGGAAGAACTAGTCAGAGCTTGCACGGTGCATGGTCCACTTAGCTTTTCATGCATTTTGCAGAGGAGTCCTGGAACAGGAGCAGGACCCTTCTTTGCATATTTAAGGTGATCCAGCACCGATTACAGGCAACTGCCAGGGATGCCTAAAAATGTGAGGACCAATATGGCAGTGGCCATGCCACTAGGGCAGATTAGATGCAAGACCTCGCACCCAGAAATTGGTGTACATTACACCTGTGGTATGCCCAAAGATCTGGTAAAATGCATACAAATTTCTGCTCCAAAGTGTCCAAATAACCTTTTCTGAATGTGGCCTTTGCTAAGTGCCATAATATCAGATCAGAGCCACGGTGTAAATTGAATTTGACACCCCTGACCTAAAGCAGATGAGCCAGATTTTTAGTTTAGTTTAGAGATACAGCACTGAAACAGGCCCTTCGGCCCACCGAGTCTGTGCCGACCATCAACCACCCATTTATACTAATCCTACACTAATCCCAGGCTGTGGGCATCACTGGGAAGGCTTGCACTGTCCCTGAAAAGGTGATGGGTCTTCTTCTTGAACCGTTGCAGTCAATGCAGTAAAGGTGGTCCCACAGTGCTGTTAGGTAGGGAGTTCTAGGATTTTGACCCCGTGATAATGAAGGGGGAATGGTGTGAGACTTGGAAGTCATGGCCTTAATCCTCCTAGGTGGTAGTGGTCACGGGTTTAAGAGGTGCAGCTGAAGAAGCTTTGGTGAGTTGCTGGAAGGCATGCTATAGATGGTACAGATGTAGTGGTGGATGTTTATGGTTGTGACTGAAGTGCCAATCAAGCAGATTGCTTTGTCCCTGGATGGTTAATGGCGACCCTTAGGGTGTTGACGGTAGGGGATTTGGTGATGGTAATGCCATTGAATGGTCAAGGGAAGTGATTCGGATCTCTCTTGTTGGAGGTGGTCAGTGCCTGGCACTTGTGTGGCACAAACATTACTTGTCACTTAGTGGCCCAAGCCTGGATGTTTTCTAAGACTTGTTGCATGTGGACATGGACTGCCTCAGTATCTGAAGAATTGTGAATAGAGCTGGACGCTGTAATCATCATCAAACAACCTCAATTCTGACCTTGATGTGGAAAGAATATCATTGATAAAGTAGCTGAAGCTAGTTGGGTCTAGGATGCTGCCCTAATGAACTCCTGCAGCAATGTCTTGGGGCTGAGTTGATTGGCATCCAACAATCACAACACCTTCCTTTGTGCTAGGTATAAATTCAGCTACCGGGGAGTTTGCCCCTGATCCCCACTGACTAGGGCTTCTTGATGTCACAATCAGTCAAATGCAGATTTGATGTCTTGGCCAGTCACTCGCACCTCATCTCTGAAATTCAGCAAATTGTGTCCATGTTTGGACCAAGTCTGTAATCAGGTCTGGAGCCAACTGGCCCTGAAAGAACCCAAACTGTCCATCTGTGAACAAGTTATTGATGAAAATGTACTGCTTATTAACACTGTTGATGACTCCTTCCACCACCTTACTGATGATTGAAAGTCATCTAACAGGACAGTAAATGGCCGTGTTGGATTTCTCCAGCTTTTGTGGACAGGATATATCTGGACAACCTTTTGACCTTCTGCTTTATTCAAATGAGTTCTTTCAATGCTGTGCAAGGCTTTTAAAATAAAATATTGCTTTATTGTTCCAATAATTACTCAGCCTCTTACTTTTAGTTAAGATTGCTCATTGGTGATTAGTTTAATATTGTTTCAATTTTTGCATCGGAAGCAGCTGTCATTGTATAATTCCCGTACCTCTACTGAATAGTCAGACCGGTTCAATTCTATGTAGTTGTTTTATTGCCTCATATATGAATGGTGTCCTTTACATACTGGTGTATACATTTAGCTTAGTGGGTGCAGACAACTTTCAATAAATGACTTTCTTATATGGTAGGACTCTCAGAAACATTCTCATATAATCACAGCAAGAGATTACAGATAACGAAGCTTGCAAATAAAGTTTGAGACTTTTAAATGAGCTCCACGTGTTCATTTTACATTAAGCAAATCTTTTAAACTTGCTGGAATGTTTACCATTTGCATTTGCCAATAACAAGAGACCATTCTTCCTATAAATTTTCATTTTAGTTTCGGAAACAATCCAGAGAAATCAATGCCTCACTTTTGCATCTCGCCGAAATCACGTGGAAATAACAGGATGATGACAATTTTTTTATTGTTCTTTTGTCAACTTTGCCAGCCTATCTTGTATTGACCACAAGGACATCTACCTAGAGATGTAATTCCAAAAAGTTAGTCCTAGTAACGCCAGACAGAAATTTCACCAACAATCGTACAACCTTGCAGTGCAGAGGATATTTACTGGAATAGTACCAGGGATGAGTGACTTCAGTTATGTGGAGAAACTAGAAAAGCTGAGATTGTTCTCCTCAGTGCAGAGAAGTTTAAGGGGAGAGGTGTTCCAAATTATGAGGATCTTTGGTAGAGTAGATAGGAGAACTGTATCCAGTGGCAGGACGATTGGTATACTTCTTAAAGTGCGGTGCCCAGAATTGGACACAATACCCCTGCTGGGGCCTAACCAGTTATTTATAAAGGTTTACTGTAAATTCCTTGCTTGGTTTTGAAAAAAAAACACAGTGTCCCTCATGGTTTAGAGGTGTTGCAAAGTTTTGTATTTAACCTGTACGAAGATAGTTGATCACAGCTACTAAAGATGCTGCAATTGGCTTCAACACCCTTGGGCGAGGATGGTTTAAAAAACAGACCGTGTTATTGTTTCTGACCATGGGCTCTAGTCAGGGTCCGCTGGTGTGGGTATTGTATGAGGTCATCGAGTTTGCGTGTGATTGCTAATGGCTGCCTAGGTAGAACAATTTACTGTGACTCATTGACCAGACTCACAAATGAAGAATGGCCACATGGCCATGGCTCTACAGGGATGCAGCCAATGCCCACGGAACTATAATCAAGTGTGAATCTGAATGACAAATATCAAAAGTTTTAGCTCTTCGAATTGTAGATTATAGCTCCCCTGAAGTGGAGATTTCACTATCTGGACCTTTATGTTTGTATGAAGTGTTGTTCCTCATTAGTTACAGGTTCAATACTAACGCTAGAACATAGGCTGCCATTTCAATATAGAATTGATGCACTGCAAGCCAGTCGTATATCCTTCATCCTCACATTTTGGAGCATAAGCTTATCCTCCAGGTATCTCTACCAGGTAATTTAATGGATAAATTGGATACAGTCCATCCTCTGTCTATGATACATTTGTTAAAGGCCATTTAAAATTGTATAATATCTCATAGTCATTCTAACTTGGCTTGTAGTGCCTTGAGGTTGAAGGTTGAAAAGTGATCAAATGGAGGTGGTTAAAATTCTGAAAGGATTTGTTAGGGTAGATTAATCGAAGGACTTTCTCTGGTGGGGGAATCTAGAACAAGCAGGCATAATTTTACAATTAGAGCTAGGCCATTCAGGAGTGAAATCAGGAAGCACGCTTTTACTCAGAGTTGTAGAAATCTGGAAGTCTCCCCACCACCACCCTCCCCACCCCCAAAGGATAAGGATATCAAGGAATATGGTGCAAAGGTGGGTAAAAATCAGCCATGATCTAACTGAATGGAGGAACAGGCTCAAGGAGCTGATTGTCCTATGCGTGTTCCTTTTATATACCATAAAGATCCTTTGTGCATTGGAAACCTGGCGTGTTGGTTTTTATGGAACATTAGTGCCTTTTAGTTCACATTCCTAAAAGTCCTCTGGGAAGTTATGCGTGCTAATGCTGAGACCCAGTGTTAATGTCTTCTTTAACTTGCTATGGGTTTGCTAAGCACCAATTAAAGGCAAATATACAATTTTCCTTGTGCTAGAAAATAGATGGCTAATGTGCAGCTTGCCAGTGAAGCATTAGAATTATGAAGAATACAGAACATCATAATAATACAGGGCACTTTGGCTAGCCTATATTGTAGGCTCTCAGACTTGTCAAGATATCTGTCTCTCTCCTTCAACATTTCTGTGGTGTGTTCAATAATACAGGTTGTGTACTGGTTATATTACTGGATAAGTAATTCAGAGACTTGGACTAATAATCTAGCTAACTTGTTCAAATACCACGATAGCAGATTGAGAATGTAAATTTGCTAAACAAAATCAGGAAATGAAAAGTAGCAATTTCCATGGAGCTGTCTGAATATTGTTAATAAAAGCCCAACTGATTCACTGACATTCTTTAGGGAAGGAAACCTGCTGTCTATACCCAGTCTGGCCTATATATATATATACATATATATATATATATATATATATATATGACTCCAGTGCCACACCAATGTGGTTGACTTTTAATTGCCCGCTGAAGCAGCCTAGCAAGTCACTCAGTTTATCAAACTCAGGGTAGCTAGGGAGGGTCTGTAAGTGCCAAACTTGCCAGTGATGCCCACAACTTGAGAACTAATTTAAAAAAACTCACTCCCCAGCATGCCACGATGACATGTGACATTTTCCACAGCAGGCCACAGTGGTGCCGGGAAGGAAGTAAATGCAAAAAATGCTTCACGTTAGGTTGAGTATGTAATTTAGAGACGTTCCCTTAGCATAAATAACTTACAATTAGGCAATTGGTATGATGCCTATGGCCCAGCAGGAAATTAAAGATAGAATTTTACACAGAGGCTGAACTATGGATAATATGACTGTCACATTATTCATCTTTCATTCAGTCTTGAATTACATAAACTATTTCAAATAAAAACATTACTAGGTTCTTGATTGCTGGCTGGAACTCTGGTTAAAGGCTTGTATTTATATGGTTCCTTACATGGCCTCAGGATATCCCAAAGCACTTTACAGCCAATTGAGTATATTTGAAGTTTAGTCACTGTTGTAATGTAGGAAACGTGGCAGCCAATTTGCACACACATGATTCCACAAACAGCAATGGGATAATGATCAGATCATCTGTTTAAATGATGTTGGTCGAGGGATAAATGTTGACCAGGACATCAGGGAGAACTACCTGCTCTTGTTCGAACAGTGCCATGGAATCTTTTACATCCACCTGAGAAGTCAGACGGGGCCTTGGTTTAATGTTTCATATGAAGATAGCACATCTGACACTGCAGCGCTCTCTCAGTACTGCATCAAAGTGTTCACCTCCTTAGCAAGCATGTTCCAACTGAACCAAGTCTGACACAGGTTAGGCCTTGTGAAAGAACTGGAAGAAGTCCTCTTCATCTTTTCAAATCTGATTGATCTCAAGGCACTGGAGAAGTACCACCAGAGGTGCCTCCACAAGATCCTCCAAATCTGGTAGCAAGGGGGTCCAACAGCAGTATCCTCTCCCAAGCCAACCTGCCCAGTATCGGGGTGCTAATCACCCAAAACCAGCTCCCCTGGGTGGGACATGTCGGTTGCATGCCTGACACCAGACTCCGAAAGCAGCTGTTCTATTCTGAACTTGGTCACGGCAGGAGCCTCCCAAGACGTCAGTGGAAACGCTTTAGAGATGTCCTCAAGAGATTCCTGAAGAGATCAAACATCCCCATAAACTCGTGGGAGTCTCTGGCTTGTGACTGTCCTAGGTAGAGAAAGCTCATTCAGGAAGGCATCGTACACCTCAAGAGACTTGGTTGGGAACATACGGAGGCGAATGAGGTATCACAGGGAGCACACAAACCTCCAAACTACTCTTCTATCTGACCCTTCAAGTATCACCTGCCCCTCATGTGGCAGAGTCGGCAGATCATGCATTGGACTTATCAGCCATCTCAGAACCCATCGAATTGGAGTGGAAGGAAGTCATCCTCGATCCTGAGGGACTGCCTAAGAAGAAGGTGAGGCATAAAGGTAGGTCAGTTCCTGATTGAGTTTGAAAGGGCCAGAAATTAGGTGATCTGATTGCTTTCTTGATTGCTTCAGTGTTTGTGTTGTCTGTGCTGGCAGAAATTTCTAGCCACCTCTGGGGATCTAAAGGGGAGAAATTTCTGGCCAACTGAAGATCTAAAGTGGGGAAAGGATCATTGCCCATTAGTGTTTCAAACTTGTTGGGGTACATCTTCAGAGGGAAAAACGTTGTGTTGTTGAAAGCCTTAAGTTCCTTGAAGGAGGTGTCGTTCTGACATGGCAAAGTCATTATGAGCTGTTTAACTTGGAAGTTGTGTACCTGCACATGGGGCTTTGGTGCACATGTCATAGTCTACATTATCTAGACTCTGCTTAGTATTGCCAAAACATTTTGTTTGAAAAATCTTTCTGATTGACGCTGGAGGATAATAAAGCATTAAGGAACTGATATCAAAGATAAATAGAAACCCTTGCTTGGTGATACAGAATAACAAGGGAAGAAACGACCTGTCGAGATTGAGAGAAAAACATTGCATGCTTTTCAACTTTGTGTTTCTCAAAGGTGTGATACATTCAATGTTATTGTGACACTTTGAGAATATGAGGCAATCTATTGGCTCCTGGGTTACAGAATCAACTCTTCAGCTTCAAGCATTTTACAGAGTTGGTAAAACAGAGTCTGTCATGTGTGACAAGGCAGAAAGACAGCAAAGGGTTAAGACAAGAATGTAAGAAAGACAATCAACCTTTTCCCTCAATAGATTGTACACTTAACCATAAAGGATGCTGACCTGTCTCCATGCTGCTCCCACCTCGCAATTCATCTCCTAAGATATCTTCTTATGACATAGCAATGAGGATAATATTTCATACTCTGCTATTATAACTTCAATCTTTAACCAACTGGAGTACCCTACAAGGTTCTACCACTGCAGGCGGTGCTTTTTAAAAATTCATTCATGGGATGTGAGCATTGCTGGAAAGGCCATCATTTGCTGCCCATCCCTAATTGCCCTTGAGAAGATGGTGGTGAGCCGATTTCTTGAACTGCTGCAGTCCATATGGTTCAGGTATACCCACAGTGTTGTTAGGGAGGGAGTTTCAGGATTTGGACCCAAGACATTGAAGGAATGGCAATATAGTTCCAAGTCAGGATAGTGTGAGATGTGGAGGGAAACTTGCAGGTGGTGGTGTTCCCATGCATCTGCTTCCTCATCCTTCTAGGTGGTAGAGGTTGCAAGTTTGGAAGGTGCTGTCAAAGGAGGCTTGGCAAATTGCTGCAGTGCTTCATGTATATGGTGCACACTGCTGCCACTGTGCATTGGTGATGGAGGAAGTGAATGTTGAAGGTGGTAAATGGGGTGCCGATCAAGGGGACTGCTTTGTCCTGGATGGTGTCAAGCTTCTTGAGAGTTGTTGGAACTGTACTTATCCAGGCAAGTGGAGAGCATTCATTGCACTCCTGACTTATGCCTTGTAGATGGTGAACAGGCTTTGAGAAGTCAGGAGGTGAATCACTTGCCACAGAATTCCCAGCCTCTGAACTCTCTTGTAGCCACAATATTTATGTGGCTGGTCCTGTTAAATTTCTGGTCAATGGTAACCCCCAGAATGTTGATGAAAGATCTGATAGATCTGATATAACTGATAGTAAAGTCTGGAATTTAAAAGACTGAACTCCCTTGTCGCCCGCAACCACAACCACCACCCCCCCCCCCCCCGCCCCCACCACCTCCTCACCATCCCAGCCCCCCTCCCAGGACACAAATTTGAGCAATTGTTGGACATGAACTCTCTGGAGTCAAGCTTCCTGAACGAATGATGGGATAAGTAGTTTGCTCCATAACCCTCACAAATGCTTGTAAGTGTCAACCTTGGCTCAGTTGGCAGCACTCTTCTCTTGGAGTTAAATGGTCAGATTGTCTCAGGCTGCAATGCAGGAGTTGAGCACATAATCTAGTTTGACACTCCAGTGCAGTACTGAGGGAGTGCTGCACTGCTGGAGGTGCGGTTTTTTGGATAATTCATTAAAGTGTAGTGGAACTGCTGTTTGCAAATTGACCACCTTGTTTGCCTATGTAATAATGGTAACTACATTTCAAAAATAATTAATTGCCCCTGAAACTCTTTTGGATGTCCTGAATATGTGAAAGGTGTTGTATAAATGCTCAACGCATGGTGCAGATGCCTGCCCCTTTTATGGTAATGACCCTATTCCTTAGATGCGGGAGAGGGTCAGCACCACAGCAGACTGGCAGGAGGAAGACCTGAAAGCACTGTGCTCGTAAGGAATTTCCAAACTCCTTTATTAACAGCTAAGTGGGTTTGCTGGTACTGTGGTTATGATAATGGACTAATAATCCAGAGACATGTGAGTTCAAATTCCACCACGACAGTTTGATAATTTACCCGTTTTTTTTTAAACACTGTAATTCCTGACACCGAATCAGAAGTCCTCTCTCCGCATGCAGATACCCCATATTGCGCCCATCTATGCATGCGCAGTTTTCCTGATTGATAATGTCATCAAAAGGCACCCTTCTGATGTCTACTGCTGCCAGTAACAGAGTGCACATGTGCAGATTGATTTGCAGGCAGGCGTGTGTGGTGATGTCATCGTGCAGCATCAATTGCATGGTGATGTCATCAGATATTCACTCAGCGCAATTTTTGAAAATTTCCAGCTGGAGTCTTCACCAAAGAGTCACTGACGATGTTAAATTCATCTTTAAACTAGGAAATTGTTTCAGATTTGAGTATTTGAGCATTGATCTGCAATTTATTTATCAACTGTTTATTGTACTCAATTAAAAATTAGAACTTTTAGTGCTATGCTCTGAGGGGTTCCATGGCTCTGGGACTGGTCTGCTCTTAAGCTGTGGATCTGAATCCGTGTTCATCCACTGCCATCGTTCAACCTCTTCCCTCCCTGCTCACCTTTCTGCCACTGTCGAAGTTTCTCTGCCTCTAATAATGGGTGTATTTTAGCCAGGTTTAGTATTTTAATGTTACTTCCACCAACAGTAACTAAATGAGGCTTCCACTGCTGTCCATTCCCTGACCATGTGCTGTTGGTTTACTAGCTTTAACTTTCTACAGTATGTTTCATGGTCAGAAATTGATTGTCTTGCACCATGATTCATTTCTCTTCTGCTTTTGGAGCTTATATTGACTACCAAATTCTACACCACTTTCTCAATTCCTTTACAAGAGATTAATGTAAAGCAAGAAACGATGAATGACCAGGTGCGCATTGTGCCTGCAATTCGTTGTCATGTCCCATTCAACTGCCTATGAAACCCCTTCTGTCTCCCTTCATTTGATGCTTCCCTTGTGACCCATTTACAGCCTTGCTGAGCTGCTGATATATACAAGGGCTAATTCAGTTAATTCAACAGAGCAATTCCTTGTCATTTTTACATCCCTGGAATTCAATTTCAGCAGTAAACTGGAGAAGTTTTAACAGGGATTGTGGCCTATAGGCACACCTCTGACGTGCCTTTGGATTTTTCATTATGTTAAAGGTGCTGTTTAACTGCAAGTTGCTGTTATTACAGGCAATGGGAAGTCTATTAAAAAAAGTCAACAATTACACACTGGAGAAGGAGAAGTGGAAACACAGGATCCAAATTCTCAGTCACTTGAGGGATACCTCGATGAACCTGTACTATGTCCACTATGGGCAGCTATGGATTCATTCCACTGGGGTGAGATCGAAACAGCAGTAGGTGCTGGAGTTTGTACATTTCTGATAGTGTAGTGTACCGTCCCTGTATCACTGTGCTTTGATTTCAGCCACAAATTGATAATGGTGATGCAGAATGGTGGGACTGATGCAAAGTGCACTAACAAGGCTGACATTTGTTGAGTGTTGGAATTAAGGCAGCTAAAATGGATAGCTCCTGAAATCTGGTGATCACACCTCATGATGAAGGGGGAACTGGATTCCAATTAGGTGCTTGATAACAGCCCGTTCAAAATGTGAATGTGTCAGCTGTCTCCTCCTCCTCCCCCCTCCTCCTGAGGTTGCTGCCAAATCCTTGGTGACAGGGGCTGTGCCCTCATGATTTCCAATTTGTGGAGAATGCAATATGGCACCAGAAATTGGAACACATGCTCCACTGATTGCTGGAGGGCTCCTCTACAGCGTTTGAAGCAGCGGAATCTTTGCTTCAGCATCACAATTGCTGCTCAATAGTGTTTCTTGTGGTAGTGTGGACCTTATTAAATGAGTGCTGACCACTAGTGGCTGGGTTGTGGAGGGGAGTCATCATTCAGATATAGAACAGAGGCGGGTTCTGCCACAAGTGCTGCATGTGAAGCTGCCACCTGACACTGTGTATGTTGTTCTTGACGTTGAAGCCCGCTGCCAAGCTGCTGTAGCAACTGGTCATCGTGATAGTGCACACCAGTCCACAGGATGTGTCACCATTTCCCTCTTTCGCCAGCTAGTAACTCCCAGGTGCGGTAGTTGACATTTAGGGACTTCATGTCACGCTTGCAAGCATCCTTGAAGCAGAGCTTTGGGCGCCTCACTGGTCATCTGGCCCCAGATACCTCACCATACAGAAGGTCCTTGGGTATGTGACCATCCTCCATCCTGCAGACGTGTCTGATCCTCTGAAGCTGCCTCTGTTTGATTAGTGCAACACATTTGGGAGCTCTGCCTTTGAGAGGACTGCCACATTTGTGATTTAGCTCTGCCAGAATATACCCATAATATGCACAGATAGAGAAGATGGAAATTATTGAGCTTCTTTTCCTGGTAGCTGTAAGTTGCCCATGTTTCGTAGCCATACAGCAAGATGCTGGGAACATAGGCCTTATAAATAAAGGAGCTAATAAAAACAACAGGGACCAGAATAAATAAGCAGGAGGTAGAAGAGTTTAAAAAGAGCTCCAAACGTCAAATTGATTTGAGTTACATAATGAAATAAATAAAGTAGGGCTAGATAAGGATGGTAGCGCAGGTGGTGTGCCACAACTGCGGCATATAGGAGTTTGTGGACAGCATTGTGATCCCAGACAGCCACATCTGCATTGAATGTCTGTATCTCGAGGAACTCAGCTCGGAGTTGTTGAGCTGGAGTCTGAGCTGCAGACAGTGTGGGACATCGGGGGGAGTAGTTAGCTGGACACATTGATCCAGGAAGCAGTCACACCCCTTGGGTTAAGTAGTGCTGCAGGTTTGCTTAGTGATTGTGGACAGGAGGGTGTGACTGAGAGTTGGGCATGTGACAAGGGGACCCCAGTGCAGTGCTGGAGTAGTCTCAATCTTTGCCCTTATCTACTGGTATGATGTTCTTGATGCCTGTGTGGATGGGGACAAAGACTGCAGAGTAGACGAGCAACCTGACCATGGCATTGTGGTACAGGAGGTGATTCAAGTGGGGGCGTGAAAAGGAATGCGGTCGTAGAAGGGGACAGTGCAGTCATGGGGGGATAGATACTGCTGTCTGCAGCCATGACCTGAAATTCTGAGGTTATGTTTCCTGCCCAGTGACAGAACTAAGGACATCTCCTCATGGCTGGGGAAGCCTTTTTATGGCCCACATAGAAACCATTGACATATGCACAATTAGGAATGAGGGTCCACTGAGGGTTCAAGGAACTTGGGTCTAAACTTGAACACAGAACCTCGTCTCTGGATTGTTCATTGATTTTCCACTTTATTTGCCAGATACCTCGGCATGGGCTGTGAGGCCATCATCACAGTGAAACTCAATGTCACTTTGTACCATCTTGCACATGCCGGCCATGACCTGGATCCAGAATGTTTACGCTTCTTTGCAGGAGACAACAACTGAACTGGGATGAAATGCAGAAGGTAGAAGAGTTGGTCAAGCTGCAGGTCAGGAACAAGCAGCTGAAGGATTATACTCAGTGGACAGTCAATAAGACTGTAATCCTGAGCGATATCTGAAATATAAAGATATGGCTTAAAGCAGGTGATCAGGTGATGACAGCATGGAAGCACTCTTGATACTCTGAAAAAAAATTCAACAGAACAGGGTGATGGTACATGCTGGTCTGCAAGCAAACTGCAACTGGTTCATTGCATTCATGACACCGACAATGAAGCTGGAGGTCTTTCCTGAACTGCTGCTCATGGATGGACATACAAAATCAACAAGTACAGCTATCCTCTGTATCAAGTGATAGTGCAGGACAATGTTGGCAGGGGCATGGCTGTGTTGCACGCCATGGTGAGGAATAAGACGGTTGAGATTCTGGATGAGACTGTGGGTGTGCTGGTTGGAATGATGGGATCCTGCATTGATTGGGTGAAGATGGCAATTATGGATAAAGGACATCAAGGAGATAAATGAATTCAAGAAGCATCTCCCAGCTGTCATGGTGCTCCTGTGTCAATTCTATGTTATGCAGAGCATGAGGAGGAAGATCTCCATCTACACATTGGAAGATGATCATAAGTAACAATTGTTTGAGGCCTGCAGGAAGCTAGTTCATGCACCTTCGAAGGAGCAAACAACAAGATGTGTGGAAAGTGCTGGGCACCTCCACCGACACCTGCAGGAGGATCTGCTTATTAACTGGCTTCCACAGAAGGAGATGTGGGCATTATATTTCCTAAGTAACATTCTAGCTTTGGGGAATAACACCAACAATCCGATTGAGTCAGAGAATGGCAACATAAAACAACTGCTCCAGTCCTCCTCATCTGTGAAGGAATACATTTCAGCACAGTTTTCTACAATGACGTCCTGGATTGGGATTGACATTCCTGCAGGGGGCCTCTTTCAAGCTTGTTGCAGACTCGGCCTCTGATCTGCAATCATTCCATTCAGGATACACCGGTTTCGCTGTGAGCCTGATGCATAGAGATCATCGTCACCTCCCTGCAGTGAGCATCAAGCAGCAGGATGCAGGCACAGTGACTGTGACTTCTGGTTGCAAGGAGTATACACTGAAGACATGTTGGCTGATCTACCTGCTGCTGCAGCTTCTGGATTCAGACTTTGCTGCTCTACAAACATGCTATTGTTGTGCAGAGGCATCTGGGCAACTTGCCCCCATCAGCTGTTGGTGAGCTTGTTGGTTAGTCGCAGAGGCAGACATTGCTACTGTAATTGCTATTACCGAGGCCCAGCCAAGACTCCTCGACTTGAGTAGTACCATATAGCAGCAGACATCGTACATCAGCTACATGAAATCTTGGTGTGCTGTGGAACAGTGAGTTTTCCAGCGAAGAGTGGACTGGCTGAATGTCAGATTCACACTGGCAGCAGGGACTAGCAGATGAGATGGAGTGTCTTGATGAAAGCTCTGGGCTGAATAATGTGTTGCACAATTAGCATGAGGTGCCTTTGGATGAAGCAGGCCCCATTGTTCGAACTTTCATGATGCTGTGCAATTCACTGACAGTCAGGAAGACATCAGCCCCATGAATAACAATGATCTTACCACCTGCACTGGGACAATGCTTTTCACCCCACTTTTCCAAATAGCTTTGGTGATTTTACATACTGCGCTGAGAGCCATGAGGACATCAGCCTTACATCACCATCCCTGAATGGCAACGATCCTAACCTCTGGCCTAATGAGCTGCTGAACGATATTTATGCCTGCCTATGTACCACTCCACTTCCCTCACCTGAGGAGCACTCTTCTCAGTGCCCTGTCACACTGGAAGAGTCATCAAGGGCCACCAATATCTAAGAAAACAATGACGCATTTGCAAGCAAATACCTGCTTCCTTGCAGAGTCCCACACATGAGACAACCTTATAGAGCCTCTTGGAGCTCTATGGTTGTCAACTGGTGTCTGTCAAACAACGAGGATGGCCAAAGGGATCACATGCCTGGGAGCATTCAGTATGAAGAAGCAGCCTGCAAAAAAAAGGAAAAAAAGGGTACAGAATGTGCAGCTTGTGCCACATGAGAGAGCTGCCCAGCCATCAGAGCATACAGCCCATGATTTCTCGGGTGAAGTGTGAATGTGAATGCTCTGTCTGGTTCCACCATTGCTGCTTCTCACTTGGAATGGACCCCACACTTTCCAATGTGAGTGTCATGCATCATGGCCAATGTTGTGATTGTGCTTTGATCGATGACTGTTGCCACCAACAAGGAAAATGTTGCTGAGGCCTTTTAATTCAGTCTTGTTCACCCATCGTCACTGTGTTCGATGGCCAGCTTTGTCTCCCAGTTCAGCAACACCTCCATTGAATAATTCTCATTCTTGTTCTCAAATCCTTCCTCATCCCTATCATCTCCTCCATCCCCACACTCCTCGCGGATCCCTGTGCTCCTCCAACTCTGCCCTTTTGAGCACCCCACTTTTAATTGCTTCAGCCATTGGTTGCCGTGCCTTCTGTCGCCTAAACTCGAAGCTCTGGAATTCCCTCCCTAAACCTCTCCACCTCTCCATGTCTCTTTTCTCCTTTAAGATGTTTCGGAAAACCTGCCTCTCTGCCAAAGCTGGAGGTCATCAGCCATACGTTACCTTTTGTGATGTAGTGTGAAGTTTCACCTTCTGACCTTCTTGTGAAGCATCTTGGGATATTTCATTGCATTAAAGGTGCGAGTGAATACAAGTTGCTTTGTTATTGCTGGAAAGACATATTACTTTTGAATTCAGCTATATTATGAAAGACGGTAAAATAATTAATTTTGATACTAAAGCGTGTTGGTAGTTGTGAATGACATTTTTTTTCAAGGCCCACAGCACCATTGCATTCCATTCCACCACACCATGACCTGGGGACTGGAATGGAGGGTAAGGTGCATTACTCAGGTGCTTCGCTGCTAGCCCCTCTCTCTCCTACCCATCAGGGATATTGGAAGGCCATCGAGACCTTGCATGCTTTCTGTCACTGGACTATCTTCACCACTTTCCTCCCTCAGCCTCTGTAGCAAGCAACTTTTTTTATTCTTTCATGGGATGTGGGCGTTGCTGGCAAAGCTAGCATTTGTTGCTCATCCCTAATTGCCCTTGAGAAGGTGGTGGTGAGCCACCTTCTTGAACCACTGCAGTCCATGTGGTGTAGGTACACCTCCAGTACTATTAGGGAGGGAGTTCCAGGGTTTTTGACCCCCCGACTGTGAAGGAGCAGCGATGTAGTTCCAAGTCGGGATGGTGTGTGGCTTGGAGGGGAACTTGTGGTGCTTTGAACCTTCATCTCAAATCATCATGCTCACCTGAGATGAGCTTCCAGCCTCATATCCGCGCCATCACTAAGACTGCCTTTTTATACCACTGGAACATCGCCCGACTTTGCCTCTGCCTCAGCTCATCTGGTATCGGTAAATGTGACCACCACACAGTCTTTATGGGGACAAAATCCTGTCTTCACACTGAGGACACCCTCCATTGTGATCTATGGCACTACCATTGTGCTAAATGCAATAGATTCAGAACAGATCTAGCAACTCAAAATTGGTCATCCATGAGCTGATGTGGGCCATCAGCAGCAGCAGAATTGTATTCAACCACAATCTGTAACCTCATGGCCCAGCATATTCCTCACTCTACCATTAATATCAAGCCAGGGAACCAACCTTGTTTCAATGAGGAGTATAGGAGATCATGCCAGGGGCAGCACCAAGTACACCTAAAAATGAGATGCCAACCTGATAGAGTTACAACACAGGACTACCTGCATGCTAAACAGCGGAAGTACCATTCCACAGACAGACCTAAGTGATCTCACAATCAATGGATCAGATAAAAGTTCTGCAGTCCTGCCACATCCAGAGTCGTGAATGCTGGTGGACAATTAAACAACTAACTGGAGGAGGAGACTCCGTAAATATCCCCATCCTTAATGATGGGGGAGCCCATCACGTCAGTGCAAAAGACAAGTCTGAAGCATTTGCAACCATCTTCAGCCAGAAGTGCCAAGTAGATGATGCACCCCGGCCTCCTCCTGAGATCCCCATCATTATAAACGCCAGTCTTCAGACAATTTGATTTACTCCATGTGATATCAAAAAACGGCTGAGCATACTGCATACAGCAAGGCTAGGGGCCCTGACAACCTCCTGGCTGCAGAATTGAAGACTTGTACTCCAGAACTAGCTGTGCCCCTAGCCAAGCTGTTCCAGTGCAGCTACAACACTGGCATCTACTCGACAATGTGGAAAATTGTCCAGGTATGTATTGTCCACAGAAAGCAGGACAAATCCAATCCAACCAATCATTGCCCCATCGTTCTACTCTCAATCATTACTAAAGTGATCAAAGGTGTCATCGACAGTGCTATTAAGCAGCTTTTACTCATCAATAACCTGCTCACCGACGTTCAGGTTGGGTTCCACTAGGGCCACCTGGCTCCAAACCTCAATACAGGCTTGGTCCAAACATGGACGAAAAAGCTGAATTCCAGAGGTGAGGTGAGAGTGACTCCCCTTGACATCAAGGCAGCATTTGACCAAGTGTGGCAACAAGGAGACCTAGGAAAATTGAAGTCAACGGGAATCAGGGGAAAATCTCTCCACTGGTTGGAGTCATACATGGCATAAAGGAAGATGGTTCTGGTTGTTGGAGGCCAATCGTCTCAGTCCCAGAAAATCGTTGTAGGAGTTCCTCAGGCCCAAACAACTTCAACTGCTTCATCAATGACCTACACTCGCACATAAGGTCAGAAGTGAGGATGTTCGTTGATATTGCACAGTGTTCAGTACCATTTCCAACTCCTCAGATACTGAAGCAGTCTGCGTCCATATGCTGCAAGACCTGGATAACATTCAGGCTTGGACTGATAAGTGGCAAGTAACAACCACGCCACACATGTGAAGGACATCTTCAAAAAGACAGAATCTAACCATCTCTTCTTAACAATCAACGGGATTACCATCACTGAATTCCCCACCATCAACACCCTGGGGGTTACCATTGACCAGAAACTTAACTGGACTAGCCATATAAATAATATGGCTACAAGAGCAGGTCAGAGGTTGGGAATTCTGCAGCGAGTAATCCACCTCCTGATTCCCCAAAGCCTATCCCAGGAGTGCGATGGAATACTTTCCACTTGCCTGGATGAGTGTAGTTCCAACCTTCAAGGAGCTCAACACTATCCAGGACAAAGCAGCCTGCTTGATTGGCACCCCATCCACCACCTTCAACATTCATTTCCTCCACCACCGACGCACAGTGGCAGCAGTGTGTACCATCTACAAGATGCACTGCAGCAACTCGCCAAGGCTTCTTCAACAGCGCCTTCCAAACCCGCGATCTCTGCCACCTAGAAGGACAAGGGCAGCGGATGCATGGGAACAACACCACCTCCAAGGTCCCATCCAAGCCACATACCATCCTCACTTGGAATTGTATCACTGTTCCCTCACTGTTGCTGGGCCAAAATCCTGGAATTCCCTCCTTAACAGCACTGTTCGTGTACATATACCACATGGACGCCGGCACTTCAAGAAGGCAGCTCACCACCACCTTCTCAAGGGCAATTAGGAATGGGTAATAAATGCTGCACTTGCCAGCAATGCTCAGATCCCATAAACAAATGAAAGAAATTTGCTGCTGGAGCCCGCCTTCATGCCTTTGATATGTTCAGTCTTGACTAATCCAATGCACTCCCGGCTGGCCTCCCACATTACACATTATGTAAACTTGAGGTTATCCAATAATCTGCTTCCCCTGTCTTTACTCGCATCATGTCCTGTTCACCTATTGTTCCTGAGTTCGCCCAACCTACTTGGGCTCCCAGTCAAACAATGCCTCAAATTCAAAACCCAGCCTTGTTTTCACATCGATCACGAAGGGTGCTGCTAAGGGAAAGAAGGAGAAGCTTGCATTTATTTTGTAACTTTTAGAGTATGTGTTCTCTCGTTCCTTCCTTCCCCATCTTTTCTTGACAACCCCAGTGTCTCCCCCCATCCCCCCAACTGCCCTGCCACCCCCAAAAAAGCAAGTATGTTTCCAAAATTTAATTGTGGGGAATTGGATGCCAGATAAGCAGTATGATAATTTAGCAATGCACTGGCCTGGGACCACTGCGAATATTCGAGCCATCTTTAATGCAGTCAGCTGGCTAGGACATTGCTGGCTTTGACATCACAGGCACTGCAACTGTGCATGGGTGGGAAGTTTTCCCCCTGCAGTGGCAGTATCAACAAATGCAGCCTTTTTCAAAAACACTGGAAACAAAAAAACTGGCAATAGTAAAAGTGACCACGAAGTGGCAGGTTTTGGTAAAAAACTAATTGGTTCTCTAATGTTCTTTAGGGAAGGAAACCTGCCGCCCTTACTAGTTTGGCCTTTATGTGACTCCAGTTCCACACAACAACTTGCACAGTAGCAGTATAACACCTTTAACAAGGCCACAAGGCACTTCACAGGAGCATAATCAGACAAATATTTACACTAAGCCAAAGAAAGAGACATTAGAGCATGTGAGCAAAAGCTTGGTCAAAAAGATAGGTTTTAAGGAATGTCTTAAAGGAGGCGGAGAATTCCAGAGCTGAAGGCATGGCACCAATGGTGGTATGCAAAGTTCTCAGAAGTTCACTCTTAACAGCTCTCTGAAGTGGCCTTGCAAGCCATTCTGAAGTCTCAGAGTGAGATCAACTATATATGATCAATAAATGCCAGCCTCGCCAGCAACACACATCCCATGAATTTCACGGGTTAGTGGAATCTGCTTCTGAGAGCAGAGCGCACTTTAAGCTGGATGTATGTAAGCATTACCTGGCGGAACTGTACTTAGAAAATGTTGTCCAGTATATCACAATTAATGTGTCTCAGAATATTTTATGCGTCTTTGTTGCAATACTTTGAGATACATTGTTATGGATATAGTAAATAAAATAATGTATTAGAATAATAAAGATTGAAAAGCAGAATTGTATTAGCATCAGGGTTAATGCTTTGGGATACAAAACTGCATTTTGTCCTGAGATTTAAGATGTATATGTAAATTAACATTTACATATCAAACTTTCCAGTATTATTTTAGACCAACAGCAAGACTTTTGTTGTTGGCATCAAGCAATCAAATCGTCAAATCTTTGGCCGAAATGTTCTCTTTCCAACCAGTCTCAAATGGAAGAGAAAATGTGAAGCTCTGATATTCCTGGGATTTTGAATGGAATTGGGGTGTGAGCAGACAGTCAGGTGGAAATCTCACATAGCTTCACTTTCAGTGGTGGAACAGGCCTCCAGGTATTTTAGGTCCAATGCACATTGCGCTGTAAAGTCCACTTAATGCTGACACAAATAGAATCGTGGACTTGCCTTAATTTTCACAGAAAAGTGAAAATCAAAAAGGTCCTCAAGAAAATCCTTCTGCTTTAAAACACTGTTTACATACAGAGATCCATAAATCTGACTTCTGGAGTACATCCAGGCTTCCAAGCAAGAAAATTGGAGAGCATCTTGGAAAAATTAGAGCTTAATCCAAATTGCCTTTCAAAGAAACATAACAAACAATGTGCATTTTATTAGTGGAGATGCCCCATTTTTATATTTATTTCTGGAAATAATGCTGAAATTACTTATTTACATGATTTGGAATTTATTCTTTTCACAAACTTCTGAAGTCAGAGTTTGTTTTTAAGTAAAGATATAACAATATTTCGTACTTTTATGCGTCTTGTAAACATGAACAGCAGAGCGTCATCAGGAAATGCAACCTGGGTTGGAGATAATAGTCATAGAGTTATACAGCACAGAAACAGGCCCTTTGGCCCACCGTGTCTGCGCCAGCCATAAAGCCTATCCATTCCAATCCCATTTTCCAGCACTTGGCCCGTAGCCTTGTATGCTATGGCGTTTCAAGTGCTCATCTAAATACTTCTTAAATGTTGCGAGGATTCCTGCCTGTACCAGATCCGCGTTCCAGATTCCAACCACCCTCTGTGTGAATATTATTTTCCTCAAATCCCCTCTAAACCTTCTGCCCCTTACCTTAAATCTATACCCCCTGGTAATTGACCCCTCCACTAAGGGAAAATGTTTCTTCATATCTACCTTATCTATGCCCCTCAAAATTTTGTATTCCTCAATCAAGTCCCCCCTCAGCCTTCTCTGCTCTAAGGAAAACAACCCTAGCCTATCCAGTCTCTCTTCATAGCTGAAATGCTCCAGCCCAGGCAACATCCTGGTGAATCTCCTCTGCACCCTCTCCAGTGCAATCACATCCTTCCTGTAGTGTGGTGACCAGAACTTCAGTACTCTAGCTGTGGTCTAACTAGCGTTTTAGACAGCTCCCTCATAACCTCCCTGCTCTTATATTCTATGCCTTGGCTAATAAAGGCAAGTATCTCATATGCCTTCCTAGCCACCTTATCTACCTGTGCTGCTGCCTTCAGTGATCTATGGACAAGTACACCAAGGTCCCTCTGACCCTCTGTACTTCCTAGGGTCCTACCATCCATTGTATATTTCCTTGCCTTGTTAGTCCTCCCAAAATGCATCACCTCACACTTCTCAGGATTAAATTCCATTTGCCACTGCTTTGCCCATCTTACCAGCCTATCTATATCATCCTGTAATCTAAGGCTATTCTCCTCACTATTTACGACACCGCCAATTTTCGCGTCATCTGCAAACTTACTGATCGGACCTCCTATATTCACATCTAAACCATTAATGTACACTACAAACATCACTGATCCCTGTGGTACACCACACGTCACAGCATTCCACTCGCAGAAACAACCCTCGACCATCACTCTCTGCCTCTGGTCACTAAGCCAATTTTGGATCCAATTTGCCAAATTGCCCTGGATCCCATGGGCTCTTACCCTCTTGACCCATCTTTCATGCAGGACCTTATCAAAAGCCTTACTGAAGTCCATGTAGACTACATCAACCACTTTACCCTCATCTACACACCTAGTCGCCTCCTCGAAAAATTCAATCAAATTTGTTAGATAAGTAAACCTGTCTTACTTTACAGGATCAATTTGCTTTGGAATGAATAATTCAAATTTCTCACAGTTAAATCTAAAGTTAAAATATTCTGCAATCCATCTCCAGTGGTGGCCTGAATTGTCATATCCCTTTGGCTATAATCTAATAGAGAAATATTAGTGTCAAACTCTGTATGCCAGAGATTTGCACCTCTTGTGAAGCCATTCATCATCAAAGGTAGGGAGGCTATGAACAAGCAGGAACACTGATGTTTCTACTGCTCATTATTTGCGAAGTTGAGCAAAAGGTTTGAATAGCAGTGATTATCACAATTTGGCACCATTACAATCAGGAAATTAGACTCTTGATTCCTCTAACCATGGATCAGTGGTAGCACATTGGCGTCTGAGTCAGGGGTTGGGGATTCCAGTCCCATTCCAGAGAATTTCCCACAAAATTCCGGCTGACACTTCAGATAGGATCATATTTGGAACCAGTTGATGTGTTGAGGGTGATAATGACATCTATGAGTGAGGCAAGGATACTATTGGAGGATAGTGACAAGTTTCTGAAAGGGAATCAAGGGGTGTAAGACAACTTGCTGGAGGTCAGTAGAAGTTGATAGGGATGGAGAGATTGGCCCCAGGGTAGTTATTCTAATTGTTCATTCTAGGGTGTCATTGGCAAGTCTGGCATTCATTGCCCATCTCTAGTTGTCCTTGTGACGGTAACGTTGGGCCTTCTTACTGAACTGCCGCAGTCTGTGTGGTGAAGGTACTCTCACAGTGCTGTTAGGGACTGAGTTCCAGGATCGTGAAAAAGTGACAATGAAGGAGCAGTGATATATGTTCAAATCATGATAGTGTGTGACTTGGAGGAGAAATTGGAAGGGATGGTGTTCCCATGCACCTGCTGCCCTTGTCCTTCTAAGTGGTAGAGGATGTGGGTTTGGGAGGTGCTTTCAAGGAAGCCTTGGCAAGATGCGATGCATCTTGTAGATGATACACATAATGCCAGTGGAACAGCCCCAGGTACCTGGAAAATCAGTGTCATTTTCTAGTATTTCTGTTGCTCTTCTACCGGTTTTCCAGCAGACAAGTGGAGAAGCTCTCGATATGCCACATTCCAAGTGCTTTGCGTTACTATTGGCGTTAGGCTGCCAGTGCATGCCATGGTGGATATGGTGAAGGAGGCCTATGTTGCATCAGAGACAAGCTAAACCTTGTCCAGGAGGATTGAGAGACTGAGGTGGTAGAAGGGAAGGAGATTGGTGGAAGGATTTGAGATCGATCAACCTGGGCAACAAGAAAGGCAAGGACACAAAAACAAGAAATGCTGGATTCACTCAGCAGGTCTGGCAGCATCTGTGGAAAGAGAAGCAGAGTTAACGTTTCGGGTCAGTGACCCTTCTTCGGAACTGACAAATATTAGAAAAGTCACAGATTATAAACAAGTGAGGTGGGGGTTGGGCAAGAGATAACAAAGGAGAAGGTGCAGATTGGACCAGGCCACATAGCTGACCAAAAGGTCACGGAGCAAAGGCAAACAATATGTTCATGGTGTGTTGAAAGACAAAGCATTAGTACAGATTAGGTCACTGACCCGAAACGTTAACTCTGCTTCTCTTTCCACAGATGCTGCCAGACCTGCTGAGTGAATCCAGCATTTCTTATTTTTGTTTCAGATTTCCAGCATCCGCAGTATTTTGCTTTTATTTAAGAAAGGCAAGGAGTAGTTTGTTGAGGATGTTTAGAGATTATGAAGGATGGAGACAAGGGGATGCGAGAAAGGCAGTGGAAAAGGCAAAGAGAGGTAAAAAATCAATATGGAAACAATGGCTGGGATTTTACTGGCAACAACGAAGACCCGATGTTTGGAGGCATAGCCGCATGGGCAAGGAGCAGGAATTGAACCATGATATTGTTGGAGGCATCCAATTAACAGCTGGCAGGTGTGGGTACAGAATAGGTTTACCAGGATATTGCCTGGTCTGGAGGGCATTAGCTATGAGGAGAGGTTGGATAAACTCAGATTGTTTTCACTGGAACGACGGAGGTGGAGAGGCGACATGATAGAGGTTTACAAAATTATGAGTGGCATGGACAGAGTGGATAGTCAGAAGCTTTTTCCCAGGGTGGAAGAGTCAGTTACTAGGGGACATAGATTTAAGGTGAGAGGGGAAAAGTTTAGAGGGTGGTGAGTGCCTGGAACTTGCTACCGGGGGAGGTGGTGGAAGCAGGTACGATAATGACGTTTAAGAGGCATCTTGACAAATACGTGAATAGGATGGGAATAGAGGGATATGGTCCCCGGAAGTGCAGAAGGTTTTAGTTTAGGCAGGCATCAAGATCGGCGCAGGCTTGGAGGGCCGAATGGCCTGTTCCTGTGCTGTACTGTTCTTTGTTCTTTGTTTGTTCTTTGTGGGAGCTGGCCAGTTAGGCAACGCTGGGGGCGGGGGTGAGGTACTGGGTCAGGCTAGGCTGGTGCCTTATCAAAAACGCAGCTAGCGGTAGTTTTAAGGCAAGAGACGCTGAGAGACGGGCCTGGCAACTGGAGTGACTGGGAAATGGCAAAATGAAGAGCAAGGGTGGCGCTGAGGTTTTCTGATGCCTCCCTGGAGGTGGTCCTCCAGGTAGCACAAGCTCGGAGGGAAGTCCTTTTCCCTCGGGATGGGAGGGGGAGGCTGGCTCACCAGACAAAAAGGGCATGGATGGAGATAATGGAGGAGGTGAGCAGCTGTGTGGTGATTCCATGTATGTAGCTGCAGTGTAGAAAGAGGATCAATCACCTGATGCAGTCTGGCAAGGTGAGTGCAGCGCATAACATTAAGCTTGCAGCCTTAAATGTGACAAAAGATGGATATGAATTTGGAGAAAGGGATGCCCATCCAGTCAGCAGCAATGCTCAGGCTGCAGCATTGGCTCCCTATGGAGGACACTGGTCAATCAGACCTGACCCTTGCATTGCCAATACTGAATGGCCACATGCGGGAGGCATCCTTGTGGCACCATGATGGACAGTTAGCCTGCCACCAACACAGGCATGGTGTGTGTCTAAGCTGGGTGAGTGACAATGGTAATTTATATGCTTTCAGGAGAAGAGAGCTCATAATGCATGAGAAAGAGGAAGAACTGGAGGTGCTGTCCCATACATGGCAATGCTCAGGCCAGTGGAAGAAGAAGCATTGGAGGTTGGAGCTTGGAGGCATGGAGGCAGGGCAGGCAATCGCTGCTGGTGAAATGGGTATGGAGGCATGGAGAGCGAGTGGCCATCACTGTTCACATGGAGCACCAGATGAGGAGTAGTCAGAAGGATGTGTTGGAACATGCAGTGCCCTCTCATCACTCTTTTCTCTCTCGCATGTCATGTACAAGAGCAGCAGCTGCAGAGACTGTGGGACAGTTTTCCATCTCTGAGGAAGAGGAGACCTCAGAGGATACAGCATTACATCATTCCCCCACACCCTCCACCAGCACAGGTAGTCTCAAGTCGATGAGCAGTTATGTGTGTGTAGCAAAGGGGTCACAATCTGGTGAACACAGCACAGACGCGCCTGAGCAGCTGATGGAGGCAGTGACAATTGTGGCCACTCACACTCGGAGGACTGTGGGAAGGCCTGGTGATGCTCGGGTTCAGGCTGCTGATATGCCTTTGCAGATGCTGGAACTGGAGTGTGAGGTGCGTAAACATCTGGTGGAGATTCCAGAGGCTTTGTACACCCATGCACAAATGATGGACAGTTCATTCAGGCCACGAGTGCAGCCATGTCTCTGGCATGTGCGGTCATGGCATCCTCCACTGAAAGGGTGGCGACCCTCATGGAGAGCTACATCTATCATACCACACAGTGGATGCCGGAGATGTGTGCAGACCTGCATGCCATTGCTGTTGTGTTTTCTTCTCCTTATGTTAGTGTTGACTATACACAAGTACCAACCACGCATAAGGGATCAGTTAACACAGAGGTAGGTTCTTTATTGATGACTATGCTGCATGAGTACTACGAGGAGTAATCTCACATATGTCTGGTATGGACAACAACTCTCTATATACTCACACAGAGTAGAAGTCATATGGTACATTACAATCATTTCCCTTACACTGTTGTACATCGAAAACATAACCACACCGTCTTAAAGGTGTACCACAACACTTCTTAAAGGTGTATCACAACATCCCCCTTTTCTTCCAAATAAAAATTATCCCCCTTAATCAAACCATAACTATATACAATTCAGCAAATAGTGGCAAATTACAAATATACATCATACAAGGCTATAAATACAAAACTCATAGGCTCAGAAGTCTGATTGTATGCCCTGACTTGGTAACTCTCAGATTGCTGATTAGTTTCACATGGACTCTTCTCCTTGGAAGTAGTGTGCATAGTCATTGCTTGAGACTTGGTTTTGGATATCGTCCTGTTCACAACAGAATCATGCAGTGATCTAGGATCATAAACTTCTCTGATCTGTCCTCTGCTTCATCTTACTGTCATACATTGGGTGTAATAATTTCATATGAACATGGTTCGGGACATATCTTGGAAACTTCTCCACGTCCCATTTGTAGGATATTGTATTCTGACTTGCTGTCCTACTGCCAACTGGGTAACTCTCCACCTGCATGGCTGTCATGTATGTCCTTCATCCTCCCCTGTTTGTCCAAAAGTGCTTCTTGGACTTCCGGATTGGTAGAATGATGGTAGCCAGGTAAATGTGTGTACCTGTCTTCCGAACATCAATTCTGCTGGAGACGGAATGGTAGAACTGCTCTACAATGCAGCATAGCTATATGTAGATCTTAATTAGTCTGCCTGCATTTAGGAATGAGAGACTTTACTGTGTAGATCATGCTTTCCGCTAAGCTGTTAGATCTTGAGTAATGAGCTGAAGAAGTAGCGTGGTCTATGCCCCATTTCTGACACATATCACAAAATGGCTTTCCAGTGTATTGAAGCTCATTGTCGGAGATTACCTCTTTGGGATCTCCAAACAGACTGAAGATTTCACTTAATGTGTATGCCACAGTAGAACTAGACATGTTATACAATCGATGAACAATGGGAAATTTGGAAAAGTAATCGGTTACTACCAGAAAATTGCTACCATGAATGTGGAAGAGGTCAGTGGCTAATTTGGCCCATGGATATCTGGAAGTGGTTCCCTATGCTGACTAGGATGTTGGATTGGCATGCCTGACATTCCTTGACAATGGATTCGATGTCATCATTCATTCCAGGCCAATAGACTGTTTCCCTGGCTGGTCTTCTGGTCCTATCAATTCCCATATGTGACTGGTGCATTGCTTGCCCTTGAAGATGACTCTCGGGAATCCCAAGCTCATCCCTATAAGCCTTGTTCTCGTTCACGTCATGGATAGAGTGGGGCTATCCTTCTATAATGGTCCTCCACAGTTCTAGAAAAGTAGAATCTGTTGCCGTTTCAACTTGCAACTGATCACATTTCTGTTGTCTGAAATGTAGCAAATCAACATCCTCAATCTTTGCCTGGTTGGGTAACCTGCTGAGCGTTTATCAGATCTAACCATGAGTTTGCCTGATTAGTACCTTACCTCACAGTCATAACCCTGTATCTTAATGAGTAAGTTTTGCTGTTTTTGTGGTGTGCTTGTTAATGGCTTCTTCCAGATCATTTCGAGTGGTTTGTGGTCTGTCTCTACCACAAATCTCTTCCTGAATAGGTAAGTGTGGAAGCGCATAACATCAAAGACTAAAGCTAACGTTTCCCTTTCAGCATTAGAATAATGGCTTGAGCAGGTGAGAATGTTTTGGAGCTGAAAGCTATCAGTCACCCCTTCTGCAATACACGTGCTCCGAGAGGCCCTTCTGAGAAGCATCTACTTCCAGAGTGGTCACCTCTGCTGGGTCATAAATTTGAAGAACTGAATCATCTTCAGACAATGACTTCTTCAGCTGGTCAAACACAAAACTGCCAAAGAAAAGGAATATCTTTCTTAAGTAAATTCCCAAGCGATTAAGTTTTTGTGCAAAATTCGGGATATACAGAGATAAAAAGTTGAAAAAACCCAAACATCTTTGGAGATCTTCCTTGTCCTGAGCTACTGGCGTAGCACGAATATCATCCAGTTTGCTGGGATCAAGTTGAATACCTTGACTTGAATAAATTGACCCAAACAAATTGATCTGGTATATGTTAATCTCGCACTTGTGATTCTTGAACACAAACCCACCCCTCTCTCCTGGCAGTCATGCTCTTGTTTGCTCTTCTCCAAACAGCAATGTCGACAAGATGCAGATACATCCTGGTATTTGGCTGGTAATGTAGTCCATATTCTGTTGAAAGAGATCTTGGCTTAATGAAAGGCCAGAAGGAAGTCACTGAAAACAGCAATGACCAAACAGATTGTGGAATGTGATCAACTCCTGGGAATGTTTTGCCAGTTGTACTGACCAATACCCATTTTTTGCAACAAGCTTGAGAAAGAACTGCGCTCCCGCAAACCTCGGGTTCAGTTCTTCCAGAGTGGGAACCTTGTGTGGGCAACATTTGAGTGCCCTGTTCAATCTACAAGGATCCAAACAAACATGGATAGCTCAATCTTTCTTGATGACACAGGTACTGGAACTACACCAATCAGTGTGCTCCTGTACCTTCCTAATGATTCTGTCTGCTTCCATTTTGTCAAACTCAATCTTACATTTGCTCTGAATGTGCACACTGCACATGTGGGGTGGATCAATTGACGGTGTTGCATCATCATATAGATGCATTGTGGCATCCTCTTTGAAACTGCCAATCTCATCAACGCAGACAGGATACTGTGAAGTAAGATCACTGATGAAACTGATTGGTCTGCCTTCCACGATCGGTCTGCTTCCCTGTTGATGGCTAATCCCATATATCATAACTAGGGTTACGTTTCTACATGCTTGCAGGCCTGCAATTGCTGGTTCAGTAGTCTGAATGATCTAGAATACCTGGGTTGTCCACACCGACTGATTGTATTGACAGTCTAGCATGATGGAACCCAAACATGGAATTGCTGGTCCATTATAAGCCTCACAGCTCCAGTGACCCGGGTTCAATTCTGGGTACTGCCTGTGTGGAGTTTGCAAGTTCTCCCTGTGAACCGCGTGGGTTTTCGCCGGGTGCTCCAGTTTCCTCCCACAGCCAAAGACTTGCAGGTTGATAGTTAAATTGGCCATTATAAATTGCCCCTAGTATAGGTAGGTGGTAGGGGAATATAGGGAAGGTGGGGATGTGGTAGGAATATGGGATTACTGTAGGGTTAGTATAAATGTGTGGTTGATGGTTGGCACAGACTCGGTGGGCCGAAAGGCCTGTTTCAGTGCTGTATCTATAACTAACTAAATAAAAAAGTACCTCAGGGCTCCTCCAGAACATTTCAGGCAGCAGCATTGTTTAAACACCCCAATGGTCTGCTCGATGACATTTCTTGTGGCAGCATGGCTTTCGCTGCTGGCCACATGTGCATGGGTTACACACCAGAGTCATGAGCCAGGTGGTCCAGCAGATAGCCCTTGTCTCCCAGTAGTCACCATCTGGTTTGTCATGGTGGCTCAAATGCAGATGGTACAGCAGACTGCTGCCGAATGAAGGCATCATGACTGTTGCCAGGATATCGTGCATTGACCTGCATGATGCACTGAGTATGGTCACACAACAGCTGGACATTGAAGGAGTGGAATCCATTCCAGTTTCAGTACATCTCAGAATTTACATGCAGCGCCCGCAAAGCGACATGTGCGGAGTCCATGGGACACCCTGCACTGTGGGGAAGCCTGCAATCCTCTTTTCTTCAAAAATGAGCAAGTAATCATTTAAAAAATCCCTTTTTTTGGTTAACTGGTGTATGTGTATGAGTGTGTGGGGCTAAGGTAAAAAAGGGACTTTAAAAGTTGGTTGAGGTAAACAATTTCTATCTGTGTGTTTATGCTTTACTTCACTACTAGTTAAGACTTGTTCTATAATAAATTGTTAATTTTGTTGTTCATTTAAGAAACCTGGTTCATGTGTTCTATTCTGGGAAAAATAGAGTATATGATTGACTGTATTGTGACTGTATTGACAGTCATGTGACAACCAGTATACATTGTTGCCAAATCAGTTCTTTCAGTGCCTTCTTGAAAAAAAACTGGTCCAACAATTATTCAATTTGACTATAAATTCCTGAAAAAATATTTTAACAAAAAAAACAGAAGCACCTACATAACACACCACACCCCCTCTCAAGGCCTTCTCAAGCCGACTCCTGAACATCACTCCTCATACCAACCTACTTTGCAGGTTCACCCATCCCTTTCCATCTATGAACTTCCTCACATCCCCATCTAGCCATCCACCAATGACACTCCCCCTCATCCAATGTCATGCCTAACCCTTCACAGTCACCCTCAACAAATGCTTTCCATTTATTGGGTCAACACACGCCATAACTCTCACTCATCAGTCTCTTCTTTCCCTCCTTGTGGGCGAAATGAAGACAAAACACCAAGGAGAGGCAATGAACTAGAGGAGGCTCTCCACAGACTTCACAATTAAAAGCTACAGAGGAGGAAGTGCTGGAGTTCAGTGGAATCTCAATGTGCCTGGCTGTTAAAGATGGGGACCTGGTGATAGAATTAAATATCAGACAGCCACTTTGCATACAATGCTGAGTCATGTTGACTGGAAGTCAAAAATCAAGTGAAATATGATTGTGTGCATAATGATAATTTCAAGCATTCTTACCTTGACGACATTCATTCATTTTTTTTAATCTCCCATAGGGCCTTCATGTATCCATCAGGAGGTGATTGAGGTGTCATCCATGATGATGGCTCCTCAGGGGATCTCAATCCCTCTGATGGTGCACTGACTTATGCAGACCATACACCAGCTCAGACACTCACACTTCAGTGGCAGTAGTTAGAGATAGTTTGATTTTCACCTAGTTACTCATCCTTCATAAGTGAACAAGAGCAGGTGGTGGAGTCAGGGACAGTAGTGGAGAGTCCCTGTCAGAGGGTGCAGGACTTTTCAAGCTCTGCTCAGCTGGACACAAACGCTGTATTCCAGGGACCGTCAATGAATTAGAATTAGAATTAGAACATTACAGCGCAGTACAGGCCCTTCGGCCCTCGATGTTGCGCCGACCTGTGAAACCATCTGACCTACACTATTCCATTTTCATCCATATGTCTATCCAATGGCCACTTAAATGCCCTTAAAGTTGGCGCGTCTACTACTGTTGCAGGCAGGGCGTTCCACGCCCCTACTACTCTCTGAGTAAAGAAACTACCTCTGACATCTGTCCTATATCTATCACCCCTCAACTTAAAGCTATGTCCCCTTGTGTTTGCCATTACAATCCGAGGAAAAAGACTCTCACTATCCACCCTATCCAACCCTCTGATTATCTTATATGTCTCTATTAAGTCACCTCTCCTCCTCCTTCTCTCCAACGAAAACAACCTCAAGTCCCTCAGCCTTTCCTTGTAAGACCTTCCCTCCATACCAGGCAACATCCTAGTAAATCTCCTCTGCACCCTTTCCATAGCTTCCACATCCTTCCTATAATGAAGAGGATACTTATTGAGTAGCAGCAGAGAATGTGTGATGCACTAACAGGCGTTCCAAGCGCATTGTGCACGACCGCAGAGAGATTGGAGATGTCCACCTCAAGCATGAGTGGCATGCTGTCACACTCCACTGCGATGATGTCTCCTTCCACGGATAGAGTGGCCAACTGCATGGAGCATCAAATGCGGTAATCACACGAGTGCACACGAGTCTTGCACAATGGTTTTCATACTCTGGATGCCACCATAAATAGGATGAATAACATCTCAGTGCCCCATTGATCTACAGCAAAGTGTTTTCCAGCACAGTTGTAGCAGGGAAGTGTAGTTGTGTGTCATGAGAGGGATGATGGTGAAAGGAGTCATGGAAGTGGGGACTCTACTCAAAGCGCTTCTAATTCTCACATGCTGACCCCCAATTCCCCCCCCCCCTCTCCCTCCCCACATCAGTCAATCCCCCACATACTGCCTCGTGTCCTGATGGCCAAGTCTGCCACTGCATGGGTGCAGATGGAGCACTCTTTGGCAGTTCCTTGATGAACTCCAAAACTTAGAGGATGTCAGCCAAGAGAAACTCAACAATCAGAGCAGGGATCTGAGCAGCCTGCCTCTACCTCTGCTGAAGCCATAGGGTTTGCAACACTAGTGCTGGGAAAAAGAGTAAAGATTTGCAGTTGCACAAAGATATGCACATGGGCGTGATACACATTGTAATATTGTTAGGTTAGCATGGCCACCAGGTCCAGCTGGCAACAGGTTGCAAATATCTGTCATCACCTGACACAACACCCTTAGCCTCCTAATATACTGCTGTTCAGACATGTTGAAGAAGCTTACCTTCTGCTTGTAGACCAGCATGCCAGGTATGCCTTCCTGTGTCCTCTCCACTTCTCCCCTCTTTCCTGTGGAGTTTCAGGTCTGTGAGCAGCAGGCTGTTGCTAGTGCTGGTTATCTTGGTCCTCATCTGAGGTTCAGTATAAGGTAGCATAAGCAGCACTCATGCTGATCTGATAGATGAGAGCTCCAAAGTGCTGATCAGACCTCCCAAGCGTAGTTGATACTTCCAAGATGTTGAAGAAACCTCTAAATAATCTCTTAGCACAAATATTGGAACAAACCTCTTCCCACAAGTGCATTTGAAAGCTGTGATAACTGAGTACTTAGTGGCATTTTACCCTGACATGACTTCAGTCCCCTCAATTGCCACAGTATTCTCACCTTGCTTTAACTGGTGAGTTTCAGGAAGTGCGAGAAACACGTAGACCCAAAGTTAAAGTTGTAAACCCATGTCAATATTGCTGTAATTGAGGGATTAACATATGTTAATTGACAATCCACCTCTCACGTGGGAATTGCTTGCATGCAGCCTAACAGGCAGCAGTAAAATGTGGAAGTCAGAGGGTTGGAGCCAGCTTCCAATGCACTGCCAATTTAATTCATTTTAACCACCAAACCCCTCCCAAACCCACACACTCCTACAGTTTAAAATCCAGAGCTAGATGTCCAAAATCACTTGTTTCTCCCAAGTCTGTTACCACACATCATGCATTTGAATGAATCCATACTATATGCTTCCACCATCTCCCTAGAGAGTCTGTTCCATAGATACACATGGATACAGTCGAGAATGCAAAAAAGTCTATTCACATTCCAAGCAATGAATTATAAACCACTTCTCCCATCATACAGTAAGGTCTGATTCAAGCAAAACCCTAATTCAAGCATGACTCTTCTTGGCAAATTGGTGGTAGTTTTATATTTATCAAAGTCCAATGGTATTTCCTCTTGACGTTTCAATTTAATAAGACTGAGCCTCTCACATAAATATACACAGACACTGTCCTTAAACCTGTGCCCTAAACAGAGTATTGAATTAACCCTGGGGGTACCAAAAGACCACTGCAGTTTCTTAATATGTATCCTCAGCAGTACAAAATGTTCACACATTTTGAATTCTAAATATTATAAAGTATTAGCTGACTTCCCATGGTAATGCATATAGGAAGCCAAGATGAAGTGTAGACTCAGGTGAGTCAAAGTTAGTAGGGGGGAATAATTGGATCAGCATAAACAGGCAAAAGTCAATCTCCATTTTCATGTTATATGTTCTGTACTTATTTTACAATTTCAGTTAATATAAACTTATAAAAATAACAAAACCTACAGTAATTTGAGAAGTAGAGTTTGTTGGAGCACAGGAGTTCATCTGCAGTACAGGCTGAGGGGATGCAAAGCTGAGGCACTAGGCATCATCCGTGGCAGGAGAGTGTAATTACTGCACGACAAGTTTAAACAGGTGGTTTCCATTGTAAATGTGGACACAGGAATTTACAATGGGAAGGGTCGACACAATGATGTGACAACAACAGGAAGTAAGGTTTTGGAGATACAGATGAAAAGGTTTTAATATCTTTCACAATAGTGGCTCTATACAGAGTGCCTGCAAAGAATGAAATGGACATATTTAGAGTATGACCAAGCAGCGGTAACCAATCTGTGTTGTTAGCACTGCTTGCCAATCCAGAACTTGAAACCCAGGTAACTCAGTGCCATTTATGCTTATATTTCATATTTGTTGATTCTTCATGTTTGAATTTTGAAAGCCTTGGAAAGGTTTGATTTAGAACTGTTCCGTCACTGATGCATTAATCCTAAATCAGAATACCAAGGTCTCTTATAAATTGAAACATGAATGTTATGACCAGGTGAAAAAATTGTCTAGGGTTCCTCTCAGTCTTCACCTAGTCTTTCCGTAACACGGTTTAATTTTAAACACACAGTGTTTTTAGCTTTCCAATTATAAGGCAAAGAAACCAGCAAAAACAGGCTTTCTTAGGTTTAAAGAAGAAAAGTTTAAACTTATTAAACTTGAACTTAAACTCTAATTCAGTTGACGCCTACGGATAAACGATGTGCCGATGCTAGCAGGTATATGCGATACACACATGCAAATACAGACAGAAAAGAGCAGAAGTGAAAAGTTTGAGGCAATATCTGAAGAGTTTTTGTTATGGTTCTTCGAGTTCACTGTAGAGTCCTTGATTGTAGGTAGATCTTGCTTTTCATTGGGGCCCAGTATGCTTCTTAAACCTTGTTCGCTCTGGGAGACTTTTCTCTCTTGGGGTTCATGTGTCTTCAGTGGATTCGGAGGCTTGTGAGAAAGAGATGGGAGCAGACAGGAAAGATCTTCTCAGTTCAGGAGCAAACAGTCTTTCTGAGTTCAAACTCTCTGTGGCCAGTTCAAAAGAAAACCCTGGAGCAGCCAGGTAGTCATGTGACTAGCTGGTCTAACCAGTCCTGACCCTTATGGATTGCATCCTCCTTAGCAGTCCTGGAATGCGCATCCTGACCTTCGATGTCTGTTAGCATGTAAATGTTTTTTTCCAGCCACGGCTGATCTGTTTAACAAATAATTTCCTCGCTCCAACAACATTTATAAATCAATGCTCATGAAGAAATTGATGTGCCTCATTCTTGGCAGGTGGGGGCCTAGCATAACAATAGATTTAAACTTTATTTGTGGTTTCCAAGTCTTAGCCAACAAAGACAAAAGTATGGACATCCTGTATTAGCATATCCACCATCAAATCATTGGCTGTTGCATCACAGAAACAGGCCATTGAGCACATCAAATCTGTAGTCGTAGTTTTCTTCACATGAGCAACCTAATTTAATCACACCCCATTACCTTCAGTATTTCTTTCTTTCAAGTGATTGCTGATTACGCTTTTTAAAATATAAAATGATGGCCTTTATTCAATAATAGTTTGATAAAGAGACTTTCACATTTTAGCCAAATTGGTTTTGAGTCCCCTTTAATTCTTATTTCTCCTCTGTGAAAATTTAATTTATTACATGTCTTCCTCTTTGAGTTCACAGTAAATACTGCACTACAACAACTGGCAACATTCCCTTTTAGTTAGAACACCCTCATTCCTAAAGACTGAACTCTCTGAGCTTTCCAGTGATTAGCCGAGTTTACAAACAAATAAACTTCACATAAAACTGTTCCACTCAGAAAGCCTTTAATTTACCCGGACTAACAGAATTCTGCAGTTAGCTACAATCTGTTTAATTGAAATATTGCACATGTGAACACAATAACCAGTGTGCTAAAAATAGCATGGAGAAATTTCAACTTCCAATTATGTATGAGTGCTGTCTTTTTAGCTTTAGGCCCTGAGATTTGAATCTAATCCAGAATAACAGGATAATCACCAACTCTCTCTGAGGTCTGTAATGGTCCTATGTAAAATAAGTTTTTGAGTTTCAACACAATTCCAAATAGCCACCAGTGAACGTAAGGAAACAATTCCTAATTCAATACTAAATTGCCTGTCTTGTTCCGAGAGGCCACAGAATAGTTGGTGTGGGAAGTGGGAAATGGAAAATTCACATCTGTGCAGCAGGACTACCTCATTCTTTGGGCAATATAACAAGAGTTTCATCCATTCTGTAAATACAAGATCCATCTGTAGGACCTTAAAAGTCCCAAGGAAGGCTTGGGATTGGGATGTCCCGCCTGAGAATAAGCGACTGCAATTGACTGAAAATTGCTGCTAAATGCCACCATGGTGTGTGCGAGATGAGAACTATGTCTACTGAATCCTCAGATTGTTATACCATTTTGTTCATTGCACATAAACAACAACCATGTGCAATGTAGACAAATATGATATGAATGCCCATACTACATTATAACAGCAGCCTATATACATGTACGATGTAGAAATTGGCCTTCATAAAATGTGCATGTATAAAAACAATTTTGGGACACAAAGTCCTGTGCCCCAAGAATACCTGAAACAAGTCTGATGCAAATCAGGGTCGGGCCATTTTCCTGGCATCTGAGGCAGCCACCTAAAACAGGCATTAGGCTTCTTGCATTTGCAATTGAGGGACCTGTGGCTGTTTAAGGACACATTTTAGAAACTGGGCTGCCCTGAGGGCACCAATTACACATGATCCTCTTCCCTCAGTCTTCTGGTGCAGGGAACATTCACTGTGTTCTTCTGGTGCTTTAAAAATGGTTTAAAAGAATTTCTCTGAAAATTGTTAAAGCAAACAAAGTTTGAAAAAACGCTCTCCTCAGGCATACAGAATATGAAGTCACAATTATGTCTCCCAAGCCGCTCAGTTGTATCAAACCTCTACAATGAACTGCAGACATTCAAGAAGAAAACTCATTATCACCTTATTGGGGAAACGAGAGATGAGCAATAAATATCAGCCATGCCAGTGACGCCCACAACCTGAGAATAAACAATAAAAAAGACTTCTGAGGGACTCTGCTTACCTCCTCTCCAAGAACAACATCTCTAAATGGTTACGGCAGCTTGAGGGAGGCGGTCGCGTAGTGATAATGTCATTGGACTAGTGATCCAGTGCCTAGGCTAATGCTTTGGGGACATGGGAGTTTGAATACCACCATGGCAGATGATGAAATTTGAATTCAATTAATAAATCTGGAATTAAAAAGCTTATCTAACGATGACCATAAAACCATTGCTGTAAAAACCCATCTGGTTCACTAATGTCCTTTAAGGTAGGAAATCTGCTATCCTTAGCTTGTCTGGTCTGGCCTACATGTGACTCCAGACCTGTAGCAATGTGGTTGACTCTTAAAATGCCCTCTGAAAAGCCACTTGGTTCATGGGCAATAAATGCTGGCCTAGCCAGAGACATCCACATTTTTCAAAGAAATGAAAAAAATATACATGGAAGTGGTTAAATGAATAATTCCTGCCTGCCATAGTTGATGTATTGTAGATGGTTTTAGGCTTTTGTGAAGTGGTCCAATATATTAAAGGTCACACATTCTTTACTTCTTTCCATCTCTGTAATGTGTCTTGGATGTTGGATCTGCAATTCTGACTTGATCTATCTTCTCCTCTTGCTCTGAATCTTGGGATTTCTCTTTCTCCTCCTCAGGGTTCTGCATCTAAAGATCCCACCACCTAGATGGACAAGTGCATGTGTCCCATCACCTCCAGGCCCCCTCCATGTCACAGACCATCCTGACTTGGACATATGCTGCCGTTCCTTCATCATTGCTGGGTTAAAATGAAGAATCTATCTACCCAAAAATGCGATGGGAGCACCTTCACCACACAGACTACATAGCGTTTCAAGAAGACGGCTCACCACCTGCTCAGGACAGCTAGGGATTGGCAATAAATGCTAATTTTGCCAGTGACACCCACAACCCAAGAATAAATAAAAAATAACGTAATAAGCAGTCTTGCTGATCACCCTGTAAGAACTATCTCCTCAACTGGCCAACACTGCAGGACTTCATTTTGAATTAGTAATTTTCATCCCACCCCACCCATCTTGACCTTGCCTGGTTTCCTCTCTTACTCTTGCTGTGATACTCCTGCTCTTGTTGTTTTCTCTTTACCCCTCCGCTCTCCACTGCAACTCTTTTTGTCTTCATATACCACACTTCCTCCATCCTGCTAAATTTTCAATCATTAAATGTTGGCAAAACAAGTTTCCCAATTTGCTTTCATCTCTTCATCTAGAATGCTTGTGATTACCTTGTTTATTGGTTAGGGAGGGCCAGGGCTCATGGTTACAAGCTAGCGATGGTCAGAAATATGTAGGTGGTTCTTCTTTTCCTAGAGAACAGTGGGCTTGTGGAACAGGTTATCAGCTTGTGAGGTGGACACTCATTCGCTGAATTCCTTTGAGTGAGAGCTGAACCTGTTTCTAGCTGGAGCGAAGATCACCTCTTACAAGAAGTCGATATTTTGTAATATACGTCAGGGTCAATGTGATCGACTGGACAAGCTTTGACTGTATAAAGGGATCAGAGAAGAATTTTCCAGGTTATTTGCCCTAGTTGGAGCAGGGCGGCACCTACCCTTAGGTCACTAGCATCAACTGCCACTTTAAAGGGTTTATTAAAATTCAGAGCTGCGAGGGGCAAGCTGTTTGACATCTTTCTGATCTTTGCTCTTTTCTTCAGTAGGTCTGTCAGTGGGGCGGTTGCAGTGCTGAAGTTTTGGACAAACTTGCGGTAAAACCCACATATCCCCGAAAATCGCACTATTTCCCCTTTGGTCGTTGGGGTCAGGAAAATCCATCAGCTCCTGTACTTTCGCTGCTCTGGACAGCACTTGCCCCTGACCTACAACATGCCCTAGGTAGGTTACTTGAGCTTTAGCAAACTCACTTTTTGCAAGGTTTACCACTAGGTCAGCTGACTGTAACCTTCAGAAGAGGGCTTCTAATTGACCTAGGTGGTCCCCCCAGGTCTCACTGTACATTAACAAATCATCCAGGTACACTACACAGTTGGGTAGACCAGCCACTACCTGGTTATCAGCCTTTGGAAGGTGGCTGGGGCATTCCTTAATCCAAAAGGCATCACTCAGCTCTGGAATAGGCCATCTGGGATGACAAAAGCTGAGATCTCTTTGGCTCGGGGTGTGAAGGGAACCCGCTAGAATCCTTTTAGCAAGTCTATCTTGTTCATGTAGGTGGCATTTCCTACTCTATCCATACAGTCTTCCAGGCGAGGAATTGGGTAGGAGTCAGCTCGGGTCACTGCATGAACCTTCCTGTAATCAATACCTTGTTGAGCCATTGGGCTTGGGCATCAACACAGCTGGGGAACTCCAGCTGCTCTGGCTGGGCTTAATCAGCTTGTTTTCCAGCATATACTGGATTTTCTCCCGAACCTGGGTCTGTTTCCTGGGACCTAGGTGATAGGGGCTTTGTTTTATGGGAGGGGTTTCTCCTACATCCACATCGTGTAGGGTTAGGGTTGTGCACGCTGGTGTGTCCCTGCAGATTTCTTTGAATGCTGTGAACAGCCTTATTAGGGCTTCTCTTTGTTCTGCACTTAAATAGGAGGGTACGGTGTCTAATTTTCCTAACATTTCACTGTTGGCTAACTAGACAGTGGGGGTTCGATTTGTCCTGACTACCTGACAGACGTGGGCTTAGTTGTCCCCTTCCCTGCTGTGATATTGCTTTAACATGTTGATGTGGCACAGTCTTTGTTTTTTCCCTGCGGTCTGGGATGTTAATTAAATAGTTCACCCTGCCAATTCTCTTTGCTACTCTATAGGGGCCACTGAACTGGGCTTTCGGGGATTCACCCTGTATAGGGAGTAAAACTCCGGGATGAAATGTTCTGGGTTTGGCGTGTTTATCCACCTGCCTTTTCATAACTGCGAAGTTTTTAGGTTCTCCTGAGCCACTACACGAGCTCTCTGTGAGTTGCTCCCGGAACATGGAAATGTAGTCTAACATGGAAGACACATCCCTGTGTCCCAAAAACCTCTCCTTGATTTGTTTTAGAGGACCTCCCATCTCATGTCCATAAACTAATTCAAAGGGACTAAAGCTGGTGGACTCATTGGGTGAGTCCCTGGTAGCAAACAAGAGAAATCCCAGCCCTTTGTCCCAGTCATGGAGGTACTCATAGCAGTATGCCCTGATCATTGTCTTTAGTGTCTGGTGGTACCGCTTCAAAGCCCCTTGTGACTGTGGGTGGAAGGCTGAGGACTTTAGCTGGCTTATGCCCAGATTACCCATGACTTTTTGAAAGATCCCAGACATGAAATTCGTGTCCTGATCCAACTGGATCGTGGCAGGCAGCCCATATTGGGTGAAGAATTGGGTTAGCCCCTCCACCACTACCTTGGCAGAGATAGTTCTTTGGGGGATGGCCTCTGGGAATCAGGTAGCCACAGCCATAATGTTAAGAAGATACTGGTAGCCCCCTTTTATTTTCGGCAGGGGTCCCACATAATCCACCAGCACTCTGCTGAAGGGTTCCCCAAAATCTGGTATGGGAATTAGGGGTGCAGGTTTGATTGCAGGTTGGGGTTTCACCACATGTGACAAATTTTACAGAACTCCACCACATCTTTATGAAAGTTGTGGCCAGTCAAAATGCTCTCTTATGCCAACTTGGGTTTTTCGTATACTGATATGTCCAGCCATTGGAATCTCGTGGGCTATTCTTAGTATTTCCTTGTGGTACCTCCATCGCACCACTAGTTCATTGTGCACTGTTCAACCGCAGGTCTGTGAGGAAGTCTCCACTTCATCATCCGCACCTCATTCTTTAAATAGTAGACTCCCTTTGCTTCAGCTTCAGTTTGGGCAGTCTGTGCTAACCTTTTTAACACTGGGTTGGCTTGCTGAGCCTTGGCCAAGGAAGACCTGTTTAACACATCCTTTGGATCCTCTAACTTCCCAAAGAAGGTCCAAGATAACCAGACAGTAGGGTCATTTGTCTGCAGTGCCAGTTTAGCCTCCTCTGACGGAGCTTGTTTGACCATGGAGCAGGTCAGCACACAGTCAGGAAAATGCCAGGGACCTTCTCCTGCAACTGTTCTGTCTCCCTGACCTCTTTTAGTATCTCTAAAACCACTGGGGAAGCTGCCACCTTTGCCCTCTCCAGATCATTACCCAGGAGCATGTTGACCCCATCCACAGGTAAACTAGGGACAATCCCCACAGTTGCTAGTCCCGAAACAAGGTCGCACTCCAGGTGCACCTGATATAAAGGTATGGGCATATACGTTCCTCTGATACTGTTTACTAACACTCTAGCATTCAATGCACTCTCTGGGGGAAAGGTCATGCCTTTTCCCAGCAAAGGGATTGAGTGGCCCCTGTATCCCTAAGTATGACTATGGGCTTGCTTACCGCACTCGAGGGGTTTGGGGTCACTTTTCCTTGGAACGCAAAATTCTGGTAACTCTCAGGGATTTTGTTACGTTTTCCTGCACTCACAACGGTATGTTTACTGAGTCTTACTGCCGCAGTTAAGGCCACAGCCTGGTCTGCTGTACTTTCCATCAGGGCCCCTTTTCCTGCACTGGTCTGGTATGCCTTGATTAATCTTACAGGTTTTCCCATAACTTCCAGGAGTCAGCTTGAAGGTGACCTGCCTAGTTACAGTAGAAACACACAGGCTTTCAGGCATCACTCCTGCTCTCTGCACCGTCCTTTTTGGCCTGAGGAAGGCCCCCTGTGTGTCCAGCTTTCTTTTCTCGCCCAGGGCTGTTCAAATTCCTATCATGCTCTCACCTTTTATCCTTTTTGTTTTCTTGGAGGTGACTAGGAAAGGGTTTTCCTTGGGGTAAGGGCTTGTGGACAAGCATAAATTCATCAACCAGGGTTGCTGCCTGCCTGGCTCTTGAAACCTTTGTTCCTCCATGTGGGTTGTAATGGAAAGGGGAAGTGAGTTTTTAAACTCCTGATCACCTCTCTGAGGTTTTCATATGTGGACTGTATCTTGACTGCCCGTATCCATCAGTCAAAAGCAAGTTGCTTAATTCTTTCAAACTCGAGGTAATTTTGTTCAGGCTGCTTTCGGAGGTTTTGGGATTTTTGGCGGTATGCCTCTGATACTAGCTCGTATGCACTCAGGATAGCATTTTTGGTCATCTCATAGTTTGATGAACTGTCATCAGGCAACAGTGAATAAACCTCATCGGCTTGTCCTGTTAGTTTGCTCGGCAATTGCAGGGTCCAGCCGTCTGCTGGCCACTTCAGCTGTTTGCAAGCTTTTCAAAAGAGACTAAAAATGCTTCCACATCCCCTCATTTATCTTTGGTATCAATTGGGAGAACATTAAGAGCTCAGCATTCAGTCCAGAGCTAGGGGTAGGTCCCCCATTAGTGGTGCCTTCACTGGGTGCACTCAGTCTTCCCCTAGTTAGTTCGAGCTGCCTTAACTCCCTTTGGAAAGCTCTTTCTTTTCCCTTTCCTGAAACTCTCCTCTTTCTCCTTCTGGAAAGCCCTTTCTTTTTCTTTTTCTTGGAATTCTAATTCTAGTCTCCTCTGTTCTAACTGTATCTTGGCTAATGTTAGCCTGTCTGTTTCCGACTTTAAACCTGTTTCCGAGCCTTCAATTTCAATTGTAAGATGGTTGGTCACAAGTTTTAGGATTTCGGGTTTCCAAGCTTTTGGATGAATAGTAATCTCTAACTGCCCAGCTACATTCCTCAACTCTTCGATAGATCAGGCTTTTAACCTGGCCCAAGTTACTTCACTCTGGTCTAGGAAGATACTGGCCTCAAATGTGGACATTTTAGTACTCTATCACTGAAAACCACAAGAAAACCTGTATTGAAGTTTTTAAATCTTGTTAGGAATCAATTTGGTTTCCCACTTACATTTTCTCGCTTGTCTTTGGGTTTTGATCCTGGATGACCCCCCAGATTTCTGTGACAATCAGGTGAGGACAGGTCGAAGGACTCCCCTCTTATCCCTCTCCTTGTTTGACTGCAACAGTTTTTTTTTGGAGACAGTGATGTACATAGCTTTCTTCCTGGAGTCTCTGTCTGCAGGATTGATAGACTTGGATGTCTTGCAGCCCACAGGCAGGGTTCAAGGCTTGCAGTGTTGCCTGGAGAGAGAGAGCGCGAGAGAAAAAGACAGATCCCTACTTGAGTCCTGCACTGGTTAAAACTCAGATGCTTGTCTGACTTAGCCAAAAGAAAAGGTAACTTTTCACACAGATGGAGAGAGTGTGACATGATTGTCCAATCTATTCTCTCTTGTGCATCTTAATTAGTTCAAGTCTTAAGAATTTCAATCTCTCTCGAGCCCCATTGTTTCAGGGTTTATTCTTTGAAGTTTGTCTCCAGTAATGCTAATGTTCCAAGATGGCTTTGAATGTCTTGCTAATGAAGGCGATACCTGGCTCATTCAAACTGCTCAAGCCGTTGTTCTGGATGAGGGCTATTCAGCCACACTTCTCCTCCTCAATAACTTGGAATGTGAGGGATTTCAATGCAAATTACTGTGGCCATCTTAGCTGCTTTCGTTTTAAAAGTTGAATTTGGATTTTTAAAAATTCATTTGGCATAGCATGTTTTCATGACAGGTTCTAGAAACAAAAGAGATGGCAACATTTGATGCTAAGAAGTTCGTAGAGCAGGGACAGATACCCCATGATAAGTTAAACAAATTAAGTTTAAAAGCTTAGCTATAGAGATGGGAATCACTCTCAGATAAAAAGCATAGAAACCTGAACTGCTGAAAAGTCTACCTGACCATTTTGAACTTACTCCTAAGGTAGAAGAGGAAAGCCTTGACTCTGAGTCTGAAAAAATAATTTTAGCCAGAATTCAGTTGCAGATGAAAATGGAAGAAATACAGTTTCAGCTTCAAGAGGAAAGAGAGATGCAAAGAGAAGCAGCCAGAAAGTTTCTGTTACAGAGACTGTAAACCCAAAATGAAAATGCTGCTAGTCACTCAAACCCTATCCCCAATTCAGAGCAAAACTTTGATGTGCTGAGCCATTCAAGACTAGTGTCAATATTTAATGAGGAGGAAGTTGAGTCATATTTTATCTTATTTGAGAAAATAGCCCCAGGCTAAAATGACCGAAAGACAGCAAAACAGGGCATAGCAAAGCTGACTGCTGGAAGTTAAAGGGGAAGCCCATTAATCTTGTAGGGATACACAAGGTTAACAAAGAAAAGGATGTCCCAGCAGATCCGTCTGTGGCCCTAGCCATGGGAAAGAACTCCACAAAGAATACTGCCGTAGGTGCAGGAGAAGTAGAGAAAACTTCTGAAGGCTATCAGGATTTTGTTTTAAAAGGAATGGTGTCTCCATACCCTGCTAGTGAGGCAAGTAAACCCTTTGTCCTGCTTACAGACACTGGTGTCATTCAATCCCTTAAACTGGGTAAAGGAATAATCTTCCCACCAGAGAGCTTGCTAAAAGCGAAGTTTCTGGTAAAAGGGGTTGAAGGAGGATACATGTCTGTACCCTTGTATTGGGCCCAGTTTCAGTCTGACCTTGTTTCTGGGCCAGTTAATGTAGGAATTGTCCCTAGTTTACCTGTGACCGGCATAGACTTGCTGTTCGGCAATGATTTGGCTGGAGGTAAGGTAGTCGTAGCCCCAGTGATATTAGACCAGCCAAGTGAGGACAAGGAGCAAATACAGGGGGAAGTCCCTGGAATATTTCCTGCCTGTGCAGTAACAAGGGCCAAGACCAAACAAGCTCTCCCAAAGAGAGCTGAACCAGAAAATCCGCACAATGACTCAGAGATCTGGCTGGTGAAACCTTTTTCAGAGATTTAGGGGGCATATTTGGCAGACCCTCCATAATTGAAGCCCAAGAAGCAGACCCTGATTTAAAAAAGATAGCACAGATGGCTTATTCTGAGGCAGGCGCAGAGAAGCTGCCTGAGTGTTACTATTTATAAAATGAAATTTTAATGAGGAAATGAAAACCCCCACAATGACCAGCAGAGGAGGAATGGACAGTAGTTCACCAAATTGTGGTCCTCTCTAAATATTAGAACAAAGAACAAAGAACAGTACAGCACAGGAACAGGCAATTCGGCCATTCAAGCCTGCGCCGATCTTGATGCCTGCCTAAACTAAAACCATCTGCACTTCCGGGGTCTGTATCCCTCTATTCCCATCCTATTCATGTATTTGTCAAGATGCCTCTTAAACGTCTCTATGGTACCTGCTTCCACCACCTCCCCCGGCAACAAGTTCCAGGCACTCACCACCCTCTGTCTATTGCAGAGAGATTCTGAGAATTGTTCATGAAATCCCCATGGCTGGGCGAGTGGGTATCCGAAATTCCCAAGCCTGAATTAGCCGACACTTTTACTGGCCACAATTCCTCAAGGATGCGGTTAAATTCTGCCAGACCTGCCAGATTATTGGGAAACCCCAACCTATCACTAAACCTGCACCACTGATCCCCATTCCTGCTATCGAAGAATCTTTCAGTAGCGTTCTAATCGATTGTGTGGGACCCCCTACCCAAACCAAGATAGGTCATCAGTACCTGTCAACTATCATGGATATGGCCATCCGGTTCCCAGAAGCCATATCGTTGATGAAAATTACTACAAAAGCTGTCGTCGAGGGATTAACCCAGTTCTTCACCAGATATAGAATTCCCAAAGGAATACAGTCCGATCAGGGAACCAATTTCATGTCCAGTCATACAAAGCCTCAGTATTGACCAGCTGAAATCCTCAGCGTATCAACCCAATCACAAGGGGCTCTGTAATGGTACAATCAGACCCTAAAAGCTATGCTCTGAGCATATTGTAATGAACACCCCTGGGACAGGGACAAAGGAGTAATTTTCTTGCTATTTGCTAGCAGCGATTCCCCCAATGAATCCACAGACTTTACTCCCTTTGAATTAATTTTCAGACATGAGGTGAGAGGCCCCCTAAAATTGATCAAGGAAAAGTTCCTAGATCAGAGAGAGGAAACCTCGATACTAAACTATGTGACCACCTTCTGGGAAAGACTTTCCCAGGCCTGTGCGGTAGCAAAGGAACACCTCAAAACTGCTCAGAAAAAATGAAATAGCAGGCAGATAAGAAAGGTTCAGTCTGTGAGTTAAACCAGGAGACCAGGTTCTGATGCTGCTACCCCTGCAGGGTGAACCTTTAAAGGCCAGGTTTAGTGGCCCATATAGAGTACGGAAAAAGGTGAATGAGGTAAACTACCTAATTAACACCCTTGACAGAAGAAAAAAAACAAAGACTGAGTCATATTAACATGCTGAAAATGATATTACAGTCAGAAACTGGACAGATCAGTAAGTGTGTGCCAGGCAGTAAAAGTGATAAAGGAAGTGGGAGCAGTGGGGACGAACTGGACGAGGACGAGAACCCTGAAAACTCTAAAATTGAACCCCCTACCGCTAAATTGGAAAATACCGAAATTTTAAAGGGATTAGACAAAATGCTGGCCTATCTCTCTGAACAACAGAGACAGGACCTAATCACATTATTAAGGGAGTGCAAGGAGTCTGCAGTGACAAACCAGGTTGCACACCTTTAGCAGGACACCATGTGGAGGTAGGAAAGAACCCACAAATAAAACAGAACCCTTATCGACTGATCCCAAATAAGCTAGCTCAGGTCCGCCAGGAAATCCAGTATGTGCTGGAAAATGATTTAATTGAACGCAGTTAGAGTATCTGGGCTCTCGTATAGTATTAGTTCCCAAATCTGATAGTTCAGCCAGGCTCTGTATTGATTACTGCAAAGTCAATGCAGTTACAAAAACAGATTCATACCCAATCTCCCATTTTGAAGACTGCACAGACCATCCACGAAATTCCACCTACATCAGCAAATTCGTACCAATGACCCAGTAGGCAAAAGAAATCTCCACCTTTGTCACTCCTGATGGCTTATTTCAGTGTAAAGTAATGCACTTCGGTCAGAAAAATGCTCCAGCCACATTCCAAAGGTTAATGAATCAGGTGGTAGCTGGTCTAAATAACTGTTGTTTATCTCGACGACCCGCTAGTTTTCAGCAACACCTAGGAAGACTGTTTAATTTTCTTTATTATTCGTTTGGGGGATGTGGGCATTGCTGGCTAGGCCAGCATTTATTTCCCATCCCTTGAGAAGGTAGTGGTGAGCTGCCACTGCAGTCCTTGGGGTGTAGGTACATCCACTGTGCTGTTAGGAAGGGAGTTCCAGGATTTTGACCCAGCGACAGTGAAGGAATAGCGATGCAGTTCCAAGTCAGGATGGTGTTGTGGCTTGGAGGGGAACTTGCAGGTGGTGATGTTCCCATGCATCTGTTGCTCTTGTCCTTCCAGGTGGTAGAGGTCGTGGGTTTGGAAGGTGCTGTCTAAGGAGCCTTGGTGCGTTGCTGCAGTGCATCTTGTAGATGGTACACACTGCTGCCACTGTGCGTTAGTGGTGGAGTGAATGTTGAAGGTGGTGGATGGGGGTGCCAATCAAGTGGGCTGCTTTGTCTTGGATGGTGTCGAGCTTCTTGAGTGTTGTTGTAGTTGCACCCATTCAGGCAAGTAGAGCGCATTCCATCACACTCCTGACTTGTGCCTTGTAGATGGTGGACAGGCACTGGGGAGTCAGGAGGTGAGTTACTCGCCGCATTTACAGGAACTCTTCAAAAGCCTACAGAATGGTCACTTATTGGCCAACTTGGCAAAAAGCAAATTCGCAAAGCCAAAGCCACCTATTTAGGCCACATCATGGGCCAAGGTCAAGTATTGCCAAGAACAGCAAAAATGCAGACGCTGGTGGATTTCCCCATTCCAAAAACCAAGAAGGAAATCATGCGTTTCCTAGGAATGTGCATGTTCTACTGCAAATTTGTTCCCAATTACAGCACCTTAGCTGCTCCCCTATCAGACCTGCTAAAGAAAATTGCAAAAGTGGTCTGGTCAGAGTCATACCAGCTTGCATTTGCAAAGTTGAAGGCAATTCCAGCAAACTACCCAGTATTGGGAGCTCCGAATTTCAACAAACCTTATGAAATGGCCATTGACGCCAGTGATGTTGGAATAAGCACCATCCTACTCCAGGATGATTGTTCAGATCTGGAAAGACCTATTAGCTCATTCTCAAAACAACTGAACAGATACCAAAAGAAATACTCCACTATAGAAAAGGAAGCATTAGGGCTCCTCTTAGCTCTACATTTCGAAGTTTATGCTAATAATGGGCACAAAGAGATTGAAATTCATCCAGACCATAATCCACTCACCTTCCTGGAAAAATTCAAAGTAAAAAAATACCACGCTTTTTTGTTGGAGTTTACTCCTCCAACCATTCAACACGTAAATTTCACACATAGTGGGAAAAGGCAATGTCCTAGTCGATGCGCTGTCCAGAATGTAAAAGAACACTCTGTAAATCAAATTAACATCAGACTTGGGGCTGGAAGCCTGAGGAGTGAATGAAATGAATTTGTAAAGTGATGTGACCCTAAACTGTCTTATTGTTTCTTTTCCCTCTTTCTAAACCCCCAAAAAACACAACAAATGAATTCCAAGGAATTTCATTTTTTCCCTTTTAGAGGAGGTATCACGCACATTGTAGGTCCGATGATACAACATTCATGGAGTAATTCTGAAGAGTTATGACAAAAAAAGACTTTGACTTTAAAAAAAGAACGTTTATTTTTTAAACATGAACAATGATCCAAAATGAACACCGAAGAGATATTCAGATAGTCTGACAAAGACAAAGGACAAATCTTCAAAGCCAAAAGGTGAAAATGAATCCCATCTCACACAGACCAGTGGGGAGAATAAAAGCAATGGGAACAGTGGCAAGAAACAGACCAGTGGAAAGGATAAAAGGAATGCGAACAGTGGTAAGAGGCAGATCAGTGGGGAGGATAAAAGGAATGGGAACAGTGGCAAGAGGAAGATCAGTGGGGAGGATAAAAGGAATGGGAACAGTGGCAAGAGGCAGATCAGTGGGGAGGATAAAAGGAATGGGAACAGTGGCAAGAGGAAGATCAGTGGGGAGGATAAAAGGAATGAGAATAGTGGCAAGAGACAGACCAGTGGAGAGGATAAAAGGAATGGGAACAGTGGCAAGAGGCAGATCAGTGGGGAGGATAAAAGGAATGGGAACAGTGGCAAGAGGAAGATCAGTGGGGAGGATAAAAGGAATGGGAACAGTGGCAAGAGGAAGATCAGTGGGGAGGATAAAAGGAATGGGAACAGTGGCAAGAGGCCGATCAGTGGCGAGGATAAAAGGAATGGGAACAGTGGCAAGAGACAGATCAGTGGGGAGGAGAAAAGGAATGAGAATAGTGGCAAGAGACATACCAGTGGAGAGGATAAAAGGAATGGGAACAGTGGCAAGAGACAGATCAGTGGGGAGGATAAAAGGAATGGGAACAGTGGCAAGAGACAGACCAGTGGGGAGGATAAAAGGAATGGGAACAGTGGCAAGAGACAGACCAGTGGGGAGGATAAAAGGAATGGGAACAGTGGCAAGAGGCAGATCAGCGGAAAGGATAAAAGGAAAGGGACAGTGGCAAGAGGCAGACCAGTGGAGAGGATAAAAGGAATGGGAACAGTGGCAAGAGGCAGATCAGTGGGGAGGATAAAAGGAATGGGACAGTGGCAAGAAACAGACCAGTGGGGAGGATAAAAGGAATGGGAACAGTGGCAAGAGGCAGACCAGTGGGGAGGATAAAAGGAATGGGACAGTGGCAAGAGGCAGACCAGTGGAGAGGATAAAAGGAATGGGACAGTGGCAAGAGGCAGATCAGTGGGGAGGATAAAAGGAATGGGACAGTGGCAAGAAACAGACCAGTGGGGAGGATAAAAGGAATGGGAACAGTGGCAAGAGGCAGACCAGTGGGGAGGATAAAAGGAATGGGAACAGTGGCAAGAGGCAGACCAGTGGAGAGGATAAAAGGAATGGGACAGTGGCAAGAGGCAGATCAGCGGGGAGGATAAAAGGAATGGGAACAGTGGCAAGGGGCAGATCAGTGGGGAGGATAAAAGGAATGGGAACAGTGGCAAGGGGCAGATCAGTGGGGAGGATAAAAGGAATGGGAACAGTGGCAAGAGACAGATCAGTGGAAAGGATAAAAGGAATGGGAACAGTGGCAAGAGGCAGACCAGTGGAGAGGATAAAAGGAATGGGACAGTGGCAAGAGGCAGACCAGTGGAGAGGATAAAAGGAATGGGACAGTGGCAAGAGGCAGACCAGTGGAGAGGATAAAAGGAATGGGACAGTGGCAAGAGGCAGACCAGTGGAGAGGATAAAAGGAATGGGAACAGTGGCAAGGGGCAGATCAGTGGGGAGGATAAAAGGAATGGGAACAGTGGCAAGGGGCAGATCAGTGGGGAGGATAAAAGGAATGGGAACAGTGGCAAGAGGCAGACCAGTGGAGAGGATAAAAGGAATGGGAACAGTGGCAAGGGGCAGATCAGTGGGGAGGATAAAAGGAATGGGAACAGTGGCAAGAGACAGACCAGTGGGGAGGATAAAAGGAATGGGAACAGTGGCAAGGGGCAGATCAGTGGGGAGGATAAAAGGAATGGGAACAGTGGCAAGGGGCAGATCAGTGGGGAGGATAAAAGGAATGGGAACAGTGGCAAGAGACAGACCAGTGGAGAGGATAAAAGGAATGGGAACAGTGGCAAGGGGCAGATCAGTGGGGAGGATAAAAGGAATGGGAACAGTGGCAAGGGGCAGATCAGTGGGGAGGATAAAAGGAATGGGAACAGTGGCAAGGGGCAGATCAGTGGGGAGGATAAAAGGAATGGGAACAGTGGCAAGGGGCAGATCAGTGGGGAGGATAAAAGGAATGGGAACAGTGGCAAGAGGCAGACCAGTGGAGAGAATAAAAGGAATGGGAACAGTGGCAAGAGGCAGACCTGTGGGGAGGATAAAAGGAATGGGAACAGTGGCAAGAGGCAGACCAGTGGGGAGGATAAAAGGAATGGGAACAGTGGCAAGAGACAGACCAGTGGGGAGGATAAAAGGAATGGGAACAGTGGCAAGAGGCAGACCATTGGAGAGGATAAAAGGAATGGGAACAGTGGCAAGAGGCAGACCAGTGGGGAGGATAAAAGGAATGAGAACAGTGGCAAGAGGCAGACCATGCCTGTATCTTGCTCTCCTTGATTAATAAGTGGTATGAAAACCGTAGTCATGGGACAAAGTGTTGCATCTCCGCCCCTGATTACACTAAATAACACCCCACTGGAAGTGGTTAGCAAATGCTGCGACCTTGGATCCACAGTGACAGACAATCTGTCCCTTGATGCAGAGCTTGATACACGCAGAGGGAAAGGAGCTACTACCTTCGGCCGACTTGTGAAATGTGCATGGGATAACACCAAGCTGATCCTTAACACCAAGCTGATCCTTAAGACCAAGCTGATTGTTTAAAAGGCCTGTGTTCTCGGCACTTTGCTATATGGCTGTGAAACATGGGCAACTTACAGCTACCAATCATTTCCATTTTCGCTGTCTGTGGTGCATTATGGGTGTATCCTGGCAGGACAATATCACAAATCCAGCAGTCCTCTTAACGGCAGAGCTCCCAAGTGCGTTGGCACTAGTCAAACAGAGGCAGCTTTGGTGGATTGGACATGTTTGCAGGATGGAAGCCGATTGTATACCCAAGATCTTCTGTATGGTGAGGTAGCCAGGGCCAGATGAACAGTGCGGTCCCCAAAGCTCCGTTTTCAGGATGCTTGCAAGTGTGACATGAAGACCCTAAATGTCAACTATCACACTTGGGAGTCACTAACTGGCAAAAGAGGGAAATGGCAACATATCCTGTGGACTGGTGTGCACTACCACAGCGACCAGTGGCTATAGCAGCTTGGCAACAGGTGCTAACGCCAAAAACAACAACTCACAGCTTCATGTGGCAGCTTCACGTTTGGCACTTGTACCAGAACCTGCCTCTCAAGGATTGGCCTTCACAGCCATCAGCAATGGTGCACAAGAGAAGACACCCCACCTAAATGGATTGTATGCTGTGTGTTCATTGTCTTTTGTCGATGGAAGGATCCTAAACACACCTTTTGCTTTCCTTTGCTGCCCTCACCACTAACTTACCTTTCTGCTTTTCTCCTTTCAGATCTCTAAGAACTGCAACATGGCTAGGCAGTGGTGGAAAAGAAGGAGTTGGAAGAACAGGAAGACAGTGATGAGGAAAAAGCAATGTCACTTGCTGTCACACATCCAACCACCAGCTGAGATACTGATAATGCACCTACTTTAGAGGGTAGCTCAGAGGCAGAATCTGCTTGTGGCGAGAGACAGGGCATGAGTGGACTGTAGCCAGGGTAGGGGACAAGGTATTGCAGCACTCTAGAGGGTGATGTTGCACACGAGTTCTGCTGCAGAGGACTCAGTTGAGGACTTCGATGTGAGAGCGTACAGAAAAAGGCTGATGGTTTTGCACACTTGGTGCATTGGGAAGCCTGCCAGAAAGCTTGTGGACACTGTTAAGGAACATGGAGGAGTTCGGCAACAACTTAGCAAAGGGCTTGGAACCCCTCCCTAGCCAAATCCACGAGAACATTTGTGAACCCAACCATGATGCGGTATCTGATGGCTGATGTCTCAGCTTCCATTGCAGCACAAGCAGCATCTGGCTGCTGTAGTGGAAGCACTGACTGAAGTCATGCCAGCTCAGCTTGCTGCCATCATAGCTGTGGATACCAGTGTGCAAAGGGGCTTGCAGGGCCTTACAGCATTGCAGCATCTGCCCTCCAACACATTGCTAGGATTGCTGAGGCACGGCCACCTTGGAATGGCAGTGACTTTCTGGAGCATGAACCTGCTGTCCTCTGTCAGGATGACAGCTTTCGTCCTCCCAACACTGCCACTCTGCCAGTGCCCTTGCTTCTCAGCCAGCCAGCCCAGACTGCAGCCACCCAATACCTAAGTGGTGCAGTCCAAAGCCGGGCCTTCTAGGCCCAGAGCTGCTCGAGGTCGTCCTGTAAGGCCATCTGCAGTCTCCCCCAGTGAAAGTCAGCAATCTTCCTCCAGCCATGCTGCAGCCACTGAGATAGCACTGCACAGGAGCACCAGGACAGGCAAAGGCATCAGCAAGACACTAAGGGAATGCCCAAGGATGAATAGTTGACTTTTGTATGGAATATTGGATGGTTTTATTAATAAAGTTGGAAAGGGGATGTGTTGGTTGCCTCCTCCCTTCCTCTTCCTCATCTTCATCCTCCACTTCCTCCTCCTCTTGCTGTTCCTCCTCCTCCTTTTCCTCTTCTTCCTTCTCCTCCTCATCTGTTCACTATACGCCTGGTGGCAAGTTCTATACCCTCATGATGACGAGGTTGCACAGCATGCAGCAGACCATGACTAATGGTGACACGTACTCTTTAAAGGTGGCACAGTGGCGCAGTGGTTAGCACCGCAGCCTCACAGCTCCAGGGACCTGGGTTCGATTCTGGGTACTGTCTGTGCGGAGTTTGCAAGTTCTCCCTGTGACCGCGTGGGTTTTCACCGGGTGCTCCGGTTTCCTCCCACAGTCAAAGACTTGCAGGTAGATAGGTAAATTGGCCGTTGTAAATTGCCCCTAGTGTAGGTAGGTGGTAGGGAATATGGGATTACTGTAGGGTTAGTATAAATGGGTGGCTGTTGGTCGGCACAGACTCGGTGGGCCGAAGGGCCTGTTTCAGTGCTGTATCTATAACTAACTAAATAAAAAAGTACCTCAGGGCTCCTCCAGAACATTTCAGGCAGCAGCATTGTTTAAACACCCCAATGGTCTGCTCGATGACATTTCTTGTGGCAGCATGGCTTTCGCTGCTGGCCACATGTGCATGGGTTACACACCAGAGTCATGAGCCCATGACTCTGGGTCCAGCAGATAGCCCTTGTCTCCCAGTAGTCACCATCTGGTTTGTCATGGTGGCTCAAATGCAGATGGTACAGCAGACTGCTGCCGAATGAAGGTATCATGACTGTTGCCAGGATATCGTGCATTGACCTGCATGATGCACTGAGTATGGTCACACAACAGCTGGACATTGAAGGAGTGGAATCCATTCCAGTTTCAGTACATCTCAGAATTTACATGCAGCGCCCGCAAAGTGACATGTGTGGAGTCAATGGGACACCCTGCACTGTGGGGAAGCCTGCAATCCTCATGAAGCCGGGTGCTCGCTCTGTCTGCTTCTCTCTGGCAAGAGAGATTGAAATGTATTCAGATTTCTTGGAATACAAAGCCTCACTGACCTCCCTTACGCAACAGTGGGAGATATTACAAATATCACTTGCTGCAACCTGGGAGGAGCCCGATGCATAATCGTTCATGGCCACGGTCACCTTCACAGCCACTTGCAATGTTGTCCTGCACTTCTATTAACTCAGCAGGAGCCAGTAGAAATCAATTAGTGACTAACCTGAATGAGTCAATGATCATTTTAAAGAGCACTGGTGGTGGTGGTGATGGTGGGGTGGGGGTGCTCCTTCATGCTGCTGAACGTACTTTCAGTCGTGCGCGGTTAAGCAAGGCGTTAGCTGGATCATTCAGGTAGAAATTGGCACTGCTAGCATCAAATCAGGGTTACATGTTGATTTATGTCACAACCTGCCCACTTTACATACTCCCAGTGTACGCTCCCTGTGTTTGCATTAACATCCTTACCAAAATGCCATCCAGTGTGGCAAGCACCAGAAGTGTGTGTGCCTGGTTTCGGATGCTATTTTGGAGCTGAAATGGTACTGAAAAAGTGAGTGCTACGCAAATGAATTTTGCGGCCTATGATTCTAATGTATTCAGCATAACATCAGTACTCAGCATAACATGCTTGTTGAAATAACACGACGAATGCAAAACATTTTAAAATAACATGAGGGAAGTGTCTCCCACCTTACTGGGACAGCTAGAATAACTGTACATTTTGAAACTGAGAGACAAGTCCCTACAATGGATAGGACTAAGCAAGAATTTGCCAGTATTAATCCTATCCAGATGCGCACTGTTTAAAACAAATCATATGACATATAAGGGCTCTCATTAAATTCCTCATTATCAGTATTAAAACACTATGTATGACAGAAACAAGGCAAGTCGTGCAGTATAATAAAGGTTTTCTTCTGTTTGATGCATCTGGTAAACAGGATGTGTGAATCTTTGGCCTCTAACACATGGTACAAATTCATTTTCATTGATTGCGCAACACTGCACAAACAATGACCTCATTCAGGATTCAGTTGTTTTGTTATGAGAAAGGAAAACATTAGTTAATGTGTACATTTTCAACTTTTTTAACAACTAGAACGCTTTCACAGGCCAATTTTAGTCACGCAGATGCCCTTCACTGAGTTATTGAAAAGTTTCCTGATATTTTTTGACTGTCATTTGCTGATTGTTGAAAGTCTCTATTTCAGTAACAAACTGCTACACAGTTGTGATATGTTGTCTAAATCAAAATGAAAAAGAGGCTAATGCATTTAGGAGTGCAGTTCTGGAGTAATAGAAGGATGTGCATTTAGATAGCACCTTTCATGACCTCAGGATGTCCCAAAGTGCTTTTCAGCTGATAAGTGCTTTAGAAGTATTTTCACTGTGATACTGTAGGGACACATGGCAGCCAATGTGCACACAGTAAGTTAACCTGTTTAAGTGATATTGCTTTTAGAGCAAATATTGTCCAGGACATTGGGAAAACGTCCCTGCACTACTTTGAATAGTGCCACGGGATTGTCTATATCCACCTGATGGCACCTCCAACAGTGTAGCATTCCCTCAGTAATGTGATGTAGTGTCAGTCTAGATTATTGGTTCAGGTCTCTGGAGTAGGGCTTGCACCCACAACTTCTGACGGAGAGACAATAGAGTGCTGTTACTGAGCCAAGGTTGACAGATGGCAAAGGGGAGATATGCTTTAACCAGTAAGCCTCATTAACTTGTATCAATTCATTGAGGAAAAGACAAACAACACGGAGTAGATTTTCATATTCACCCTTAAAAGGCAATCTGGTGGAGCACATTGCCAGCCCTTTTATAGAACCTTCCTGATTTTCATTCTATTGAAAGTTACCTTCATGTCTCTGATGTAGTAATTAGCTTGAAATCCCATCCAAACGGCTGAGACCAGAAATATTGTGCAAGATTCTTCCCTAACAGGGGCAGTGCAGCATTGTGCCTGCCTAGTATCCAGCAGTACTCATATGCCAATCTGTTGTGAATATCATGCAGCCTAGATTGAAAAACAAGTACTGGCCCTGATTTTAACCTAACTGTCCTGGCAGGAACAGGGTAATTTTAGTTGGACATTGGTTTTACACCCCATCCGACTTCACTCTTTGTTGAAGTCAATGGAGAGTAAAATCAAGCAGTGTGTCACACGTGAGTCCAACCTGAACCTGCCCCATTCCCACCAAATGGGTTAGGTTAAAATCAGGGCTAATGTGATGAATGTTATATCAAAAAGAAGAACCAATGGAAGAAATAACGAGCTGGCAGCAGACTCCCAAAGATAAAAAAATACACTTTGGTGTTGTCTATCATCTTCAAAGGGGAACTTCTTCATGAAAACGGCTTGGGAAATCTTTTATTCAGATAGGAAGAACTAAGCAGTCAAAAATAATTTCTGTTTTGATGATTATAATTAATTAGAATTTTTGGTCAGAATTCTAATCATAAGTCTATATATTTTTGATATCTATGTATATGAAATTGACAGTTGATTTGGTCACTACCACAGTCAATAGTCAAATTGATATAAACAGGTTGCTAAATGTAAAATCTATGGCTTTCATATTCAATTGAATAGAAAGGGAATTTTCCCTAGGCATGTACATATTGTTTGCAAAGCCGCTTAAGAGGTGATGTACTTCCATTTGATACTGGCTTTGTTCTGCAAATGGATCCATTAAAGATTTCGAAAGAATAATTTTTAATTTATTTTGTTCTCGGTCAAGTTTCAAAGGATACCAGGAGTATATAGAGTCGGCGAGCATGATCGTTCCTTACCAATTCTCTTGTGCCTATCAACAGCAAAGGAAAATAAGCAAAGCTTTATTGCTGTAATATGTGAGATTACCTTTAAGGGATGTGTTTCCTTTAAAAGGTCATGTTTATTGGTTTCTGTATTTGAGAAGCAGTGGATATGAAGGATGACGTTTCACCCTCAAGTTATACATGTACCTGAACTGCATTTACCTGTCAAGGCCTCTCTGTATCCAATTTTGCTTTGATACTCCTGGCTGAAGGATGAATAGGCTACTGTTGCAATCCCAGCTGTTATCATCAGGGCTTTCTGGCTGCTGCTGGAGTGCAACAGCCTGAAGACCTCAAGGACTGAATCCTATTCACACAGTCAACAGCAATGCTCTGATCCATGGAGGGTCTTAGCACAAACCCCACCACTGGCTTTTTGGGGGTGCCCCTATGTTTGGGCACCACACTGACATACTTGAAGGAAATTGAGGCAAAGGGACCACTAACAGGCACATCCACTTAATTTCCTCAGTTACACTGGGAGTGCACCAACTGCCACCACTATCTAGATAGTCAGGTGCACAGACAACAGGAAAAATCCATGGGTGTGTTACAGGAGATTTGACAAAGGAGACAATTCTTCAGATGGGGATTAAACCCTCAACTTTCCTACATTTCAATAGTGACGACACTGCAAAAGTATTTAATTGGCTGTGAAGTGCCTTAAGCTGTTCTGAGGTAGTGAAAGGGACAATATAAAAACAAGATTTTTTAAATTTCTGTAATGCAGGGTCATCACAAGAAGTTAAAAGTTGAAAAGACACTTGCATAATGACAGACATGTACACAAGTTACATATCAAATGGGTTATCAGTAGGTGACAGGTTGTGTTACTGGATTAATAATTGAGAGAATGCAAGTTCAAATCTCACCATGTCAGTTAAGGATTTACTTCAAAAAATCCGGAAATAAAAAGCTGTTTTCAGAAAAAATGACCATGAAGCTGTCAGATTGTTATAAAATCAAACTGTTTCTCTTATGTCCTTTAGGGAAGGAGAAATGCCATTCTTACTTGGTCTACCCTAATGTGCCTCCAGTCCAACACCAACGTGGTTGACCCTGAAGTGGCCCAGTTGTAACAAACTACTACAAAGAATCACCACATGGACTGCAGCAGTTCAAGAAAGCATACCATCAACATCTTCTCATGGGCAGCAGTGCAGCACATCCTGAGCGTGAATAATTAAAAAAAAAAAGTGATACAGCTAACGGTTTAAAATAACATGAAGTGATAGCCTTGAAAGATGGAGTGCCACAAGGTTTTCAATTATACATTGCATCTTGAAGTGGATCCTCCTGAGCTATGGGTATGCATGAGATGCAAGAAATGAGTTGTGAGTTTGACCAGCAGAACTTGACATGGATGGGGAATACTTTTGGAACAAGCAACACTTTGGCCATCAATGAGATACATGTGCTCTGGGGACGGGTTTCTGAAGTGTCTGTCTCATGCAACTACATTTAGCCATCCTTTGTTCCGTGGTGTTTTCTTGTCAGAATCCTCTAAGTGTTCTGTTTTCTGATCCATCTGAATTCCAAGTCCTAGGAAATTGGAACAGGTATAGACCATTCAGCCCCTTGAACCCATTCCATTCTGCAGATAGAAGGCATAGCTTTGAGCCTGATTATAATCTTCTGTCAGGAATGTTGTCCTGGTGTCCACTGGGCAGATGGCCCTGAAATTCAAAGTTGGCAATGATTCCCAGGCCCACCTCATGCAGCTAATTGTCCATTTAGCCATCTCTTCTATAGAGGGTGAGCTGCTGTGCCAATCCTTCACATCTTCACAGAATGTGTTCTATGCCTTCAAAGTGGCTTTCTGTTCACTTCTTTGATAGCCAACACTTCTCCTCCACATAGCCTTCTGCAAGGTTGTCAAATATCCAAAATTAATTTTGAAACTTGGTAAGGTTAAACGCTGCAAACTATCCTTACCAAACAACAAACAAATGCTGGGCAACCAGAGGACTATTTAGCCTCTTCTCTACAGTGAATAAATGAGCCATAGTCTTAAAGGTAAGTTGTTAAACATCTCAACCGTATTCCTAATCCTGACTACCTATGCTATAGGAGATCAGTTCACCAAGATTAAAACAAAAAGCTCACTTCTAAAAAGAGAAAAATAACAGTGAAATAAGATTTCCCTGAGGAATGAGGAACATAAGAACAGGAATAGGTCATTCAGCCCCTCGAGCCTGTCCCACCATTCAATTAGATCATGGCTGATCTGTACCTCAACTCCATTTACATATTTTTGATCCATACCCTTTGATATTTTTACCACACAAAAATGTATCAGTCTCAGTTTTCAAAATTCCAATTAGCCCAGCATTGATAGCTTTAGGGGGAGAGAAATTCAGGATTTCCACGAGCCTTTGTGTGAAAAAGTGCTTTTTGATTTCCCTCCTGAATGGCCCAACTCTAATTTTAAGATCATGCCTTCTAGATGTGGATTTCTCTGCCAGAGGAAATAGTTTGAAAGATTGTAAAAATTATTTCAATCCTCGCTGCAGCTGTTACTTCAATCCTAAGCAAGATTGTACAGATGGTGCCCATTGCTTATATTAATACAAGAAAGAGGCATTACTTTAAAACTTCTGCAGGTCATTGGTAAAAACAAAAGCACAAAATATCTTTTGCAGTTTTAAAGGGTCAAATGTTTGTCTTATCCCTTTAAAATAAAATTCAAAAGATTGAATGGCAATAAAAGAATTATCATGATCTACAGCTGTTGACCGCTGTGTCATTACTGCTCCAGATACACATAAATACTGATTAATTCCAAACTAAATTACTTTTTCTCATTTTATATGTCAATGGGCCAATTCATTCAGCCCTAGCAATCCAACTGCATGTAGTAGAGATTTAATGCTCAAAAATAAGGAAAGATGGGCCATTTTTCTTCTGGTACAACCTAAGGATTAGAGGATTTCCTTTCCCTAAGATATTTCAGAAAGTCTTTCATTTCTCTCTGTCTTTCTCTTTATTTTATTCTTGTTTTAATTACTTTAAAACATTTAACAACCTGGTTCAATTATTTTACATATAGCAACTTGTGTTTATGTAGTGCTCTTGATGTTGTGTAGTGTCCAAAGTGCTTCACACAGCTGAAAATGAACATAAACTTACATTTGTGTAGTGCCTTTTACATAATACAACATCCTAAGGTGCTTCACAAGAGTGATGATCAAACAAAATTTGACACTCAGCAACAAAAGGAGATACAAGGACAAGTGATCAAAAGCTTGGTCAAAGAGGTAGGTTTTAAGGAGAGTTCTAAAGGAGAAGAGAGAAGTAGAGGTGTGGTAAGGTTAAGGGAGCAAATTCCAGAGCTTAGGGGATAGGCAGCTGAAGGCAGTGCCGCCAATGGTGGAGGAAGAAAATCTGTGATGCCCAGGAAGCTAGAATTGGAGGAGCGCAGAAATCTTGGAAGGTTGTAAGGTTGCAGGAGGTTAACGAGGCAGGGCGAAGTCATGATGGGATTTGAAAACAAGGATGAGAATTTTAAATTCGAGGTGCTCTGGACCAGCAGTCAGTAAGCACAGAGTGATCTGTGAACGAGATTTGCTGCAAATTAGGTTAGGAGCAGCAGAGTTTTAGATGAGCTCAAGTTTTCGGATGGTTCAAGCTGCAGGCTGATCTGGGACAGTCAAGTCTAGCTGGAGCAAAGGCCCGCATGTGGGTTTCAGCAGCAGATGAGCCGAGGCAGGGGCAGAAACGTGTGATGTTATGGTGGTGGAAGTAGACAGTCTTGGTGATGGAGAGGTTATGGGGTTGGAAACTGAACTCGGAGTCCAATAGAAAGCGAAGGTTGTGAATAGCCTTGGTCAGCCTCAGACAGTGGACAGTCAGAAGGATGGACTCTGTGGCTAAGGAATGGATTTTGGGTTGGGGACAGAATGCAATGGGCTAAATTTTCCCGGCCTGTACTGGCAGGCTTGGAGGTGGGGGAGCTGAGAAAATAGGGAGGACATGCATTGGGATGGCCACTGGGGAACTTTCCCAGGGGTGGGCTGAGAACTGCACTGGTTAAGGCCGAAATGGGACAATTTTGTGGCCTCACCAGCATCTTGCCATCGGCAGTGTTCCCCCGCTGTGCACGGAGGCTGTCAGCTAAATGGACGCAACTTCCCTGCGGCAGGCTGGGGGATTGGGGGGGGGGGCCATTGGAGCTGGAGGCTCTATGCCCCATTGACGGGGTCGTGAGCATGAAAGACCACAAATGTGGATGATCCCAATCTTGCAGAGGGGTTTCCCCTTCATCCCAATCGACCTGCTGGCCTAGATTTTGTTTATGTCTTCATTGCTGTGCAGGCTAGTGAGGGTGCCTCCATGGTGAGATGCCCTTGCGGTCCAAAACCTGCCTCAGCAGCACCCATCTCTCCTGGTGGGGCTGCCCAAGCTCCAGAGCTGCCAGCCCCGATTGGGCACACAGCATCAAGAACCTGCCCTCCATCCTTAACTGGGTGGCAAGCTTTGAGACAGCCAATTAGGAGGCAGCCTCCTGGAAGATTGCTGAGCTAGTATTGCTGCCAGCAAGAGCGGGCGCAGGACCCCATTCCTCATTCGGTCCCAATGTTGGGGTCCCAAAGCTCGTGGCAAAATCCAGCCCAATGTCTTCCCAACATTTTTAATCGGAGGAAATTTTTGCTGATCCAATACTGGATGTTGGACAAGCAATGTGAAAAATCACTGAGAAACAAGAGGTGTAGAATTAGGGGAGATGATCAAAGGCATGGACAAAGAGGTAGGTTTTGATGGTGGAACAGAGGTAACAAGGGAAATGGTTCAGGGAAAGAGCTTCAGAATGAAAGGGCTGTTGACAGTGGACCAGAGAGAGGGTAAGGATGTGAACAAGGAAAAAGTCGGAAAAATCAAATGGTGCGAGATGCCCGAGGAGCGGAGGTTTAAAAAGCCCGCCAAACCACAGAGTCAGAGACCGGAGACAGGGAGAGAGCGGGCACAGCCCGAGGAGCGGAGGTTAAAAAAGCGCACCAAATCACGGAGTCGGAGACAGGAGAGAGCAGAGCACAGCCCGAGAAGCAGAGGATTAAAAAGCACACCAAATCACAGAGACAGAGACCGGAGACCGGAGACAGGGAGAGAGCAGAGCACAGCCCGAGGAGCAGAGGTTTAAAAAGCGCACAAAATCACAGAGTCGGAGACCAGAGACAGAGAGAGAGTGGAGCACAGCCCGAGGAGCAGAGGTTTAAAAAGCGCACAAAATCACAGAGTCGGAGACCAGAGACAGGGAGAGAGTGGAGCACAGCCCGAGGAGCAGAGGTTTAAAAAGCGCACAAAATCACAGAGTCGGAGACCGGAGACAGACAGAGCGGGAGTGGAGCAGGGCAAAAGTCGAAAAGTGACATCAGACTGACATCACAATCAACAGAGAGAGCAGGGAAGATGCTACCTGTTTGGTCAGTATCTGGTAATTGATTAAGATTAAGGTCCATTCTAATCCTAACATTTAAAATAGTAAAGGAACTAGTGGTACGCTTAATAAAATATATTATAAACAAGGAAAATAAAATGAATAATTGAATAAAATACTAAAGTAGTCAATTAAAACACATGAAGGATGGCAGGACAGGTGATGTGTCATGGCTGCAACATGTGGGAGCTCCTTGATGCCAGTGTAATCCAGGGCAAACATGTCTGTAGTGTTTGCGGTTTAAAGAGCTTCGGCTCAAAGTCATTGAACTGGCGTCTAAACTGCAGACACTGTGACACATCAGGGAGAGTGAAAGTTACCTCGACATTTTGTACCAGGAGGTGGTCACATCCCTTAGGATAGGGTCTTTTAATTTGGTCAGTGGTCAGCGACAGGAGAGTGTGGCTGAGCTGAGGCAGGTAAGGGGACCCAGAGGGCAGGAGTGCAGGAGCCTCAGACTTTGCAATTGTCCAACAGGTTTGAGGTTCTTTCAGCTTGTTTGGATGAGAGTGGGGGCTGCAGGGTGGATGAACAACCTGACCATGGCATCATGGTACAGGAAACCATTCAAGTGGAGGGAGAAAAAAGGAATGTAGTGGTAGTAGGGGACAGTATAGTTAGGGGGATTGACACTGTTCTTTGCAGCAAAGAGCGAGAGTCCAAAAGGCTGTGTTGCTTGCCCGGTGCCAGGATTCGGGACATCTGCTCAGGGCTGGAGAGGAACTTACAGTGGGAGGGGAAGGATCCAGTCGTCGTGGTCCATGTAGGTACCATTGACATAGGCAGGACAAGGAAAGAGGAACGAGGTGCCAAATTAAGAACAGAAACTCAAAGGTAATAATCTCTGGATTATTACCTGAGCCACATGCAAATTGGCATAGGGCAAATAAGATTAGAGAAATGAATGCATGGCTCAAAGACTGGTATGGTAGAAGTGGGTTCCAGTTCATGGGGCACTGGCACCAGTACTGGGGAAAGTGGTGGCTGTACCGTTGGGACGGTCTACACCTGAACCATGCTGGGGCCAGTGTTCTAGAGAGCCGCATAACTAGGGAAGTAGAGCGGGTTTTAAACTGAGCAGTGGGGGCAAGGGATCAAATTTGGGAAGATATGGTAAATCAAGGAGTAGAGACAAGGCAAGAGAGAAAGGTATTAATATGGGAAATGATAAACAGACTGTGATAGGAAGGGACAGAGTGTACAAATCTAAGAGTGAATCAACAGATAAGGCTAGAGGTTACAAAAGTAATACAAGGACACAACTAAAGGGTCTGTATCTGAATGCATGTAGCATTCGAAACAAAACAGATGAATTGAGAGCGCAAATAGAAATAAATAGGTACAATCTGATAGCCAATACAGAGACGTGGCTACAGGATGACATAGATTGGGACCTGAATATTGAAGGATACATGGCATTTAGGAAGGACAGGAAGCTATGAAAAGGCCGAGGAGTAGCTCTGTTAATTAATGATGGTATTAGCGCAATAGAAAGGAATGACCTAAGTTTAGGAGACCAGGCTGTAGAAGCAGTTTGGGTAGAGATGAGAAATCATAAAGGCAAGAAGTCACTCGTGGGAGTGGTGTACAGGCCACCTAACATTAACCACACTGTGGGGCGGGATATAAAGGAAGAAATAATGACAGCTTGTCAGAAAGGTACAGCGATAATTATGGGGGGGTTTTAACCTACATATAGACTAGAGAAATCAGATGGGCAGAGGTAGCCTAGGTGAGGATAACGTAGAATGTTTTTGAGATAATTTCTTGGAACAATATGCTCTGGAGCCAACCAGAGAGCCGGCTAGACTGGACCTGGTATTGTGCAACAAGATAGGATTAATTAATGACCTCATAGTTAAGGCACCCCTAGGTAGCAGCGATCATAATATGATGAATTTTACATTCAGTTTGAGGGAGAGAAGAGTGGGTCTAAGACTAGTATTTTAAACTTAAAAGGGGCAATTTTGAGGGCATGAAAGCAGAGCTAGCTAAAGTGAACTTGCAAATCAGATTAAGGGATAAGTCAATAGAGGTGCAGTGGCAGACATTTAAGGGGATATTTCAGAATACACAGAATAGATACATTTCAACAAGAAAGAAAAATTCCAAGGGTGGGACCCGCCAGTCATTGTTAACTAATAAAGTTAAAGATAGTATCAAATTTTTTAAAAAAGCCTATAATATCGCAAAGATGGGAGGCAGGTCAGAAGATTGGACAGAATATAAAAAACAGCCAAGAAGGAATAAAAGATTGATAAGGAAGGTAAAATTAGAGTACGAGAGAAAATTAGTTAGAAATATAAAGACAGATAGTAAGAGTTTCTATAGATATTTAAAAAAGAAAAGAGTTAACAAAGTGAGCATTGGTCCTATAGAAAGTGAGTCTGGGGAACTAACAGAAGTGGCTAGTGAGATAGTTGATGCATTCGTTTTAATTTTCCAAAATTCCCTAGGTTCGGGGAAGGTTCCTTTAGATTGGAAAATAGCGAATGTAACTCCTTTATTCAAAAAGGGAGGGAGACAGAAAGCAGGAAACTACAGGCCAGTTAGCTTAACATCTATCTTAGGGAAAATGCTAGAAACTATTATTAAAGATGTTACAGCAGGGCATTTAGAAAAATTCAAGGTAATCAGGCAGAGTCAACATAATTTTGTGAAAGGGAAATCGTGTTCAACAATTTATTGGAATTCTTTGAGGGAGTTACATGTGCTGTGGATAAAGGGGAATTGGTGGATGTATTGTACTTAGATGTCCAGAAGGCTTTTGATAAGGTGCCACATCAAAGGTTATCGCAGAAAATAAAAGCTCATGGTGTAGGGGGTAACATATTGGCATGAATAGAAGATTGGTTAGCTAACAGGAAACAGAGAGTAGGCATAAATGGATCATTTTCTGGTTGGCAAGATGTAACGAATGGTGTGCCACAGGGATCTGTGCTGGGGCCGAAACTTTTTACAATTTATATAAATGACTTAGATGAAGGGACTGAAGATATGTTTGCTAAATTTGCTGACGACACAAAGATAGGTAGGAAAGTAACTTGTGAAGAGGACATAAGGAGGCTACGAAGGGATCTAGAGAGGTTAAGTGAGTGGGCAAAGAGCTGGCAAATGGAATATACTGTGGGAAAGTGGTAAATTATCCATTTTGGCAGGAAGAATAACAAAGAAGCATATTGTGAGAGACAAATGGTGAGAGATTGCAGAGCTCAGAGATGCAGAGGGATCTGGGTGTCCTAGTGTATGAATTGCAAAATGTTAGTATGCAGGTACAGCATGTAATTAGGAAAGCTAATAGAATAGTTTATCGCGAGGCAAATTGAATACAAACGTAGGGAGGTTATGTTTCAGTTATACTGGACATTGGTGAGACCACATCTGGAGTACTGTGTACAGTACTGGTTTCCTTGTTTAAGGAAGGATGTAAATGCATTGTGTTCTCGCACCCACACTTTTTGGGATTTTCTTCTCCCTGCTGCTTTCACATGCGTTCAAATCCTCTGAAGAAGGAATTTTCCTCCACACAAGATCAGGGGGCAGGTTGTTCAACCTTGCCCGTCTAAGAGCGAAGTCCAAAGTACGGAAAGTCCTCATCAGAGAACTCCTCTTTGCTGACGATGCTGCTTTAACATCTCACACTGAAGAATGCCTGCAGAGTCTCATCGACAGGTTTGCGTCTGCCTGCAATGAATTTGGCCTAACCATCAGCCTCAAGAAAACGAACATCATGGGGCAGGATGTCAGAAATGCTCCATCCATCAATATTGGCGACCACGCTCTGGAAGTGGTTCAAGAGTTCACCTACCTAGGCTCAACTATCACCAGTAACCTGTCTCTAGATGCAGAAATCAACAAGCGCATGGGTAAGGCTTCCACTGCTATGTCCAGACTGGCCAAGAGAGTGTGGGAAAATGGCGCACTGACACGGAACACAAAAGTCCGAGTGTATCAGGCCTGTGTCCTCAGTACCTTGCTCTACGGCAGCGAGGCCTGGACAACGTATGCCAGCCAAGAGCGACGTCTCAATTCATTCCATCTTCGCTGCCTTCGGAGAATACTTGGCATCAGGTGGCAGGACTATATCTCCAACACAGAAGTCCTTGAAGCGGCCAACACCCCCAGCTTATACACACTACTGAGTCAGCGGCGCTTGAGATGGCTTGGCCATGTGAGCCGCATGGAAGATGGCAGGATCCCCAAAGACACATTGTACAGCGAGCTCGCCACTGGTATCAGACCCACCGGCCGTCCATGTCTCCGTTATAAAGACGTCTGCAAACGCGACATGAAATCGTGTGACATTGATCACAAGTCGTGGGAGTCAGTTGCCAGCATTCGCCAGAGCTGGCGGGCAGCCATAAAGACAGGGCTAAATTGTGGCGAGTCGAAGAGACTTAGTAGTTGGCAGGAAAAAAGACAGAGGCGCAAGGGGAGAGCCAACTGTGCAACAGCCCCAACAAACAAATTTCTCTGCAGCACCTGTGGAAGAGCCTGTCACTCCAGAATTGGCCTTTATAGCCACTCCAGGCGCTGCTTCACAAACCACTGACCACCTCCAGGCGCGTATCCATTGTCTCTCGAGATAAGGAGGCCCAAAAGAAAGAAAATGCATTGGAGACATTAAAGAGAAGGTTTACTGGACTAATACCTGGAAAGGGTGGGCTGTCGTACGAGGAAAGATTGGACAGGCTAGGCTTGTATCCGCTGGAATTTAGAAGAGTAAGAGGTGACTTGATTGAAACATATAAGATTCTGAGGGGTCTTGACAGGGTGGATATGGAAAGCATGTTTCCCCTTGTGGGAGAATCTCAAACTAGGGATCACTGTTTAAAAATAAGCGGTTGCCCATTTAAGACAGAGATGAGGAGAATTTTTTTCTCTCAGAGGGTCGTGAGTCTTTGGAATTCTCTTCCTCAAAAGGCAGTGGAAGCAGAGTCTTTGAATATTTTTAAGGCTTAGGTGGATAGATTCTTGATAAGCAAGGGGGTGGAAAGTTATCAGGGATAGGTGGAAATGTGGAGTTATCAGTTCAGCCATGAACTTATTGAATGGCGGAGCAGGCTCGAAGGGCCAAGTGGCCTACTCCTGCTTCTAATTCTTATGTTCGTATGCTTACAGTAGGAAATTTCAGAGATAGGGAGGACTAGGGTAAAAAAGGGAGGTTGGCCAGGAGGGCATTTATTAGTCAAGACTGGAAGTGACAAAGGCATGGATGAAGGCAGCAGATGGGCTGAGGCAGGGGCAGAGATGGGTGTTTTTAGGGAGGTGGAAGCTTGCTTTATGATGGGGAGAATATGGGGTCAGAAACTCACATAGGGTCATATGGAATGCTGAGGTTGTAAGCAGTCTGATTCACCCTGAGAGAGTGGCTAGTGAGTGTCAGTTTGTGGCCGCGGCCAAAGATGATGACTTTGGCCTTCCTAATGTTTAACTGGGTGAAATTGCACCTCACCAGGACTAGATGTCGGAGAAGGAGTTTGTTACAGGGTCTAAAGCTATGATTACGTGGCCACATCATCATACTTCCTCTGGCAAAGCAGGTCAAGTGGAATTTCGGCTCCATAATCAATCAGATTATGCACAAGAACATAAACCACTGGACCAATTTATTGATATAAAGCAGGCAAATAAACAGTACTCAGAGCAAACAGTACATGCAATTACAAACTTTGCTGAACTTGAAATCTCCTGTGCTAATGGTCAATATTAATCTGACTTTCGGATGAAATGTTAAACTGAAGCTTTGTCTGCCCTCTCAGGTAAATGTATAAAGATCTGATGGTACTATTTCGAAGAGGAGCAGGGGAGTTCTTGCTGGTGTCCTGACCAATATTTATCCTTCAACCAATGCAATTAAAATAGATTATCTGGTCACTCACACATTGCTGTTTGTGCGAGCTTGTTCTGTGTGTTTCCTATGTTAAAACAGTGATTGCACTTAATTACAACACGTTGTTGTAAAGCATTGAAGTCATGAAAGGTACTAAATAAATGCAACTTCTTTCTTTCTTTCTGTTTCTACTGTTTGGTGAGACAGTAATTAAAGGATATGATGTGAAGATCATGATCTAAAGAACAAAGATTGAGCGTATAAGACTGTTGTTGGGCCACGAAATGCCCAACCAGAAACAGTGGCGTTTAAAAGGGAAATAGCTAAATATTTGAAACAGGAAACAGGAATTAGAAAGGTATAGAGAAAGGACCAGGGAATGGGACTAAGTAAATAGCTCTTTCAGAAAGCCAGCACAGAAGCAATGGGCTTAATGTCTTTGTTCTGGGCTCTAAGATTCAAAATTCTGCAATGAACCAGAACCTTGAAATCCTTTACATGGCTGTCCCATACCACAGATCTATAAACCTATCTCTTAGCTCTGTTCACTTTTTACTGTTTTCATGCAATATCATCCAAGATATTGTTCCAAGTTCAACTGAGACAAGTCAAAACAAAAAGAGATGGTGGAGATGTACAATCCACTAAGGATCGTTCTGAAGAAATTTGCTGTGATGAAAATGATAATGAAACAAAAGGTCTGAAGATGAGCATTAAATGTAGCTTATTGAGGCAGGAAAGCATTTTTACTAGGTTGCCAAAATTAATAAAGTTGTATCTAATTACATCTTTAAGGCATAAATAATTTTTTTTCCAGAAAATGACTGACGAGGTTGGTGACCCATTCAACCAATTGCATATTACAATTTTGTCTTTTGTGCAATGAATTTTCTGTGCAGCTTTCAAAAAAGCATGTTTTCCTTCAGAAACCATCTGCAGAAATTATGTCCTGTCAATCTCTTTATAGTGACTGTTGTAGAAACCAACCAAAACTGTACAATCAGCTCTCATCCTGAATAAATGGAAACCATAGGCTGGAAATTACTTTTGACTTTGGCAGGTAAATACTAAATCAATAATTAAATAAACAGAATGTAGTATTGTACTGTTTTGAAATTGCAATTGCATTGTGCATTGTGTACTCTAGAGGCTGCTGTAAACACACATGCTGGTAAAGGGAAAGTGAAACTAAAACAGAATAAAGAAGAAACCTTTATGTTCAGCAGGTTGCTGCTTCTATCTCAGTCACTGTCTCACATATCTTACTCCAGTCCCAAGGAGATCACAATGATGGTAAGGTAAATGGCAAAGGATGGTGGAAAACCGGAAACATTGCTTTCAGGTAAGACATTTTGGAAGATTTTTGTCTACTTTTACAGACAGCATTTTAAATTGTGATTGTGTTAGAGTGACACAAAGGAAGCTTATACAGTGTATACACACACACTGATCTCTCCAAAGTAACCATCCAATCAAAAAGAATATATATAATCTCAGATCATTGCGGAGAGGTTTCCTCTGAAAAGGAACGCAATCCTGGATCATTTATCAGTACGTTGCTGATCAATATGGCAACCTACTGCCTTTTGATGTGCATTCAGAACCATCACCTGTATCCCCACATTGGCAAAAGTGGCTGCGATGTTTCGGAGGCGCGATGGCAGGATTCGCAATTACAGATGACACAAGGAAAAAGGCCTCACTTCTACGCTTTGGAGGTGAAGAATTAGAAGACAACTCTGAGACACTTACACCTGAGTAAAATGACTACGACCCAGCAAAACAAAGCACTGACAACCTACAGCATGCCCAAGAAAAACGCCATATACAAAATTATTGTCTTCCAACATACTAAGCAAGAAGCAAATGAGACAATTGACCAATATTGCACGCGATTGAGGCAACTAGCAGCCAAAGGTGATTTTGGTGATGTTGAACATGTCGAATGGGAAATAGTAGAAGGCTGTTTCTCCAGTCAACTAGGTCGAAAAGCACTCGAGAAAGACAGAAAGCATCACAGCTGCTGGAGTTAGCAAGATCACTATCACGCTCAGAGACCAGAGCTACTGAAGCTGAGGCTGCTAACAGTAAATACCACACTCCACGTTCAACTCCTGTGAACACTATTCATCACTCATGTGCCAGGAAACCACATGCAAAGCAAAACTGTCGTCTAACAGATAGAGTTGTGACTTAGCCAAAGAATGTTTCCACTGTGGCATGCTTACCCACACTGGAGAGAGTGTTCTGCTGTTGGTTAACTGTATAAAGCCTGTGAAAAGCCCAACCACTTTGTTCATGATTGTTGCTCATCAGCAAAATCAACTACTATGACCAATACCAACAGAAGGGCGACATGTATGCACACCACAGCAAAAAGGTGAAAGAAAGTAGCTAACGTAGCGGCGGACAACTATGAACATACTTTTATCCTCTCTCTCAGACACAGCAAACAGTCTCATGTGACAGTGATCACTGGCTGCTCGGACGTAGATGATCTTATAGACACTGGAGCATCTGTCAATGTCATGGGAGACAAAGCATTCAACCAACTTCAAGATGAACAGTAGAGATGAAAGAGGAAGTCTGGAGTCTGCTAGGAATCATCACATATTGCAGTCGCTTCATTCCTGACCTCGTTACACTATCTGCTCCCCTACACGATCTGACAAAAGAGACCACCAAATGGGATTGGACTAAATCACCAGATCAAACGACGTTTATCAGCAAGTTGCACAAATGCCTATTTTAATCCTGAGAAAACCATCTGGCTAACCGTGGCGACAAGCCCAGTTGGCTTAGGTGCAGTTCTCAGGAGCAGGGTTGTCCAACCTTTTTGCGTGCGGGGCCACATTACAATTTTTGTCTTACATGGGGCGGGGGGAGGGGGGTGGTTGCGTGGATGAGACAACTTCGGAAAGATAAAGGCATTAAAATTTATCTTACTATTAATCAAAACAACAAAGCTACATTTTTGTGAAGAAGCTTTCAATGAAAAGATTAATTTATTGGCTTACTTTCTGGTCACCATGTTGGACACTGATTTCATGAGATACCTGACATTTTTTTGCTTGCACAAGTAGTCAATGTTTGCCCGCACACTTGTTGTAGTGATGCGGCGTATTCTTGATAGATGTCATTCTGTCAGGAGTGATCTTGATCACTCTCTCTCTCTGCCCCCTCTCTCTCTCTGTCTGTTCCCCCTCTCTCTCTGCCCTCTCTCTCTCTACCCCCTCTCTCTCTGTCCCCCCTCCCTCTCTGTCCCGCTTTCCCTCTCTCTCTCTCTGTTCCCCCCTCTTCTCTCCTCCCCTCTTTCTCTCTCTCTCTCTCTGACAGTTGCAGAGAGTGGGAGTGCTCAGCTGATGGTTGATCAGTTTTTAAAAAAATCGCATGTCAGTTTCACAGCTGACAGATCCTGACATCGGGAACAGCAGTTTCTGAACTTCAGACAGATTTGGAGTTTTTAAAAGGCAGCTGGAAAACTTTGAATCTGTCCGAAGTTCAGAAACTGCCATTCCCGATGTCAGGATCTGTCAGCTGTGAAATTGACTTGTGATCTTTTTTAAAAGCTGATCTGACAATGTGGAATTTCTCATCTCCAGTCATGGACCCCTGGTGAGGATGAGGAATGGCCCCGGGTACAGTTTACATCCGTAGGCCGGATCCTGGCCCACGGGCCATTGGTTGGACAGCACTGCTGTAGAGAAACGTTATTCACAAACAGAGAGAGAAACAGTCTCAATCACATAGGGTGTCTTACACTCTCATCTCTACCTATATGGAATCAAATTTAAAGTAATCTATCATAGACCACTAGTGAGTTTGTTCAACAATTCACTTAGCAAACCACTCACTTGAATAGAACATTGGATACTCAAACTACAAGAGTAAGAGTTTCATGCGAGTATCAGCCAGGCAAACCCAACCCAGCAGACTACCTTTCATGCATCCACTGCCGACAGTCAGTCCTATTAATCATGAGGGAAAGGTGGTGGAACAACATCTTAACTATGTAAGCATAAATGCGGTTCCAAAGTCACTAAAACTAGATGACATCAATGCAGCAACAAAAAAAGATGAGATTTTGCAATTATCTATGAAGGCTATAGAATCCACGAAACTGGAAAGATGTGATTGAGAAAGTGTCTACAAACGAATTGCTCACACACTATAAGGTCTTCACAATGTTCGAAATGAGCTCATCATTATAACCACATCTGATCTTATATTACGCTATAACTGTATTGCTATTCCACACTCATTGAGGGAATGTGTTGTCAATATAGCACACAAGGACAACAGGGAATAGTCAAGACCAAACAACTACTTAGGGAAAGGTATGGTTCCCAGGAATCGACCATATGGTAGAGCTCAAAATCAGTCAGTGTTTACCATGTCAAGCAACCACAATGTTAAATCTTCATGATCCTCTCAAGATGTCCGAAATACCTCCAGGATCATGGATTGAAGTTAGCGTTAACTTCGCAGATTTGCCCACAGGTGAACACCTGCTTGTTGTCACTGTCATCTACAGGACATTCCCGATCATGGAATTAGTTATGTCAACTTCAATGAAAGCAGTTATCCCAAAGCTTGACCAGACCTTTGCTTTGTTTGGAATCCCTCAAACGGTAAGAAGTGACAATGGACCCCCATTCCACAGCTATAAGTTTAGCAAATTCTGAACTACCTAGTGTTTACTCATAGAAAAGTCACACCCTGTTGGCCAAAAGCTAATGGAGAAGCCCAGAGATTTATGCAAACCTTGAAAAAGGTGATACTTACAGCTACAGCTGAGAACAAGTCATGGAAGCAAGTACTATCTCACTTTCTTCATAATTACAGAGCAACCCCTCACTCGACTACTGGAAAACCTCCAGCTACAGCCATCTTTGCACATCCTATGTGCATATGTCTACCTGAGCTATCCTGCAAAGTTAATGATCGACATGTATGTGAACACAACTTAAGTGCCTCCAGTTGCTTGAACTCAAGCTCAGGGTTTCTGAATTGAAGGATCGAATGAAAGAAAATGCAGAGCTAAACATGAAATTTAGAGCTACACTGCTAAAGCCAGGAGATAAAGTGCTTGTGAAACGTGATAGTCATGTTGGAAAACAAACAACAAATGACATCCAACCATTTATTGTGATCAGCACAAAAGGATCAATAATCACTGCTAAATCATCACAAGAAATGCATCATTCTTCAAAGCACTGTAAACACCACTTGCAAGCATTGAATCTGATTCCAACATCGACAGCTCAGTTGAAGATCATGAATCAAATGAGACTACATCTGATGTCAGATGATATCCTGCACATGAGAGAAAATGCCCACCATACTTAAGTGACTATGTTACGGAATGAACTATTTACGTTTAAGTTTATTGTTTACAGTTTTGGAAACAAACCACTGAAACATGCTATGTCTCTCATTGACTAAGAAGGGGAGGGATGTAGTGTTGCAGTGTTTTGAAATTGCAATTGCATTGTGCATTTTGATCTCCAGAGACTGCTGTAGAACACACATGCTAGCAAAGGGAAAATGGAATTAAAACAAAATAAGGAAGAAGCCTTTATGTTCAGCAGCTTGCTGGCTCTGTCTCAGTCTCTGTCTCATATATCTTATACCAAACTGACCGAGCTGGCCGAGTCCTAAAGGACATATCTGCTAGACTGAGTATGCGGCAGGTGGTGAGGGAACCAACAAGAGGGGAAAACATACTTGACCTCGTCCTCACCAATCTACCTGCCGCAGATGCATCTGTCCATGACAGTATTGGTAGGAGTGACCACCGCACAGTCCTTGTGGAGACGAAGTCCTGCCTTCAGATTGAGGATACCCTCCTTCGTGTTGTGTGGCACTATCACCATGCTAAATGGGATAGATTTCGAACAAATCTAGCAATGCAAAACTGGGCATCCATGAGGCGTCGTGGGCCATCAACAGCAGCAGAATTGTACTCAACCACAATCTGTAACCTCATGGCCTGGCATATCCCCCACTCTACCATTACCATCAAGCCAGGAGACCAACCCTGGTTCAATGAAGAGTGCAGGAGGACATGCCAGGAGCAGCACCAGGCATACCTCAAAATGAGGTGTCAACCTGGTGAAGCTACAACACAGGGCTATCAGCGTGCCAAACTGCATAAGCAGCATGCGATAGACAGAGCTAAGCGATCCCATAACCAATGGATCAGATCTAAGCTCTGCAGTCCTGCCACATCCAACCATGAATGGTGGTGGACAATTAAACAACTAACTGGAGGAGGTGGCTCCACAAATATCTCCATCCTCAATGATGGAGGAGCCCAGCACATCAGTGCGAAAGATAAGGCTGAAGCATTTGTAACAATCTTCAGCCAGAAGTGCCAAGTTGATGATCCATCTCAGCCTCCTCCTGAAGTCCCCAGCATCACAGATGCCAGACTTCAGCCAATTCGATTCACTCTGCGTGATATCAAGAAACGACTGAAGGCACTGGATATTGCAAAGGCTATGGGCCCTGACAATATTCCAGCAATAATACTGAAGATAATTAAAACAAGAAATGCTGGAACCACTCAGCAGGTCTGGCAGCATCTGTGGAAAGAGAAGCAGAGTTAATGTTTCGGGTCTGTGACCCTTCTTTGGAACTAGCAAATATTAAAAATGTCAAAAGTTATAAGTAAGTGAGGCGGGGGTGGGGCAAGAGATAACAAAGGAGAAGGTGTAGATTGGATAAGGCCACATAGCTGACCAAAAGGTCATGGAGCAAAGGCAAACAATATGTTAATGGTGTGTTGAAAGACAAAGCATTAGTACAGATAGGGTGTTAACGGACTGAATATTGAACAGCAGCAAATATAAACAGGAATAAAAACAGTGGGTAAGCAAACTGAACAAACTAAGATGAAATGAAATAAACAAAAAAAAAATTGTAAAAAATGTAAAAAAGCAAAAAAGAAAAAATAACTAAAAATAAAAGTAAAATAGTGGGCAAGTCATGCTCTGAAATTATTGAACACAATGTTCAGTCCGGCAGGCTGCAGTGTGCCTAATCTGTAAATGAGATGCTGTTCCTCGAGCTTGTGTTGATGTTCACTGGAACACTGCAGCAAGCCCAGGATAGAGATGTGAGCATGAGAGCAGGGGGAAGTGTTGAAATGGCAAGCAACCGGAAGCTCAGGGTCCTGCTTGCAGACTGAGCGGAGATGTTCCGCAAAGCGATCAACCAGTCTGCGTTTGGTCTCCCCAATGTAGAGGAGACCACATTGTGAGCAGTGAATACAGTATACTACATTGAAAGAAGTACAAGTAAATCGCTGCTTCACCTGAAAGGAGTGTTTGGGGCCCGGGATAGTGAGGAGAGAGGAGGTAAATGGGCAGGTATTACACCTCCTGCGATTTCAGGGGAAGGTGCCATGGGACGGGGACGAGGTGGTGGGGGTAATGGAGGAGTGGACCAGGGTGTCGCGGAGGGAACGATCCCTTCGGAATGCTGACAGGGGAAGGGAGGGGAAGATGCGTTTGGTAGTGGCATCACGCTGGAGGTGGCGTAAATGGTGGGGGATGATTCTTTGGATATGGAGGCTGATGGGGTGGAAAGTGAGAACAAGGGGAACCCTATCACGGTTCTGGGAGGGAGGGGAAGGGGTGAGGGTAGTGGTGCGGGAAATGGGCCGGACACGGTTGAATTAGAATTAGAATTAGAACATTACAGCGCAGTACAGGCCCTTCGGCCCTCGATGTTGCGCCGACCTGTGAAACCATCTGACCTACACTATTCCATTTTCATCCATATATCTATCCAATGACCACTTAAATGCCCTTAAAGTTGGCGAGTCTACTACTGTTGCAGGCAGGGCGTTCCACGCCCCTACTACTCTCTGAGTAAAGAAACTACCTCTGACATCTGTCCTATATCTATCACCCCTCAACTTAAAGCAATGTCCCCTCGTGTTTGCCATCACCATCCGAGGAAAAAGACTCTCACTATCCACCCTATCTAACCCTCTGATTATCTTATATGTCTCTATTAAGTCACCTCTCCTCCTCCTTCTCTCCAACGAAAACAACCTCAAGTCCCTCAGTCTTTCCTCATAAGACCTTCCCTCCATACCAGGCAACATCCTAGTAAATCTCCTCTGCACCCTTTCCATAGCTTCCACATCCTTCCTATAATGCGGTGACCAGAACTGCACGCAATACTCCAGGTGTGGTCTCACCAGAGTTTTGTACAGCTGCAGCATGACCTCGTGGCTCCGAAACTCGATCCCCCTACTAATAAAAGCTAACACACCATATGCCTTCTTAACAGCCCTATTAACCTGGGTAGCAACCTTCAAGGATTTATGCACCTGGACACCAAGATCTCTCTGTTCATCTACACTACCAAGAATCTTCCCATTAGCCCAGTACTCTGCATTCCTGTTACTCCTTCCAAAGTGAATCACCTCGCACTTTTCCGCATTAAACTCCATTTGCCATCTCTCAGCCCAGCTCTGCAGCCTATCTATGTCCCTCTGTACCCTACAACATCCTTCGGCACTATCCACAACTCCACCGACCTTAATGTCATCCGCAAATTTACTAACCCACCCTTCTACACCCTCTTCCAGGTCATTTATAAAAATGACAAACAGCAGTGGCCCCAAAACAGATCCTTGCGGTACACCACTAGTAACTAAACTCCAGGATGAACATTTGCCATCAACCACCACCCTCTGTCTTCTTTCAGCTGGCCAATTTCTGATCCAAAGCTCTAAATCACTTTCAACCCCATACTTCCGTATTTTCTGCAATAGCCTACCATGGGGAACCTTATCAAACGCCTTACTGAAATCCATATACACCACATCCACTGCTTTACCCTCATCCACCTGTTTGGTCACCTTCTCGAAAAACTCAATAAGGTTTGTGAGGCACGACCTACCCGTCACAAAACCGTGCTGACTATCGCTAATGAACTTATTCTTTTCAAGATGATTATAAATCCTGTCTCTTATAACCTTTTCCAACATTTTACCCACAACCGAAGTAAGGCTCACAGGTCTATAATTACCAGGGCTGTCTCTACTCCCCTTCTTGAACAAGGGGACAACATTTGCTATCCTCCAGTCCTCCGGCACTACTCCTGTCGACAATGACGACTTAAAGATCAACAACAAAGGCTCTGCAATCTCCTTCCTGGCTTCCCAGAGAATCCTAGGATAAATCCCATCTGGCCCAGGGGACTTATCTATTTTCACTCTTTCCAAAATTGCTAACACCTCCTCCTTGTGAACCTCAATCCCATCTAGCCTAGTAGTCTGTATCTCAGTATTCTCCTCGACAACATTTTCTTTCTCTACTGTAAATACTGACGAAAAATATTCATTTAACGCTTCCCCTATCTCCTCTGATTCCGCACACAACTTTCCACTACTATCCTTGATTGGCCCTGTTCTAACTCTTATCATTCGTTTATTCCTGATATACCTATAGAAAGCCTTAGGGTTTTCTTTGATCCTATCCGCCAATGACTTCTCGTGTCCTCTCCTTGCTCTTCTTAGCCCTCCCTTTAGATCCTTCCTGGCTAGCTTGTAACTCTCAAGCGCCCTAACTGAGCCTTCACGTCTCATCCTAACATAAGCCTTCTTCTTCCTCTTGACAAGCGCTTCAACTTCTTTAGTAAACCACGGCTCCCTCGCTCGACAACTTCCTCCCTGCCTGACAGGTACATACTTATCAAGGACACGCAGTAGCTGCTCCTTGAATAAGCTCCACATTTCGATTGTTCCCATCCCCTGCAGTTTCCTTCCCCATCCTACGCATCCTAAATCTTGCCTAATCGCATCATAATTTCCTTTCCCCCAGCTATAATTTTTGCCCTGCGGTATATACCTGTCCCTGCCCATCGCTAAGGTAAACCTAACCGAATTGTGATCACTATCACCAAAGTGCTCACCTACATCTAAATCTAACACCTGGCCGGGTTCATTACCCAGTACCAAATCCAATGTGGCATCGCCCCTGGTTGGCCTGTCTACATACTGTGTCAGAAAACCCTCCTGCACACACTGGACAAAAACTGACCCATCTAAAGTACTCGAACTATAGTATTTCCAGTCAATATTTGGAAAGTTAAAGTCCCCCATAACAACTACCCTGTTACTCTCGCCCCTGTCGAGAATCATCTTCGCTATCCTTTCCTCTACATCTCTGGAACTATTTGGAGGTCTATAAAAGACTCCCAACAGGGTGACCTCACCTCTCCTGTTTCTAACCTCGGCCCATACTACCTCCGTAGACGTGTCCTCAAACGTCCTTTCTGTCGCTGTAATACTCTCCTTGATTAACAATGCCACACCCCCTCCTCTTTTACCATCTTCTCTGTTCTTACTGAAACATCTAAATTCCGGAACCTGCAACATCCATTCCTGCCCCTGCTCTACCCATGTCTCCGAAATGGCCACTACATCGAGATCCCAGGTACCAACCCATGCTGCAAGCTCACCCACCTTATTCCGGATGCTCCTGGCGTTGAAGTAGACGTTGAGGGCCCTGTCAACCACAGTGGGGGGAAATCCTCGGTTGAGGAAAAAGGTCATATCAGAAGCACCGTCGTGGAAGGTAGCATCATCAGAGCAGAAGACCCGTGCTCCAGAACTTGCCGCGCCTCCAGCCAAGCTGTTCCAGTACTGCTACAACACTGTGGCATCTACCCTGCAATGTAGAAAATTGCCCAGATATGTCCTATACACAAAAAGCAGGACAGGTCCAACCCGGCCAATTACTGCCCCATCAGCCTACTCTCAATCATCAGTAAAGAGATGGAAGGTGTCATTAACAGTGCCATCAAGTGGCACTTGCTTAACAATAACCTGCTCAGTGACGCTCAGTTTGGGTTCCGCAGGTGCCACTCAGCTCCTGACCTCATTACAGCCTTGGTTCAAACATGGACAAAAGAGTTGAACTCAAGAGGTGAGGTGAGAGTGACTGCCCTTGACATCAAGGCAACATTTGACCGAGTATGGCATCAAGGAGCCCTAGCAAAACTGAAGTCAATTGGAATCAGGGGGAAAACCCTCCGCTGGCTGGAGTCATACCTTGCGCAAAGGAAGATGGTTGTGGTTGTTGGAGGTCAATCATCTGAGCTCCAGGACATCACTGCAGGAGTTCCTCAGGATAGTGTTCTAGGCCCAACCATCTTCAGCTGCTTCATCATGACCTTCCTTCAATCATAAGGTCAGAAGTGGGGATGTTCGCTGATGATTGCACAATGTTCAGCACCATTCGTGACTCCTCAGATACTGAAGCAGTCCGTGCAGAAATGCAGCAAGACCTGGAAAACATTCCGGCTTGAACTGAAAAGTGGCAAGTAACATTTGTGCCATACAAGTGCCAGGCAATGACCATCTCCAACAAGAGAGAATCTAGCCATCTCCCCTTGACATTCAATGGCATTACCATCGCTAAATCCCCCACTATCAACATCCTAGGGGCTACCATTGACCAGAAACTGAACTGGAGTAGCCATATAAATACCATGGCTACAACAGCAGGTCATAGGCTAGGAATCCTGCGGCGAGTAACTCACCTCCTGACTCCCCAAAACCTCTCCACCATCTACCAGGCACGAGTCAGGTTTGTGATGGAATACTCTCCACTTGCCTGGATTGGTGCAGCTCCAACAATACTTAAGAAGCTTGACACCATCCAGGACAAAGCAGCCCGCTTGATTGGCACCCATCCACAAACATTTACTCCCTCCACCACCGACACACAGTGGCAGCAGTGTGTACCATCTACAATATGCACTGCAGCAACGCACCAAGGCACCTTAGACGGCACCTTCCAAACCCGTGACCTCTACCAACTAGAAGGACAAGGGCAGCAGATGTATGGGAACACCACCACCTACAAGTTCCCTACCAAGTCACACACCATCATGACTCGGAACTATATCACCTTTCCTTCACCGTCGCTGGGTCAAAATCCTGCAACTCCCTTCCGAACAGCACAATGGGTGTACCTACCCCACATGGACTGCAGCAGTTCAAGAAAGCAGCTCACTACCACCTTCTCAAGGGCAATTAGGGATGGGCAATAAATGCTGGCCTGGCCAGCGACGCCCACATCCCATGAATGAATTTTAAAAAAACCTGGCTAAACCTCACTCCATTCCTGAGGACAGCACACAAGATTAAAGGGAAAATCAACTATAAATATATATATGAAACATAAGTAGATGAACTTCTAAATAAAATGATGAGACCATTGTCTGCTATTCCAGTGCCACCTGGGAGCTTCAGGACACTTCATGTGTCCTGGATAACCACATGTACAGGAAGTGCCTCCTGTTGCTTGAACTGAAGTTCAGGGTTTCTGAATTGAGGAGAGGCTGGAGTCACTGCAAGACTTAAGAGAGGCTGACAATATCCTGAAGCACATGTTTCAGGAGGTGGTCACCCCACAGCTACAGAGATTGCATGAGGATAGTACAGGGGTGGCCATCCAGCAGGGTATGGAAATTAAGTCCTGGAATCCCCAATGTGTGGCATTCTGAAAATGGTTTTCAGTGCTCAATACCAGTCAGAGTGATGACACCTAGGGGGAGTGTGGTCTAGAGCACATCCATGGCACTGTGGGACAAACGACTGCATGGGGGAGCACAGCAAAGTGTAGAAATGCAGTGATCATAGGGTATTTGATAGTCACGGGGTTCGACGAGTATTTATGCAACTTCTTACATGAGCCTTGCATGATGTGTTGCCTCCCTGATGCCAGAGTAAAGGGCATCAATGAACATTTTGCATGGAAAGGGGAACGGCCAGAGGTCATGGCCAATGACATAGGTAGGAAAAGAGTTGAGGTCCTATAGAGAGAGTTTCAGATGTGAGAGAGGAAATTAAGGAGTAGGGCCTCAAAGGTAGTACTGTCTGGATTACTCCCAGTGCCACATGCTAGCGAGTGTAGGAGCATTAAGATAAGACAGGTTACCGCCTGGTTAGAGAAATGGTGCAGGAGGAAGGGCTTCAGATTTCTGGAACATTGGGACCAGCTCTGGGGCAGGAGGGACCTATCCAATGTTGATGGCTTGCACCTCAATGTGGCTGGGACCAATGTTGTCACCGGGAGATTAACTTGTACTCTAGTGGAGGATTTAAACTAATTTGACAGGGGGAGAGGCATCAGGATGAAGCACTTGAGAAGATATACAAGGTGCACAGAGGACTGTGAGAAACAGAGAGCACTAATGTAAATAACAGTTCAGAATAGTAAGGATCAGGCAGGGAGAAAACGCGAAGCAGACTAAAATAAGTTAAAGGACAAGTGCATCAACTCACATAGCATGGTAAATAAGGTTGATAAGCTGCAGGCACAAGTTGCCATATGGGATTATGAGATAATACGAACATATGAACATACGAATTAGAAGCAGGAGTAGACCACTCGGCCCTTTGAGCCTGCTCCGCCATTCAATAAGTTAATGGCTGAACTGATTCCTCCACATTTCCACCTACCCCCGATAACTTTCCACCCCCTTGCTTATCAAGAATCTATCCACCTAAGCCTTAAAAATATTCAAAGACGCTGCTTCCACAGCCTTTTGAGGAATTCCAAAGACTCACGACCCTCTGAGAGAAAAATTTCTCCTCATCTCTGTCTTAAATGGGCAACCCCTTATTTTTAACCAGTGACCCCTAGTTCTAGATTTTCCCACAAGGGGAAACATGCTTTCCACATCTACTCTGTCAAGATCCCTCTGGATCTTATATGTTTCAATCAAGCCACCTCTTACACTTCAAAATTCCAGTGGATACAAGCCTAGCCTGTCCAATCTTTCCTCGTAAGACAGCCCACCATTTCCAGGTATTAGTCTAGTAAACCTTCTCTGTACTGCCTCCAAAGCATTTACATCCTTCCTTAAATAAGGAGACCATACTGTACACAGTACTCCAGATGTGGTCTCACCAATGCCCTGTATAGCTGAAGCACAACCTCCTTACCTTTGTATTCCTTTCACCTCGCGATAAACGATAACATTCTATTAGCTTTCCTAATTACGTGCTGTACCTGCGTACTAACCTTTTGCGATTCATGCACTAGGACACACAGATCCCTCTGCAATCTCTCACCATTTAGATAATATGCTTCTTTTTTATTCTTCCTGCCAAAGTGGATAATTTCCCGCATTATACTCCATTTGCCAGGTCTTTGCCCACTCACTTAACCTATCTATATCCCTTTGTAGCCTCCTTATGTCCTCTTCACAAGTTACTTTCCTGCCTATCTTTGTGTCATCAGCAAATGTAGCAACCATACCTTCGGTCCCTTCATAAAAGTCATTTTTTATTATTATTTAGAGATACAGCACTGAAACAGGCTCTTCAGCCCACCGAGTCTGTGCCGACCATCAACCACCCATTTATACTAATCCTATATTAATCCCATATTCCTTCCACATCCCCTCAATTCCCCTACCACCTACCTACACTAGGGGCAATTTACAATGGCCAATTTACCTATCAACCTGCAAGTCTTTGGCTGTGGGAGAAAACGGGAGTACCCGGCAGAAACCCACACGGTCACAGGGAGAACTTGCAAACTCCGCACAGGCAGTACCCAGAATTGCACCCAGGTCGTTGGAGCTGTGAGACTGTGGTGCTAACCACTGCACCACTGTGCCGCCCATTTATATAAATTGTAAAAAGTTGAGGCCCCAGCACAGATCCCTGTGGCACACCATTTGTTAAATCTTGCCAATCAGAAAATGACCCATTTATGCCTCCTCTCTGTTTCCTGTCAGCTAGCCAATCTTCTATCCATGCCAATATGTTACCTCCTGCACCATGAGCTTTTATTTTCTGCAATAACCTTGATGTGACACCTTATCAAATGCCTTCTGGAAATGTAACTCCCTCAAAGAACTCCAATAAATTGTTAAACGCAATTTCCCTTTCACAAAACCATGTTGACTCTACCTGATTATCTTGAATTTTTCTAAATGCCCTGCTATAACGTCTTTAATAATAGCTTCTAACATTTCCCCTAAGACAGATGTTAAGCTAACTGGCCTGTAGTTTCCTGCTTTCTGTCTCCCTCCCTTTTTGAATAAAGGAGTTAAATTCACTATTAAAGGAACCTTCCCCGAATCTAGGGAATTTTGGAAATTTAAAACTAACACATCAATTATCTCACTAGCCACTTCTTTTAACACCCTAGGATGAAGTCCATCAGGACCCGGGGACATGTCAGCCCGCAGCTCCAACAATTTGTTCAGTGCCACTTCCCTAGTGATTGTAATTTTCTTGAGTTCCTCTCTCCCTTCCATTTCCTGACTTACAGCTAATACTGGGATGTTACTTGTATCCTCAATAGTGAAGACTGATGCAAAATATCTGTTTGATTCATCTGCCATCTCCTTATTATCCATTATTAATTCCTCAAACTCACTTTCTAAAGGACCAATGCTCACTTTGTTAACTCTTTTCGTTTTTAAATATCTATAGAAACTCTCACGATCTGTCTTTATATTTCTAGCTAGCTTTCTCTCGTACTCTAATTTTACCTTCCTTATCAATCTTTTCGTCATTCTTTGCTGTTATTTATATTTTGTTCAATCTTCTGACCTGCCTCCCATCTTCGCGCAATTATAGGCTTTTTCTTTAACTTTGATACTATCTTTAACTGTTTTAGTTAACCATGGATGGCGGGTCACACCCTTGGAATTTTTCTTTCTCGTTGAAATGTATCTATTCTGTGTATTCTGAAATATCCCCTTAAGTGTCTGCCACTGCATCCCTATTGATCTATCCCTTAACCTGATTTGTCAGTTCACTTTAGCTAGCTCTGCTTTCATGCCCTCATAATTGCCCTTATTTAAGTTTAAAATACTAGTCTTGGACCCACTCTTCTCTCCCTCAAACTGAATGTCAAATTCAATCATATTTTGATCACTGCTACCTTGGGGCACCTCAACTATGAGGTCATTAATTAATCCTATCTCGTTGCACAATACCAGGTCTAGCAAAGCTTGCTCTCTGGTTAGCTCTAGAACGTATTGTTCCAAGAAATTATCCCGAAAACATTCTATGAACTCCTCATCCAGGTTACCTCTGCTCATCTGATTTTTCCAGTCTATATGTAGGTTAAAACTCCCATAATTATCGCTGTACCTTTCTGACAAGCTGCCATTATTTAGAGTTATAGAGTTATACAGCACAGAAACTGGCCCTTTGACCCATCGTGTCCATGCAGGCCATCAAGCACCTAACTATTCTAATCCCATTTTCCAGCGCTTGGCCCGTAGCCTTGTATGCAGTGGCGTTTCAAGTGCTCATCTAAATACTTCTTAAATGTTGTGAGGGTTCCTGCCTCTACCACCTCTTTGGGCAGTGTGTTCCAGATTCCAACCACCCTCTGGGTGAAAATTATTTTCCTCAAATCCCCTCTAAACTTCCTGCCCCTTACCTTAAATCTATGCCCTCTGGTTATTGACCCCTCCGCTAAGGGAAAACGTTTCTTCCTATCTAACCTATCAATGCCTCTCATAATTTTGTATACCTCATCATGTCCCCCCTCAGCCTTCTCTGCTCCAAGGAAAACAACCCTAGCCTTTTCAGTCTCTCTTCATAGCTGAAATGCTCCAGCCGAGGCAACATCCTGGTGAATCTCCTCTGCACCCTCTCCAGTGCAATCACATCCTTCCTATAGTGTTGGGCCCAGAACTGTACACAGTACTCCAGCTGTGGCCTAACTAGTGTTTTATACAGCTCCATAACCTCCCTGCTCTTATATTCTATGCCTCGGCTGATAAAGGCAAGTATCCCATATGCCTTCCTAACCACCTTATCTACCTGTGCTGCTGCCTTCAGTGATCTATGGACAAGTACACCAAGGTCCCTCTGACCTTCTGTACTTCCTAGGGTCGTACCATCCATTGTATAGTCCCTTGCCTTGTTAGTCCTCCCAAAATGCATCACACTTCTCAGGATTAAATTCCATTTGCCACTGCTTTGCCCATCTTACCAGCCCATCTTCCTTTATACCCCATCCTACAGTCTGATTAATGTTAGGTGGCCTGTACACCACTCCCACAAGTAACTTCTTGCCTTTATGATTTCTCATTTCTACCCAAACTGCTTCTACAGCCTGGTCTCCTGAACTTAGGTCATCCCTCTCTATTGCGCTAATACCATCATTAATTAACAGAGCCACCCCTCCATCTTTTCATTGCTTCCTGTCCTTCCTAAATGCCCTGTATCCTTCAATATTCAGGTCCCACTCATGTCTCTGTAATGGCTATCAGATCATACTTATTTATTTCTATTTGTGCTCTCAGTTCATCTGTTTTGTTTTGAATGCTACGTGCATTCAGATACAGGGTCTTTAGTTGTGTCCTTTTACTATTTTTGTAACCTCTAGCCTTATCTGTTGATTTAATCTTAGATTTGTACACTCTGTCCATTCCTGTCACAGTCTGTTTATCATTTCCCATATTAATACCTTTCTCTCTTGCCTTGTCTCTACTCCTTGATTTACCATATCTTCCCAAATTTGATCCCTTGCCCCCACTATTCAGTTTTAAACCCTCACTACTTCCCTAGTTATGTGGCTCGCTAGAACACTGGCCCCAGAATGGTTCAGGTGTAGACCCTCCCAACAGTACAGCCACACTTTCCCCAGTACTGGTGCAATGCCAATAATAGAGATCTGGTTCAAACAAGGGGAGGCACTTAAAATTCCTGGTTACAATGTATTCAGGAAAGATAGGGAAGGAATAAAGGAGGGTTGGGTGGCTAGCAGTATTGACCATTATACTGTTAAAGCACTGAAAAGTGATGATGTACTTGATGGTTCAAACACAGTAACTAATTGGTTAGAATTAAGGAACAATAGAGGACCTATCATGCTACCAAGTATTCTATAGGCCACCAAATACTAAGAAAGAGATAGAGGAATACATTTTCAGGCAAATTGCATAAAGATGCAATAACTTTAGAGTAGTGATAAAGGTGGATTTCAATTGTCCTAATATAAACTGGGATAGTAACAGTAAAGGAAAAAGAGGGGGAGGAAGTCCTGAAATGTGTACAAGAAAATGTTCTTGATCAGGATATTTCCAGTCCAATGAGGAAGGTTGAAGTGCTGTATCTAGTTCTGGGGAATGAAATGGAGCAAGTGGAGCGTGTTTTAGTGGGAGAGGATTTGGGAAACAGTGATCTCAATTTCAATAGGTTTAGAGTAGCTATAGAAAAGGACAAGGAAAAATTGGATATGAAAATATGCAACTAGAGGAGGGCTAATTTCAGTGAGTTGAAAAGGGATCTGACACAGGTGGATTGGATCAAAGATTGGCAGTAAAATAGTAAATACGCATTGGGATGCCTTCAAAGAGGAGATAGTTTGGATACAGACTAGACACATTCCCACGCGGGGGGAAAGGAAGAGCATCCAAAGCCTGAGCTCTCTAGAAGATATAGAGATCAAAATGAAACAGAAAAAGGTTTGTGATAAACATTGGATTCATAATTCAGTACAAAACCAAGCTGAATACAAAAAGTACAGGGGAGAACTGAAAAGGAAATAAGGAGGCAAAGAGAGTGCTGAAAATAGATTAGCGGGTAACTTAAATGCAAACCCAAAAGTCTTTTGTAAACATATAAATAGCAAAATAGCAGTCAAAGGAAGGGTGGGGCTGATTAGGGATCAAAAAGGAGATTTTGTGGAGGCAGAGAGCATGGCTGAGGTACTAAATGAATATTTTGTATCTGTCTCCACTAAAGAAGAGGATGCTGTCAATGTCACAGTAAAGGAGAGAGAAATTGGATCGGATAAAAATAGATAAGCGGGAGGTACTTAAAAGATTGGCAGCATTCAAAGTAAAATGTCACCTAGTTTAGATGTGTTGCATCATAGGTTGCTGAGGGAAGTAAGGGTATAAAGTTGTGGAGGTTTTGTCCACAATCTTCCAATCTCTCTTAGATATGGGAGTGGTGCCAGAAGAGTGAAGGAGTGAAAAGTTTGAATTCTGTTCAAAAAAAGGGGAGGGATAAACCCAGTAACTACATACCAGTCGTCCTAATGTCGGTGGTGGGGAAACTTTCAGAGACATTAATCCAGGACAAAATTAATTGGCACTTTGAAAAATATGGGTTAATAAATGAAAATCAGAATGGATTTGTTAAAGGCAAATCTTGTTTAAGTAACAGAGAGGGTTGATGAGGATAGTGCAGTTGGTGTTGTGTATATGAACTGTCCAAAGGCGTTTGATATAATATAATAGGCTTATTAGCAAAAATGAACTCCATGGGATTAAAGGAGCAGTGGCTGCATTGATGCAAAATTGGCTAAGGGACAGAAAGCAGAGAAAAGAGTGAATGGAAATTGCTGGAAATATTTCGCAGGTCTGTGGAGAGAGAAACTGAGTTAACGTTTCAGGTTGACGACCCCTCAACCCTTTTGCCTCTGGATCCTTTCAGGGCACTGTAGTAGACATATCCAGGATCTCCCAGTCAACTGCAAATAAATGCGTAACATAGGTGCCAGGGTGGCCAATTACATCAACTTCACCTGTGATGCTGCCAGACAAAATGAGCGGACACTTGGGTTTCCATAGTTCAGGATGTTATCGAATGCTCACATGTGGCAATCCATATGCCTCAGATCAACCACGAGTACTCTAAACTGCAAGCGATTCCATTCAATCAATGTTCAGTTGGTGTGCAACCACAAGGAAAGGTTTATGCAGGTATACGCCAGATTCCTGGGGATCTGCCATGATGCTTTCATGCTGCAGCAGTCCAAGTTCCCTAACCTCTTTGGACCTGCAAACAGACTTAAGGAGGTTTGCTGGGAGAAAAAAGATGCCCTCTCCAAACTTGGCTGATGACACATGTGAGCAACCCCACCAATGAAACCCAACAGCAGTACAACAACAGCCATATGACCAATAGATGAGACATTGAGAAAGCAATTGGTATGCTCAAGACACGCTGGACATATCTGGAGTTGCCTTTTAGTACTCGTCAGCCAGGGTCTCCAGATGATCGTGGTATGCTGCACTCTGCACAACACTGCACAGTGGCAGGGATTGAAGTGCAGGAAGAACAAGACACTGAGTATACATTGTCTGCTGATGACTCCAATGAAGAAGAGGAAGAGGAGGCAAAGGATGAGGAGGAGGCAGAGGAGGAAGGTGACATCCCCAATCCAGCGCCAGCCACTCACATTGCTGCCCAGGATGCCAGGGATTCCCTTATAGTGTAAATTCAGTTATTCACTATCACTGAACTGATGTAACAATCCAATGCAATTGCCACTTTCCTCCCTCCCCCAATCCCACTGACACAAGGTAGTCCTGTAACCAAATTTCTACCCATTGCCCAGCCCCTGCATTGGTCCCTGTCAATTCATGTCTTATTGTTTATCAAAAAGCAATTGAAAAGGTGAGTTACCACTGGCAACCAAGAATGGTCAACATGGGAAAGTGGTGCAAGGTAATACATTTTATGTGTTATTGGAAACTTAACATAACATTTTGCTACTCAATTGCATACCTTGCTGAACTAAAGCTGGCCCTTGTGAGGGTATAGTTCCAGGTGTGTTGCCTGTGCTGGGTAAATTCCAGGTGTGCTGACCCTTACTGGGGAGTTCCAGCTGGCCCAGCCCATGCAGGGGTACAGTGCTTGAGATGCTGACCTGTGCTGGGGTTTAGTTCTAGGAGTGCTGACCCTTGTATGGGGGATTTATTTAAGTGTGTGGACTCTCTAAATTTTTTGCGCGGCTGCACACAATTGGTAGTTTAAAGGGACTGATTTGTGTGGGGTCTTTGGGGCAGGGCTGCGCTGCTTAGAGGGAATATTTGTGCTAACCCACGCTTGGATTTGTCATATATTCGGACTTGCACTAGCAGAGTCAATGGACACCAAGCATGGCCAGTTCAAGGAAGTGTTTACATCATTATGACATCATGTCATTAGCATGAGGGATATAAGCATATTAGCATATAAGGGAGTAAACCCTAACAGAAAATCTGGAGCGGAACCACGTAGGCGGTCATGTGTCACCTTTGGCATGTTTCCGGCAGTTCCTGCAGCCATACCGGTGCCAAACGTCGTGCTCTGCACTCCTTTGGACCCCACCAGAAAGGCCGAGAGGGGGGTTTTGACGCTTGGGCAACTCTCAACCTCCATACATTCGTCCAGGCATGTGCCATGGAGAGGTCACTCCATAGTTGCCTCACAGCGACCGAAACAACACGGAAGGCAACAGTTACGGGGCATTAGCATAATATACAAATACATTACACTGCTTCCCCTTTCAAAAGAAATATATTTTTCTTTTTGGTTCTCTTCAGTGAACTATATCTACAAATCAAGTTTAATAACAGGTTTACAAAGAATTTCTGATTTCCCTACAGGTTTTGATGTAGAATCAGGCTTGACTGCTTGGTTTTGGTTCAGTACTTAAAGAAGATCTTGTTTTTTTCTCGGAAATTGCTCCTTCAGACACTGAAGTCTGAACTGGTTCAAACTCTGGCGTGAGCTCGTGATCAAGCGGATCGTGATCATGTTTTGATTTATCCCTTGCCGTGATCACATGATCTACATGAACGTTTCTCAACCTTCCATCAATTTCAACCAAGTATCTTTTGGTTCCATACACTTTTGCTATATTTCCCATATCCCACTTGTCTGACTTGTAGGGGGAACTCAAAACACAAGCATGCTCATTTTGCCTGAAACTGCATTCTCTCTTGTTTGTGTCATACTGACATTTTTGACTGAACTGTTTGCTTTGAACTTTACCAGTCAGGTTTGGTAGGACCAGACTCAAACATGTGCTTAACCTTCTCTTCATCAAAGCTCAGCAGGTGTACACTCTGTAGTGGGGTTGTTCTATCCTTCAGCAAGAAATTAGCCAATGGTTGTTTCATACTGAAATTTGAACACCCATGGAGCACTTGTTTCTTAAGTGCTTCTTTAACTAACCTAATGGATCTTTCAGCTGCTCCATTTGATGCTGCAAGGTAAGGAGGTGTTTGATACCGTTTTGCTTCATTAAATTTTGGAACAGAGCGGGCCAAAATTGAGGACCACTATCTGAGACAAACTCCTTTGGTAAACCAAGGCAAGCAAAAATAGACCATAACTCATCTATTGTTCATTCAGCATTAGTGTTTTGACCCATGTGCTTGACTTCAATCCACTTAGTGTGGCTATTGATGAGTACTAAGAAATTGTCATTTTCCTTCTCACAAAAGTCTACATGAACTCTTTGAAAGGGTCAAGTCCGCCATGGCCACAATTGCAAAGGAGTTTTAGACGACTTATTTCTACAGTTTTGGCAGACATTTGCTAACCAATGAATCTAGGCCATTGTCTGGACCAGGCCAACAAACAAAACCTCTTGCTATGGATTTCGTACTGACTATTCCTATGTGTTCAGTACGGCGTTTTGCCAGAATCTTATCTCTTAAAGAACTAGGTACCATTATTTTATGATCCAACTTAATGCAGCCCTGTTCACATGACAACTTATTGCGATGATTGTGGAACAGTTTTGGTTCCTTGTCTTCCCACTGATCAAATTCTGACCATCCATTCAATGTCTGTTCGTAGATATTTTTCAGCACTGCGGGCTGGATTTTATGGGCCCCCCTGAGGCGGGGTTGGAGGCGCGATGCACATAGAATCGTGACGGGTGGTGGAGGTGGTGAAAGGGGGGAGGGCCCATCGCCAAGCGATTTTCCTGGGGCCAGAATAGGCCAACAACGATCTTCCTGCCCAGAGGTCAATTGAGGCCCTTAAGTGGCCTATTAATTACCACTTAAGGGCTTCTTCCCCCTGCTGCTGGGATTTAACCAGTCACAGTGGGGCCTCTGCTGCACGGGGAGGGCGCCTTATAAAACGAGATGCCCTCCCTGGGTGCTTGTGGGGGTGAGGTCCCTCCTCCATGGCCAATCTGTGACCCACAGAAGGCCTTGGCCAGGGAAGTATGCATCTCCCAGGGACCCCCTACCCCTGGACTTTATGACCACACCGCACACCCCTCGCTAGGGCCTACTGGCCTGGCCCGGTGACCCTGCCTCACTTACCTGAGCGCTGGGCCTGGGTCCAAGGCTTCTGCAGTACTGGCAGTGGCCACCACTCCCATTGACGCTGCTGATTCTGCTGCATTGCCGACCCTGTGATTGGCTGGCAACTGTTGGAAGCGGGATCCCCATTTTTAAAGGGACGGAGATTCCCGCACCAAGAACTTCACTTTCTGAACAATGGAGAATCGCATCTGCGAGGGCGCGAAAGGGCTGAGGCAGGGCATCCCCCCGCTGTTTTGGCCCGGCGCCGGAAGCCCTGCCTCCTGCACAAAATAGAGCCCTGAGTATTTGAGTTTCAGCTGCAATTTCATTTTCAGTGATTGGAAAGTCATCATCTACTCCTATTGTGAAGATTCATCTTCACAGCCTACTTCTGAGTCTTCATGCAGCAAATGCAACATTGCCATGGCGATAGCATTCTCTTTCGAACTGAGATAGTCAACGTTGTAGTCATACTGTATGAGAAGAACAGCCCACTACTGCATACTTGATGCTGCCATCTTAGGTATTGCAGAAATAAAAACAAGAAATGCTGGAACCACTCAGCAGGTCCGGCAGCATCTGTGGAAAGAGAAGCAGAGTTAACGTTTCGGGTCAAGTGACCCTTCTTCGGAACTGACAAATATTAGAAATGTCACAGGTTATAAGCAAGTGAGGTGGGGGTGGGGCAAGAGATAACAAAGGAGAAAGTGTAGATTGGACCAGGCCACATAGCTGACCAAAAGGTCATGGAGCAAAGGCAAACAATATGTTAATGGTGTGTTGAAAGACAAAGCATTAGTATAGATAAGGTGTTAACGGACTGAATATTGAACAGCAGCAAGTGCAAACATGAAAAAAAAACAGTGCGTAAGCAAACTGAACAAACTAAGATGAAATGAAATAAATGCAAAAAAAATTTGTAAAAAATGTAAAAAAGCAAAAAAGAAAAAATAACTAAAAATGAAAGTAAAATGGGGGGCTGTCATGCTCTGAAATTATTGAATTCAATGTTCAGTCCGGCAGGCTGTATTGTGCCTAATCGGTAGATGAGATGCTGTTCCTCAAGCTTGCGTTGATGTTCACTGGAACACTGCAGCAATCCCCTCCCTTCCCCTGTCAGCATTCTGAAGGGATCGTTCCCTCCACGACTCCCTGGTCCACTCCTCCATTACCACCACCACCTCGTCCCCATCCCATGGCACCTTCCCCTGCAATCGCAGGAGGTGTAATACCTGCCCATTTACCTCCTCTCTCCTCACTATCCCAGCCCCAAACACTCCTTTCAGGTGAAGCAGCGATTTACTTGTACTTCTTTCAATGTAGTATACTGTATTCGTTGCTCACAATGCGGTCTCCTCTACATTGGGGAGACCAAGCGCAGACTGGGTGATCGCTTTGCGGAACATCTCCGCTCAGTCCGCAAGCAGGACCCTGAGCTTCCGGTTGCTTGCCATTTCAACACTCCCCCCTGCTCTCATTCTCACATCTCTGTCCTGGGATTGCTGCAGTGTTCCAGTGAACATCAACGCAAGCTCAAGGAACAGCATCTCATTTACCGATTAGGCACAATACAGCCTGCCGGACTGAACATTGAATTCAATAATTTCAGAGCATGACAGCCCCCCATTTTATTTTCATTTTTAGTTATTTTTTCTTTTTTGCTTTTTTACATTTTTTACAATCTTTTTTTGCATTTATTTCATTTCATCTTAGTTTGTTCAGTTTGCTTACGCACTGTTTTTTTTTTCATGTTTGCACTTGCTGCTGTTCAATATTCAGTCCGTTAACACCCGATCTGTACTAATGCTTTGTCTTTCAACACACCATTAACATATTGTTTGCCTTTGCTCCATGACCTTTTGGTCAGCTATGTGGCCTTGTCCAAGCTACACTTTCTCCTTTGTTATCTCTTGCCCCACCCCCACCTCACTTGCTTATAACCTGTGACATTTCTAATATTTGTCAGTTCCGAAGAAGGGTCACTGACCTGAAATGTTAACTCTGCTTCTCTTTCCACAGATGCTGCCAGACCTGCTGAGTGGTTCCAGCATTTCTTGTTTTTATTTCAGATTTCCAGCATCCACAGTATTTTGCTTTTACTTTAGATATTGCAGACTGTGGCCTCAGAATATCTGTCAGGAGTTTATGATCTGTTACGAGTGTGAAGTTTCTACCCAACAAAAACTGGTGAAACTTTCTGATTATGAAGATGATTTCAAGTGCTTTCTTTTCTATCTGCATGTAGTTACGTTCACTCTTGGTCAGGGTATGCAACACAAATGCTATGGGCTTCTCTTGATTATCATCCATGAAATGACTGATCATTGCTCCAAATCCATAGTTTGAAGCATTAGATAGTTTCAGGTCATGATTTGTGAGGCAATGAATGTATAGTGCATCACTGGTCAAGCTTCTCTTACATGCATCATAAGCATCTTGTTGTGCTTTAGACTGTTCCCATTTCACATCTTTCTTCAAAAACTCATGTAATGGAGCTAACACTGTTGCAAGCTCAGGCAGAAATCCCGAATCATATTGAAGCACACTTAGAAAAGATCTAAGCTCAGACACATCTTCTTGCTTGGGGCATGGACTATAGCCTCTATCTTCTCTTTCACTGGCTGTAATCTATTTTTATTGATTTTCAGGCCAAGGTACACTAACTTGGATTGCATAAAAGCACACAAGCTCTTTTTCAACTTCACATTGTGATCATTGAGCCTTTTTAACACTTCATCCAACACTTGAAGATTCTCTTCCTCTGTTCCAGTCGTGATCAACACATCATCCTGATTACACAAACAATATGGCACTCCTTGTAAAATCTTATCCATTGTAGCTGGGAAGATTTTTGGAGAAGACGTCATACCATATGGCAGCTTTGTGTAGGAGTAAAACCCCATGTGTGTGTTTATTGTGAGATACTGCTGACTCTCTTGATCCACATTGAGCTGTGCAGAAGCATGGGACAAATCCAATTTCATGAATAGCTTGGATCCTGCTAACTCCACATATGAATCTTGAGAGAAATACAATTCAAAATGCAAGCCCAGAATAAAGAGGTACATTACTTTTAAAACAAGCCAATTATACAGACCGGCTAGGGAGTAACAAGTCTATGAGACCTACTGCCTAGTTGATTGTGACTTTGTGGTACCCGCATAGTCTTACAGATTAGTCTGACTTGGCATTACTACAATTGGGGTTGCCCATTCACTGTGATCAGTTTTCAGTAGCACACTGTTTCTCTTATCTTCTTTAGTTCCTCTTTGACCTGGTTTTTGAGAGCATAAGGAACTCGCCTCGCCTTGCAATATACTGGTTTTGCTTCAGGCCTGATTCAGATGTGTGCTTTCACACCAATTATACCTTCATAACTATCCTCGAAAATGTTGCTGTAACTATTCAATAGCTGATGAAGCTTCTTGGTCGTCTCAGCTTGGAAAATGTGCTTCCAGTCTAACTTCAGCTCGTGAAGCCAGTCTTTGCCCATTAATGTTGGTTTGTTTTCACGTCTCGCTACAACAATGGGTAACTTGAGGGATTTGCCCTTATATTGGACATTGCACTCCATTTGTCCATACATTTCTAAAACCAGAGTAGGTTTTCAAATGAAATGTACCGTCAGTTAGAAGTATGTCACTGAATTTGCTGTCATACGTATTACTGCTCATTATGGTGCTATCTGCAACTGTATCGATGCATATGTTGACGTACTGTTGATTTACCAACACCTTTGTACCAGAGTCTTTGTTATTTGAGTGATTGCTAGTAGCATAAATGCTGTACTGCCCTAGCTCCTCATCGCTTAGTGACTTCAAAATTGTGAACTTCACCCTTGTGACGTTGCTGTTTTCCATTACCACTGAAATGAGTTTTCTTTCCTGCGTTGGCCTTCACTCAGCAAGCAGTTGCAATATGGGCTTTCTTTTGGCAACTAAGGCATTTCTGTACTGACATGCTTCTGCTGTGTGGTTGCCCTTACAGTGGTAACAAGAAATTAAACCAGCATCACCAGCACTCTTCTGAATAGGTCTCTCCATTTTAGGCTTGGCGGAAGCCTTCTGACAGTGGACAGAAGCTGTGCTCGTCACATGCATAGGATGAAATTCGCAAGCATTCTTTGATGTCATCTCCATAGAAAGAGCAATCTTACACGCTAGCTGAAATGTAAGATTTTGTGTGTTTAGGAATTTTGATAGGACTCTTTCGCCCACCAATCCACACACAAATCTGCATCGTAGTGCACGGTCTAAGAATATGCCAAAGTTGCAATGCAGTGATAAATTCATCAATTGCACAATGTACTCACCAACAGTTTCACTACGTTTCTGATTTCCGGCTCTAGATTTGTAGCTTTCCGCTATCTCTAGTGGCTTCGTGTTAAAATGTTCCTCCAACTTGGTGATGATTGTTTTGAATGGTACACCTTTTGCCTTATTGGGAGCAAGAAGGTTTGTTAGAGTGCCATACACTTCCAGGTCAATTTCTGTTAGCAAAATTGCTTTCTTGCACTCAAGAATTGCCTTATTCTGAGTCTTGACCACTTCACTTCCACCTTCAGTTCCAAAATGTCATTATCTCTGAAAAACATGTCCATCCTTTCGATATACAAACTGAATGATTCCCAAGCTCTCACATATGTTCCCAGCCTTCCAATGTGTCCCGTGGGTGCAGCCATATTGTCCCATTTGCAAATTCACAGTAACCCAGTAAACACTTTATGGTGGCTGCCAGTAACAATGATACCTAAAACCAGTTTAGTCAGTGGTTGAAACTATTCTCTTACCCAAAATGACCACTTTGAATCCAATGTACATTAGGACCCTATGGCATCTCGTTCAACTGAGGAGACAGTTTCAGGCTCAGGCTTTGCACAATCCAGCAAAAATCTCTGCCATCTGAGCAAGTAGGCCATCAGGAGCTGGCTGATCTTGTGCACTGCAGTCCTGCTGCTTTTTTATGCCTATATTTACAGACTTTTATCTCATCCTCATTGCCATTTTCTGTAATATATTCAGGTGGCTCTGGCAGAGACAATGGACACCACGAATGGTCAGTTCAAGGAAGTGTTTATTTATATCCTTATGTCATCACGTCATTAGCATAATATACAAATACATTGTAGGATTCGGTTCTGGGCTACTGCATGACACATCCAGAAATCCAGCCAGGGCCTGATTCTAACGCTGTGCAAGTTGATGGGCACTGAATGGGTTAAAATTAAGCCCCTAGTACTTTTCTCAAGTGGTAGCTATGAAAGAACTGATGAAAAATCATCAACCTGAAACATTAGTTTTGTTTCTGTCTTCGGAGATGCTGCCTGACCTGCTGAGAGTTTCCAGCATTTTCTGTTTTTATTTTGATTATCAAAATCTTTTTCAGCTAGAGGATGCAGCAGCAGTCATTTGGCTATACTATATGACAGCAACAAGTAAAATGGAATTGAAGAGTTGCTTCCCCAGAAGATCAAAGCACTGCAGCTGGTTCATGAGAGAAAGAGAAGCCAAATTTATGAAGCAGCAAATCGGAACCCCTGGCCACCTCTGCAGGAGAGAAGGAAATGAGTGTGATAATGACTCAAACTTATTCCACTGATGTGAGATGGCAGGATAACATGAGACACGTGTTTCCCAAATCAGGCTGTCAAATTGGATGTTAAATACTTCAACAGAATATAAGAGGCCGGATAAGGAAATGCAAAGGGTGGCTAAAATGTCACATTTCATTGGCAAATAAAAAAAATTTTGCTAATAATGCGACATCTGATGGTGACATTCGAAATGAACTGGAGGCAGTTCTGAGAAAGGCAGGGGACAATGACATCTACAATTGTGATGAAGCAGAGCTGTTTCCCTTTAACTCTATCTTGGTGTTTAGACATGAGTTTGGGGCTGGCAGTAAGAACTATAAAGATTGCCTTTGTGTATTACTGTGTGGAAATTTAAGTAGCACAACTAAGAGGAAAAGATTGGTTAGTGGTCAAAATAAAGGGACGCAGACTTCTAATGAGTCTCAATTACAACTCCACCTGTTTCAAGCATTATCATTGGTAATGCATAGGTAACAACAACCATAGCTTACATTTATATAGTGCCTTTAACATAGTAAAAGTTCCCAGATGCTTCACAGGAGCCTAATGAGACAAAATGTGGCACTGAACCACATAAGAAGATGTTAGTAAAAGCAAAATACTGCGGATGCTGGAAATCTGAAACAAAAACAAGAAATGCTGGAATCACTCAGCAGGTCTGGCAGCATCTGTGGAAAGAGAAGCAGAGTTAACGTTTCGGGTCAGTGACCCTTCTTCGCCTCCCTCCCAGAACTGTGACAGGGTTCCCCTTGTCCTCACTTTTCATCCCACCAGCCTCCATATCCAAAGGATCATCCTCCGCCATTTTCGCCACCTCCAGCGTGATGCCACTACCAGTCGCATCTTCCCCTCCCTTCCCCTGTCAGCATTCCGAAGGGATCGTTCCCTCCGCGACACCCTGGTCCACTCCTCCATTACCCCCACCACCTCGTCCCCGTCCCAGGGCACCTTCCCCTGCAATCGCAGGAGGTGTAATACCTGCCCATTTACTTCTTATCTCCTCACTATCCCAGGCCCCAAACACTCCTTTCAGGTGAAGCAGCGATTTACTTGTACTCCTTTCAATGTAGTATACTGTATTCGCTGCTCACAGTGTGGTCTCCTCCACATTGGGGAGACCAAGCGCAGACTGGGTGACCGCTTTGCGGAACATCTCCGCTCAGTCCACAAGCAGGACCCTGAGCTTCCGGTTGCTTGCCATTTCAACACTCCCCCCTGCTCTCATGCTCACATCTCTGTCCTGGGATTGCTGCAGTGTTCCAGTGAACATCAACGCAAGCTCGAGGAACAGCATCTCATCTACCGATTAGCCACACTACAGCCTGCCGGACTGAACATTGAGTTCAATAATTTCAGAGCATGACAGCCCCCCATCTTACTTTCATTTTTAGTTATTTTTTCTTCCTTTTTTTTACATTCCTTTTTACATTTTTTACAATCTTTTTTTGCATTTATTTCATTTCATCTTAGTTTGTTCAGTTTGCTTACCCACTGTTTTTTTCAGGTTTTTTTTCAGGTTTGCACTTGCTGCTGTTCAATATTCAGTGTATTCACACCTAATCTGTACTAATGCTTTGTCTTTCAACACACCATCAACATATTGTTTGCCTTTGCTCCGTGACCTTTTGGTCAGCTATGTGGCCTGGTCCAATCTGCACCTTCTCCTTTGTTATCTCTTGCCCCATCCCCACCTCACTTGCTTATAATCTGTGACTTTTCTAATATTTGTCAGTTCCGAAGAAGGGTCACTGACCCGAAACGTTAACTCTGCTTCTCTTTCCACAGATGCTGCCAGACCTGCTGAGTGATTCCAGCATTTCTTGTTTTTGTGTAAGAAGATGTTAGTACAGGTGATCAAAAGCTTTGTCCAAGAGGTAGTTTTTGAGGAGCATCTTAAAGGAGGAGAGAGCATGGAGAGCTTGAGAGGTTTAGGGAGGGAATTTCAGAGCTCAAGGCCTAAACAGCTGAAGGAATGACCACTAATTGTGGAGCAATTAAAATCAGGGATGCTTAAGAGGCTAGAAATGGAGGAAAGCGGAATACCTGGAGGTTTATAGGGCTGGAGGAGGTTACAGAGATAGGGAGGGATGAGGCCATGATGGGTTTTGCAAACAAGGATGAGAATTTTAAGTTTGTTGCGTTGCCAGACCAGGAGCCAAAATAGATCAGCGAACACAGGGGTGCTGGGTCAGACTCGGTGTGAGTTAGGATACAAGCAACAGAGCTTTTGGATAACTGCAGAAATTCCTTCCTTATTCACAATGTTAAGCTATAACAATTTACATAGAGAATACAGCCAGACCTTTTGGAATTAGACTGTAGATCTATTTATATCTATTTTACATGTTAAAAATCTAGCATCTGCACATACTTCCTGTTGTGTAACATTGACTTCCTGTAACATTTTCCTGGCATTTTTATACTTTTAGCCATCATTCTTGATCAGCTTTAAATGCAACAGCAGCAAATGAAAACTGAAGTATTAGGGAACAGATGGATCAAAATCAAAGAAAGCAGCTGGAAAAACTGTCAATGAGAAATATATTGTACTATCTGTCTTCCTGACCTGTGTTCCTTTGTGCTTATCTGCTTTGATTTCTCCGCAATTGTTTCTCCACAGTTTCTACCACTTATTTAAAATAAATTCTCAGGATGTGGGGTGTCGATAGAAAAGCCAGTATTTATTGTCTATCCCTAGTTGCACTGATACGGTGCTAGCAACTGAATGGCTTATTAGGCCATTTTAGAGTCAAGCGTCAAGCATGTTAATGTGGGATTGGAGTTAGACATAGGCTAGAACAAGTAAGGAGAGCAGGGTCCTTCCCCAAAAGGACATTAGTGAACTAGTTGGGTTTTTATGACAATTCACTGCTTCATGGTCACTTTTATTGATATTAGCATTTTATTTGTTTTTAAACTCAGTTCAAAACTCTCAAACTGTCATGGTGGGATTCAAATTCATTCTACTGCATTATTCACCCAGTCCTCTGGATTATGCATTCAGTAACATAGCTGCTACTCTACCATACCTTGATATTTGTGTCTCGCCTAATCTTTTATCATCTGTGTTCTTGTCTTTGTCTCTCTCTATAGCATGTCTGACACTCTCACCCATTTTTGGTGTTGTACCTCTGTGTGTAGTGCCTGCCCCAGTCTGTTTCTGGCCTAAAGTATACTTCTATCTGCTTCTCCTGCCACGTCTGCCTCTGCCCACAATGTCTGACCCTTTGCGTCCCAGCCAATGTTTTACTTTGTCTGTTTCTACCTAGATGTGTTCCCCTGTTTCTATCTTTAGCTTGTCTCCCGCTCTCATCCCACATTGGTCCTCTGTTTCTCTTTGTCTCCATGTCTCGTGTGTCTCCTACTAAAGTTCTCATTCCCCCTCACCCCGAATTACTCCTGCTTCTTCTCCATGATAATGTTCCTGAGAAGTCTTCACTGTCTGTATGTGTCTGTGTGTCTGTTGGGAGCAAGGGGACTAAATCTCCTTGTGGTTTTACACAGCCACAGGCAGTCAAAGGCTGTTTTTACTGGATGAAAAACAAAAATTGCTCCAAAGCATTACACTGGGAATTTTTTTGGGTGTATCTCATGATTCCTCCCTGTAACTTCAGCAAAAACAATTTTTATGCGTTTGTCCGGGTTTTCTGTCAATCTCCCACCAGAGTTACGATGATTGTTTGTGAGCTGCTCCCAGGAAATTCTTAGCGTAGTTCTCAGTTGCAGTAATCAAATGTTCACTGGTCTTCAGGCTCGAAGTTGCGCTTTTCTGCTAGTCTCAGCTGACCCCAGCAACAGCTGCACCTGATACATTTCCCACTCTAATTTACTCCTGGTCTATTGCAAGCGTTAATCCATGAAACACAGGGCTGCAGCACCATTGGACTGATATTTAAATATATTATAATTAGGCTAATGATTATTCAGCAAATTGCGTTTGGAAATTTGTGAGGATCGATTTGTGGAGTTGGAAAACTGACAAAAATAT